>NC_070608.1:74412500-74723333 GCF_027172205.1 Podarcis raffonei
TACACAGATAGAAAGGGCACTGACATCTGGACAACTTTTCACAAGCTAGGAATTAATTTTGAACATGCTTGGATTTCATTGCAACATGCTAGCTTCACTATTGCCTAAAGATGGTTGTGCACTATTCTTTAGTCTTTTAAATACAGTTTGGTTCTGCTGAGACATCAGTGCAGTTGTGTGCATTACTTTTGGTTTTGTGCTCAAGGCCATCTTCTCTCTGTTTCCTCCCCCCTCCCCAATACCTGTCACTTTTATTTGACATCAGAAAGAAAATGTGCTAACACCGGCAAAAGTTTCTTTTTTTGGTGTGAGAAAAAAGCTAAATAAAGGATATAACATAATTAGTAAACTCAAGACTTGAACCATAAAGGGACCTGTGACTGTTTTAGCTCTGGATAAGCAAGTGAAGATGCATGGTGTGTGCATGATCAAATAGAAACTGGTTTGACATTTCAAGGTCAGATCAGAGAGGGCAGGAACATGAGAAAATAATGATTTAGCATCATTTTGAACCTTATAGAAAAAGAAGCTACTGATGAAAGAGCTCTTGTTTCAACAACCCAGGAACGACAGCGTGGAACAAAATTGTTGTGTATTAAAAATGTAATGTCTGTTTTCACATCGTGCTATTCATCTGACACATATGTGGTGCAATGAGAGAGACATGGAAAGTGTTGTGTTTAGAAATACCTATGCTCAAATTGTCATGCATGTCAGTTATTAGCTTTGGTTATGCCTCCTTCCTCTAGAGCAGTGATGGAGAACCTGCAGCCCTCCAGATGTTGCTGGACTCAAGCTCCCTTCAGTCGCAGCTAATATGACCACTAATCAGGAATGATGGGAGTTGTAGTCCAACTACTGGCAAAACCTATTTGGTGTTTTGCAACTTTCTGACTAGTTGCAGGACCTTAGCCAGACCTAGCAGAGTAAATGCATAATCCACGGAAGCAATTGGCAACTTGGCTGCAGACAGGATAGACGAAGCAGGAACCAGGAACTTGTAGTTAGGTCTTTATTATACACAGTGGACTATTTACAGGAACAGAACAGGGATCTTTTGCTACCTCTCTCATACACGACTCACAACTCCTACACTGACACACAGAACTCTGAACAATGAACTCCTGAACTAACACATTCCAGTTAGTAGGCCATTAATTATCACTCATTTGAGAGAGCTCGACCAATCAGGGAGCTGTCTCCATGTCTCTGTTATCACCAGGCAGATTTACTCCTTCACATGACCTTCTGGCTGTCTGCCAAACCTTAATTGACTCTGTGTGAGTAGCTGCACGTATTCAGATTCCCAACACCAACAGCATCTGAAGGTCCACTGGTTCCCCACTAATGCTCTAGTTGGCTAGCCTTTGTGTTGTAATAGCAGTTTAAAAGACAAGAGAAAACTTCTTTGTCTGTCTCTTGTTTCACTACCACCACCACCTGTTGATTCATTTCCTGCCTCCCTGCTATTTTTTTCTTCCTCTTTTGCTCATTTCTCCTTTCTTCCTGTCACTCATCCTGCCACACACACCCCTTCACCTCTGCTTCTGCTCTCTCCTTTTCTCCTTGGCTTTCTCCTTCACCATACCTTGCTTTCCTTCTTGCTTCCATTTCCCCTCATCTGATGGCTTCCTTCTGCTCCCTTCTTCCTTAATGCATAAGACACAGGCAGCCATGAGCTGTTGTGGATGTCATTTCAGGAAAACAATGCGACAATAACTGAGTGCAGTATGATTCTTTTAAATTTTGAGGAAGAATTTGCCCACTTCTGGCAGAGGTTTCTTTCTTTTCTTTTTTTCTTACCCTTACATATCTTTGCATTCCACCAGTCATGCTAGAATGTCCTTTTGGTTTGCAAGGAATCATTCTGGCTCCAACCTGATTGGCATGGGCCATTCTGAACTGGCTCAGTTTCCAGAATTCCAAGGGGTTAAAAGGATAAAACTATAATAGTTTGTGAAGTGTGACAGCAAGAATCCCCTTTTTCCTGTTTAGTATTTTTATTGGACTACAGGGATGATTTTGTAGACAATTAGCTGAGTGAGTAATTAAGAAAGGGGGATTTGTAATATCAAGCACTGATTTAAAAGAAAATGGCATCTATTTGAATCAAAGAAGCACTTTATGTCCCAATAACTGTGATGGAATAAAGAAGCTCTTAATTGCCTTCAAGATTGGTACATTTCCTATGTAATAGCAAGTCGTCGTTTTGACCAGTAGAGTTGTTGCAAAATGGAATCTGAGGCAAACGTTGGAGTGCTTTTTCTCAGGTGTGGGAAATATTGGGAGAGCTGGGAGGGTAACCAGAAGGAACACAATTTCTGACCTGATCGCTGTGTTTTTTCCCTTCCCGTGTTTGTAAAATTACTTGAAATGTTAAAAATAAGATAATAGAGTGAGATTTTCTTAGAATGTTGCTGGGAATCTGAGGCCATAAAACCTGCTTATAACCCTTTGACCATATGAATCTGACTTTGTACTGCAAGACAAGCTTATTATTTTCTGTTGAGTAGCACTATGAATGATCAAATATATCATGGTAACTGAACCATTAATTCAATCTCTTTCACACGGCAGTCAACTATTCCCTTGAGCTACAAAGCTGAAATATTTGATATAATTGTGCTCACCGTGAAATAACAAAACTGCTTCAAAACACATATATGAATCTGTATGACTTAGCTCCTTGTAACCCACCCACCCTTTCCCCCAACAATTTGCCATGGATGATCTAATATGAAATTTCTCTTCTGGTTAATAGCCCCATGAGGAGTGGCAGTATTAAATGATGAGACTAGGTCTTGTTAAGGGAATGCCACTGGATTTTTGCATTTAGCATTGTGCCAAAACCTACAATGTCTAAGTTGATGTTTGCCTTTAGGTACCATTTCCTTTCTGTTCCCTCTTTCTTTCTTTCTTTCTTTCTTTCTTTCTTTTCTAGAACTTGAGTCTTAATCTTCTGGCAGGATTCCTCCCCCCCTATTTCATCTTGTCATGTGTCAAAAATACATTTATGGGGTCTATTGAAACAATATATGTTCATTTATCTTAGATGTCATGAACCCCAGTGATGTGTTAAGAGATTTGTCACTGCTGCTTTGGTAACTTGAAATCTGTGACACCAAGGACAATAAAGCAACTTGGGGCTGGACACTGTACTTTGGTTTGTAAGTTTCTTGAAGACATCAAAGGAACCATGGTGGAGACCTGCTGTCCTTCAAAGCTCAGCACTTGCTTTGTAATAATTGCTCCTGGAAAGTGCTTCCATGGGGCTATCAGGATGTTTCTGCAGCGTCCAGGTAAAACTAATTGTGAAGGTACAAAAAGGCCTCTCCTAAAGACCTTGGTACCCTGCAGAAAGAGCCTCAAAGCAGGCCTGTGTCATTGTGTGACACATCAAGTTAACCTACAGGCGTATCAACCTCACTATGTTGAAGTCCCAGGTAGGCAGCCAATTCAGGAGATTATTTGGGCTCATCATGGGTCACCACACATAGGAGGTGAGTTGGGTTCTGTTTGGTGGGCCACAGGATGGACAGGCTAAGTGTAAAAAAAAAAATATTTCTGAGGGAAAATCCTATGGCAAGATCCATTAGGATGGGCAGCTTAGGATGCACTGGGGGGTTAGATAAACTCGAATGTGCCTCCTTGTTGCTTTCTCCTGCCTTGACCCTGCTAACTAATTACCAACCTCTCTGTTTCTCGTTCTGGGCTCCTTACCATGTGTCTTCCAAGAGAACACTGAAGACTAGGCCTAGACCCTGCAGCAACCATGACATCCTTCACCTTCTAGTAATATTGGCTGCAACACTTAGCACCTCTGCCACACACACACACACACAGAGACTTTTAACTTCCTCTCAAATGAAGCAGAAGGATAACCTTTATTTTGGTGTAGCCTATCCACAACCCACCCATCAAGCCTAGTGTGGTCCCACAGCATCCAGGGAGACCCACAGCAGACTTGAGATCCCTGTGGGCAGATGGAATGTGGTGGAATGAGGCCTCAGGCCACATACGAAGGCTGCAGGTTGCAGGTTTCCCCCTGTTGTAATCCAGAGAGTAGCTAGATCATGCAGAACTCCCTCCCCGGTGACAGAGTAGCTGGTTCTATTGAACATTCTGGGTAGTGGCTCAGAAATGTGGTTTAACCAGGGTTCTTTCCACTTAGTCTTACATCTGGGCTTTGCTTTATCAGGAGGCCCTACAACAGAAGTCCATGAAGAATAAGGAACCTGTCGTGGACACTCCAGCCACACGAGTTGAAATTCATTTTCTTCTTGGCCAGTAATGGGCTACCACAAATTCATTTGCTTAATCTGCTCTAAAAATTTCAAGGAGCTGTTGTGATATGATGATTGTGCTTAGTGCATCTAAAACTTCCACAGTTTCGTATATATAAACGTTGCTTCATTGAGAGCCAAGTAAGTCTCCCAGTGAATGGTCAAATGCAGGCTAGAGAGAGAATACTAAAGTGTTTGGGTTCCAGTCCTCATTCAAAACCTGGTGACCCAGTTGCTATCCTCTGGTGCTACAAAATCCCCTTACAGAAAGCACTATTAGGAGCACTAGGGACATACTACGCAGCATAAGAACAGTTTTCCTGAAAAAGAAATCTGGATCTTTGTCTTTTTATACAAACTTTGGCCTTAGCATTATCTGTTCAAACCAAAATGGTTTCCCTTGACAGCACACATCAAAGCAAGAAAAGCCAGGCCAATAACTCTGACTTCTAACTAAAATTCTTGCTCTGAGTGAATTATGAAGCGACATGTTGCCACAGGTTACCCAGCCCAATATCTTCATATCCATTATTAACTGGGCCTGAAATGGAAAGGGATTTGAAGAAATAGTAAATACCTGGGCATCCCCTTTCCGACTCCCAATGCCTTGGGGGGAGAGTGTACTTTCAGAACCTGAATGTTGGGTTGGGAGGGAGAACTATTCAGGGGACTTACAGTTAACCTCTTTACTGGCAAGGCTTGAGTGGAAATTCATTGCAACTTCCAACTTATTGGTAATATTGCATGGTTCCAGAGACAACCACAGTCTGACTCACTATACAATCCATGATTTCTGTCAATTCTGCGGTGCTTATGTACTGCTCATAAGACAACCTAGCAGCTATTTGCATTCAGATTTAATTTGTATTGTCCATATCTCCTACAATTGTGACTTTTATACACCCTACATGTCATAAAATTGGCTCACTGTGGACCTTTGAGGAAGGCAAGGGCCCTAAGGAAATAAGGCCACCAATGGTTTATTGGATGGAATTCAACTGGTTCACTGGGATAGTCAACAGTCTTATGCAGAGTTGCAACACTGCAAGAAGGAGATGATAGAAAGAAGAGAATAGAATGCAAAGCTTTTTGGTGGCAAATGTCCAGAATCCCATGGCTATGGCTTAACAGAGAATGTCACCTGAGTTGCACTGACACAACTATCTGATTGAGCCACAACAGCCAAAAACTTTGATTGGTTCAGACTCTATCTAATCTCCTTTTAAAAATTTGTGACCCAAGATCTGTGTAGGGAGACAGCTGCTAAGCTAGGCATACAAATCACTGGCTATGAGATACTTGAACACTGAGCCTGAATTTTAGAAGACATTACTTGATGTCTGAGCAATGAACTCATGAGAGCTGAAGGTTTTTCCGTTTTGTTTTTTTATAATTAGTTCACCTCAATGTTTCATCTCCTCTGATCTATAAACCACACCAGTATTGTGGATACTCTTTTTAGAAGCATTTATGGCAAAAGTAGAGTAAAATTGATGTTGTATTCTGTTCTTCCATTAAGCAAAGAATTGCTTTATAAAACATTAAGCTGAACAGTAGTCAATGCAAATGCAGAGTAGAAATAATGAATGCACCAGAAGATCTTTACATTTTAATTGCACTGTCCTTTGATACATTATATGGCATTGCTAGAATATATTGTTATGAAAAAACTTGCCAGGAAGAAAATTGGAATATTAAAGGGAATAATTTGTTCATTTCTTCTTGGGAGGTGGCAATCTATGCAGCAACAGAAAGTTAATATATGAACCAAAAAACACAAAGAAAAATGCATGTGGGGAGGGAAAATACTTGTCTGGTATGGGAAGTTTTATGCAGAAAAAGATGACACACCAGGCTTTGTTTTTTTGCTAATGATGTTGAAAGATGCTCTCCTATGCATTTAGCTACATCCTACGTATTAAAGTAAAGGAAGGGACGTGGGTGGCACTGTAGGTTAAATCACAGAGCCTAGGCCTTGCCGATCAGAAGGTTGGCGGTTCGAATCCCCGTGACAGGGTGAGCTCCCGTTGCTCGGTCCCTGCTCCTGCCAACCTAGCAGTTTGAAAGCATGTCAAAGTGCAAGTAGATAAATAGGTACCACTCCGGCGGGAAGGTAAACAGCGTTTCCATGCGCTGCTCTGGTTCGCCAGAAGCAGCTTAGTCATGCTGGCCACATGACCTGGAAGCTGTACGCCGGCTCCCTCAGCCAATAAAGCGAGATGAGCGTCGCAACCCCAGAGTCAGTCACGACTGGACCTAATGGTCAGGGGTCCCTTTACCTTTACCTTACCTATTAAAGTAACTTGGAAACATAAGAAATGCTACGGAAGATCAGACTACTGATTCATTTAGCCAAGTTCTTTGTCTCTAACTGTGGCCATCCAAATGCACATGGGAAGCACAAAACAAAGAAGTTATGTTTATTTATCATTTTTTTTTGTCTGTAGCATCATGCAATAGTCAAAAAGATATTGTAAATGTCATACTGTGGGATGCCACCTTGAATCAAATATCAGGAGGCCCAAGTAAGCCCCATCTTGCATAATTGATCACATGACACAGTGCACACACACAATTTGAATGACAATGCCCATCAACTTGGGGGCCTCCTGGCCCCCTCAAATATTTTATTGGGGGCAAAAGACTCCTCAGCCCCTAGGAGTTGGCTCCTATGTCATATAGTATGGGACTACTAATAATACCAAACCCATTCTCCAAGTATGTGTATAGTCAACAAAGCACCCTCCATACCCAAGGTTCATTTTTCTTATTCTTTCTATCTATGAGGGCACATACACAGGCCTATTTCATGTGTAACACTAAGCCAAAAAAAGGTTAAATATGAATGAGCAGTAAAGTGGGTACTCAGAGCACTTTACATGAAAGACCTTGAGTCCTTTGTCTCTGCACACTAAATTAATGCAAGAGAATAAATACTTTGCCCAGGGGTCTGATAAGTGTGTGATTTTATGTACCTCTAAGGAGGCATACAGAACCAGGCCATTTAATAAGTCAGATTGGGCCAAAGCTCTGCAAATGCTCCTGTTTACATGACAACCAAGTTTTTGACATTGCAACCAGATGGCTCCTAATAGACCAGTGAAATGTCATTGCAAACAAGCACATGTTTCTTTCTGTAACAGGGCATTAGCTTTGTTGTTTCATAGAGTTTATTGCTTTGACTGTTGGATCAATGACTTACAGTCTTTTGAATTGCCAATGTGATCAAATTGACCACTTTGCGGCTACTTCTTGAGAACACGGATATTCTAGATTTGGAAGGGTATGATAATGTATTTGGGTGGCATGCATACTTGTGGTATGGTAAGGTTAAAGCACACAAGGCATTCAAAAATCATATTGTCAGAAAAGCATTATTTAATGTCTGGATTAAATATAAAGATCTATTGGAGAATAAAACTCCAAGGTGGTTATCGCCTCTGGAAGCAAAGGCCCTGAAAAGACTTAACATGGAGACTAACTGGCCAAAATATTGGGAAATTTTGGAGCAGGAGGGTGATAAATTGAAACTGCAGAGTTATGAGAAACTTAAAGATAAGGTGCGAGACTGGTTACATTATTTTCAAATAAGAGAGGTTTATAATCAAGATAAAAAAATTGGCTTCCAGGTGGAAAAATCAAAATTAGAAACAGAACTGTTAGAACCCAATGCTAAGATACTGTCAAGAATGTATAACTTGCTGTTGAAATGGAATACTGAGGATGAAACGGTAAAATCTGCTATGATAAAATGGGCACAAGATGTCGGACATAATATTATGTTTGCTGACTGGGAACAGTTATGGACCACCGGAATTAAATTTACGGCATGTAATGCCTTAAGAGAGAATATTATGAAAATGATGTACAGGTGGTACATGACCCCAGTCAAGCTTGCAAAAATTTATCATTTGCCCGACAATAAATGTTGGAAATGTAAAGAAACTGAAGGTACATTTTTTCACCTTTGGTGGACATGCCCAAGGATTAAGGCCTTCTGGGAGATGATTTATAATGAAATGAAAAAGGTATTTAAGTATACCTTCCTGAAGAAACCAGAGGCCTTTCTTCTGGGCATGGTCGGCCAATTGGTGTCAAAGAAGGATAGGACTTTCTTTATGTACGCTACAGCAGCAGCAAGAATACTTATTGCAAAGCATTGGAAGACACAAGATCTACCCACCTTGGAAGAATGGCAGATGCAAGTAATGGACTACATGGAAATGGCAGAAATGACCGGCAGAATACGAGATCAAGGAGAAGAGCGGGTGGAGGAGGATTGGAAGAAGTTTAAAACCTACTTACAAAAACACTGTAAAATCTTTGAATGCTGATGACATTGAAATGAAATGAAGGGGTTCTAGTAAATAAGGGAAACAAGAGTATGAAAGAAGGGATAGACATTGGATGAAAATCGGGAAAGTATAATACATGAGGGAAATCACTTAAGGATAAAACTAATAAGAATGAATTTGCTGATCAATTTTAAAGTGGAATACAAGAAAGGGAGGCGGGTGGAAGTCAGGAAAATAAGGCAATGAATGATAAGAATCTGAAAAGAGGTTCTTCTCTTTTTTCTTTTCTTTTTTTGTGCTAAATGTTTTAATATCTTTTTCCTTTTTTCTGGTTTGCTATATCTTTTTTCTTTTTTTTCTATTTGTTGTGTTTTAATTGTTGGTATTTGTTGGTGTTTTAATATGTATTGTTTTTCTTTTGTATTTTTTTTGTTAAACTTAATAAAATATTATTTTAAAAAACAACAACAAATTGACCACTTTGCTTGACCAAATCTAGACAAAAGCAGCAGAGAGATACATGGACTTATGAAACTCAGCTATACAACAGGTCTTGTGATAATGGAGCATTTCAAGGACTTTTTCATTAACCTGAAGCAATTCTCTGAAATTCATTGAAAGGATGCACTCATTTTGAGGGACAGGTGTACAAATTTGGTGTTTTTTGTTGCTATTGTTTTTTTGTTTTGATTTTTGCTTTTTTAAAAAAAATCAGCATTCTCTCGGCAACGTGCTATATTTAGCCACAGAGCTAAAATGCAGGATGAATGAATAAGAGATGAAGACACAAAAACATTTTGCATAGAGTGCCATTTTATTTACTGATAATGTCCTATATGTTGTTTCAGAGTGTGGGGCAGGATATGGCAGCCTCCAATGTAGGGCCACTGCCATTGCCACTGAGCTTCTTGGGCTTGCCGATCAGAAGGTCGGTGGTTCGAATCCCCATGATGGAGTAAGCTCCTGTTGTTCTTTCCCAGCTCCTGTCAACTTAGCAGTTCAAAAGCACACCAGTAGATAAATATGTACTGCTATGGCGGGAAGATAAACAGTGTTTCCATGCGCTCTGGTTTCCATCACAGTGTCCCATTGCGCCAGAAGCGGTTTAGTCATGCTGGCCACATGACCCGGAAAGCTGTCTGTGGACAAACGCCAGCTCCCTTGGCCTGAAAGTGAGATGAGTGCCTCAAACCATAGTTGCCTTTGACTGGACTTAACCATCCAGTGGTCCTTTACCTTTACCTTTACTTTTACATGAGTTGTGCACCTAAGAACATAGGAACAGCCTCCTGGACGAGGGCAAGGGCCAATCTAGTCCAGCATCCTGTTCTCACAGTGCTAACCAGATGCCCATGGTAAACCTTTGACTGGACTTAACTCTCCAGGGGTCCTTTACCTTTTACCTTTACCCAGAATAACCAGACATCCATGACTTTGAAGGTAAATAAAATTATGGCCTCTAGAAAGCAGTCAACAAGTGGACTTATGTTGGTATGAGTCAGGTAACACACACACACACATCCCGAAAATGGTACGAACGAACATTGAACCAAATGGGCCTCATTCAGTTAAACCCTTTCATTCATTCCAAAACAAATGCACTCTTTTAAAAAGGTATCTTCTACAATGCTCAGATACAGTCCATATGACAATATCATCCAACGATATACTAATTTTGCTATTGTGATTTGCTTTGATGATCATTGTGGTTGAAAAGTTTAGGTATATTCAGAATAAACAAAACTGTTTACAATAAATTAGAAAATAAAGGTTATTTATGGAGGCTATCCATGGAAATTGATCTCCTCTGAAGATCTGCAAATGTGAAATTTTACTACCTTGACATTTCACATTAACTGAGTCGCAATTTGAAATGAACATTTCAGCTGCAGACACTTAGGAAACAACTTCACATAATGGGACAACCAAGTTTTATAATGACTATGCACTTACAGTATAGTGAGCCCTCTGCGTTTCTTGGAAAACTTTGGAATTCTTGATCTGTATGAGCCTCTCTATACCATGGGTGAAACATATTTATAGACATCCATGAAGATTCTGCAATGCAAGCAAAATAAAATGTAAAGAAATGTTGTACAAGGTTCAGTGTCAAATATATGGACCTCTTTCGACATGAGCATATGTTCAAGTTATTTTTCATTGTCTATTAATATAGTGAAAAAATACACATCTAGCTTGTTTACAAATATGTAAGTCTTGGGAAATAATTGTCCACATATTGTTGAAATATGAAATAAAAGCAGTCATGGGCAAAATAAAGTTAAAGACTTACCGTATTTTTTGCACCATAACACTCATTTTTTTCCTCCTAAAAAGTAAGGGGAAATGTCTGTGCGTGTTATGGAGGGAATGCCTACGGGTGGCATGCCTACGGATTTTCCTCCTCTAAAAACTATGTGCGTGTTGTGGTCGGGTGCGTGTTATAGAGCGAAAAATACGGTACATAAAATATTGTTTCCGCAACCAATATTTCCCTGTTAATTTGGGTTTTTGTTTTTGGGTTTTTTTTTTAAAAAAAAGAATAAAAGAGTTGTTGGGCTCAGACAGTGCTGATCTCTGACCTCAAAGGAGGAGAGAGAATAGGTGGGAAGGTTAAAATAGAGATGCAAAGCTTAGATGCAGAACAGAAATGTGGTTTGAGAAGGTGCATAGTGAACTTAGTAGCTGTATAGGATGGGAAAGGGAAGCTCTAGGGGGTAATATGGAGGGAATAGCAACGGGTTGATGAGTAGTAAGAGTGCAGCCTCTAGTATTATTACAAAGCGTGTTCTCCCTGAAATGAGAGCACGTGTTGCGGTGGGGTCTGCCAAGCCAACCCTCTGTTGCCAGGCAGGTAAAATTGGCTGGTCTGGGGCAATGATTGGATGGCCGGGTTGCTGGGGCAAATTGCATGTTGCAATTTGGTGGGTGGGACCAAAGGCTTTAAATATTGGGGCACTCAGCTTTTGCTTTCTCTTTCACTGAATGCATCGGATCACCCGCCCGCCCGCCCGCCCGCCCGCCCTGAGTTCCGGTTGACCTTGCTATGCCTGTCATGGAGTCGTCTGCCGTTGGGGCAGGGGCCTAGTAGGAATTTTGTCCATTTGGCTGATTGGCTGGTGCCATCTGGTTTTTGCCTACTACTTAGCAATTAGTCACAACTTGTAAGGTTGCGGTTAGGCATTGGTTATAAAAATTGGTGGAGGAGGGGTCAGGATAGGCTGGGCCTGCCCCTCCAATGGTGCTGGAAGGGAATTCCGTTAAAGGAATCCTGGGGCTTGCCATGATTTCATCCAATCCCTGAAATGGGATCAGGTCCGGCAAGCCTTGGGGAGCTGGTTGGGTGAGCGGTGAGGGACTGTCGCTCAGCTCAACTGATCCCCAACATTGTTTTCCCTTCACTGGCTTCCGAGGGAGTTTGGAATGTCAGTTCTGTCCCAGGCAGGGGGACAGATAGTCATAACCAATGCCTGAGCAACCACTCAAAGATTATGTATTTTAATAAAGTTGTGGCCAAAATAGTGCCAAAAACCTTAAACAAAAATTACGTGTGATTTGTGAATTATATTGAGGGGTGGCTTGGGGACCTCCACACGCAAAATGCAAGATGTGTCATCACTGCTTACTAAGTTTTCTTCACCCTACACAACTTCATTGGTTTTAGGGATAATGTACTGCAACAATACCTTGTCACATATTTCAGCATTACATTTCAGGAGCAACACATTTGGGCAGCTCTGTAAAGTCGACTTTCTGAATGACAAGCTTCTCTTTTTTATTCCCTCTACTTTCAATACATGTGTTCATTTGTTAAAATATGTGATTCCGGCCATTTCTCATTACAAGTTGATATTCAAAGTCCAAGCTGCTCATTGCCTTTGATTAAAAGCATAACTCACATGATCTATTTTTATTTCCCAACAGGATAATTACATTTCCAATATGAATATCTTCCCGAGATCACATCTAACTCAATTTAAATTTTGCTGGCCTTGCCACTATAACTCTTTAGCAGCATCCTCAGATAAAAGATGTAAGCAGAGGAAATGAACTGAGATAAACAAATGTACTTGCAGAGTTCTTGCAATATCTAGTTGTGCAGGGAGAAATGTGAGCAGGCATTGCTAATTTTACTTTAATGTGCATCTAGTATCCTGGGAAGGTAAATCTGGCCTGCAGATGACTCATTAATTGGTCTACTACTTACTCCTTCCAGTCAGTGGCTAAGAGGAGTATCACAGCACCCCACCAGATATCCTTTCTATTGTGCATACATGGTGATTTATGCTCATGATGGTATTGGGATGGTTATGTGCAATCCTGTTTTCAGTATGGGTTGCCCCTGGATAACTTTCAGGGCAAAAATACTGCTTCATTTCTAATCACTCCCTGTTCCTCTAACTTTTCATGCCACAAATGTTCTGGGTGGGGTTTTTTCTCCTGCTTTGGCTGCACTTATTGCCCTTCCAAGCAGCAATAATGTGGTAACGTTGAGGAAGCATTACAAAACAACTTTGTGGTTTTATATTCTGATTTTATCCTGTGAACTGTCCTGAGACCTGCAGGGATAGAGTGGTATACATTTTTGTAAAAATACATACATACAAACATACATACATACATACATACATACAGTGGACTGATGTATGAACAGCCCAGTACAAATCCACAACTAATGCATCAATTAAGCATTGTGTGTTGAGGTCCCCAGCGCCACCCCAATAACTCACATATCACACAAAATTTTTTGTTTAAGGTTGTTGACATAATTTTGGCCACAACTTTATTAAAATACAAAAATGTGAGTGGTTGCTTAGGCATTGGTTGCGACTATCTGCCCCCACCCCCACGGGGGACAGACTGACATTCCGCACGCCTGCGAAAGTCAGAAAAGGGGAATACACTTGGGGGTAGTGACAGAGCAGGGAAGCTGCCCTCAGCCCTCCCCAAATGCAACCAGGAGCTCTTGCAATGGCCCGAGCCCGCTTGACAGGGTGGACAAGCAATAGTTATCCCCTGATTCCTTTAACGGAATCCCTTGCAGCAGCAGCATTAGAGGGGCAGGCACAGCCAATCCATGCCCCTCAACCAACCAAACCATAAACCAATGCCTAACCGCAACCTTACAAGTTGTGACGATTTGCTACGCAGTAGGCAAAAACCAAATGGCCCCAGTCAATCAGCCAGATGGACAAAATTCCTACCGGGCCCCTGCCTCAAGAGCAGACGACCCCATGACAGGCATAGCAAGGTCAAAGCAAACAACCCTAAATATGGGGGGGACGGGACGGGCAATCCAATGCATGGGCGAAAAGAGGAAGCCCTAGTCTCGTGCAAGGAGTTTTAGCATTTCTGGCTGTCAATCAGCAAATGGCAACATTAACTTCTTCCCAACAACAAGGGAAGCCCAATTGCATCAGTGGCCAACAATCAATTAGCCCGCCCCCAACTTTGGAGTGTCCTGGTGGCCCCCACCGCAGCATGTGCTCTCCATGAAGGAGAACACGCTTTGCAGAATATACCTGCAAAACCATAGAGAGAAATTCAGGGTAGCACTAAGCTGATCACTTCATTAGCACAAGCATTTTTGCTTGCTTTATGGAGCAATCTGACCCCTCCTATCCCCCTGTTCTGAGGGTTCTCACACCCCTTGAGGCAATTTGGGGGGAATTGTCAGGGAAGCAGAGGGAAAAGGCCCACTGTGATAGTGGAAGCCCTTGTGCAGGCTTTGGGTGGTGAAACTAGTTGAATCCAGCTGACTGTTTATAAACCATGGTTTATGATGTTGTGCAAATCAGGCCACCCTGTACCTTTTTCCAGCCATTTTCTCCTCTTCTCTCTCTCTCTCTCTCTCTCTCTCTCTCTCTTTCTTTCTCTTTCTTAATTTACGGCTTGTAATAGAATTTTTGGGGTGGGAAGGGGACATACACAAAGTTCTCATGGTTAATAAAATATGGAAGAATGCTTAATTGTTTAATGATGAAGAATACTGTGATCACTTAGCATTAATTATTTGCATTTGGATGAATTTAATCAGCTACCCAAATCCTTCTTGAATTCACACATTAGCAATTGCATGAATTTAATGTTTCAGATTTCCTATTTCTAATTTCAAAAAGCTGGTCAGATAGGGCAGAAACATGATCCATTAAAACCAATGGGGGGGTGCTATATTGATTTCAATGGGATGTGGACTGCACCCATAAAAAATGAAATTAGCTATGCCTCTGACTTACTCAAATTGCCATCTGCACTACCAATAAAAACTGTTGGCTGTGAAGGCAAAAATCCATTGCTACATAATGTCTACCAAAGCATCAGAGAAGTAAACACTGCAAAATGGGGATTGTTTCTTGCATATAGGGTCCTGGTTTCAATTAAGAAAGGAGTATCATTAGGAAGATTTAAGGCATTCTTAAATATGTATAAGGATGAAGCGAGCTTGCCTTATGCTCTGACAGTGGACAGAGTTATTAGATACAATTCAAATTTAAATTACCAACTATAACTTCCATAACAGTAGAGTATGATTAGGAAATTAAAACAATGCTAGAGTCTCAAGAGGAACAGATATATGGTGCATCATTGTACCCAAACTTTAATGAAATGATGAAAAAAGAAAAGCTTTCATCTGCACAGTTCATCATTTGAAATGGAACATTATAATCCTGCTGTGCAACATCATATTCTCTAAATTCTAGCATATAAATCAACAGGATTGCCAAGGACTTAGAAATGTTGTGCTGGTTTCTAAGGGCAGTCTGACACGGCCACAGTTAATCAATAGGAGGTGACCAAAACCTAAACACAAGGAGTCTAATATATCTATAGTGATTTCATTTGGAGCAGACAAACTTCTTGCTAAACAACTGGGTGAAATACAGCCAGGATGCTTCCCCACCTCCCCACTCTTATATATCTGCAAGTAAAACGGTCAGCAGGGCTGCGGGTGGCGCTGTGGGTTAAACCACAGAGCCTAGGACTTGCCGATCAGAAGGTCAGCGGTTCGAATCCCCATGATGGGGTGAGCTCCCGTTGCTCGGTCCCTGCTCCTGCCAACCTAGCAGTTCGAAAGCACATCAAAGTGCAAGTAAATAAATAGGTACTGCTCCGGCAGGAAGGTAAACGGTGTTGTACGCCGGCTCCCTCAGCCAATAAAGCGAGATGAGTGCCGCAACCCCAGAGTCGGTCACAACTGGACCTAATGGTCAGGGGTCCCTTTACCTTAAAAGGGCCAGCAACAAAAGCTGTGCTACAAGTGCAGATGTGCAGAAGAATTGCCATGGTAATGCCATGAGGCCCAATGGATCTATTTGCGTGTTAAGATCCCAAGACCTCCCCCAATAAATAGACACAATTGACACAGAATTTAGTTTAAGGTTATTGGCATCATTTTGGCCACAACTTTATTGATTACAGATCATGAGTGGTTTGCTTAGGCATTGGTTCCCGACTAGCTGCACCTGACCTCAGCAGGGCAGCACTGACGCCTGGACTCCGGCAGACGTCAGTAAGGGAAAACATCCTGGGGGAGAATTGGACCAGGTTCAGACTCAAGCTCACCCCAAATGCTCCCAGGGGCTCTAGCGTGGCCCTAACCCCTGGAAGGGCATTGGACAAAAGCAAGGTGAGCCCCTGGATTCTTTTAATGGAATACCCTAGCATTGGAGGGGCAGGCACAGCCTATCCACACCCCCTCCACCACCAATGAACCAATGCCTAACCGCCAAACCTTACAAAGTTGTGACGATTTGCTACATGGCAGGCGAAACCCAAGTGGCACCAGCCAATCAGCCAAATGGGAAAATTCCTACCGGGCCCCTGTCCCAAAAACAGACGACCCACAACGGCATAGCAAGGTCATAATGAACCCTAAATATAGGGAGGGTTGGTGGGTGATCTGGTGCACAAGGCGAAAAAGAGGAAGCTCAACGCAACATACAGCGGTATATATGGGTCCCTTGGTTAATGCATGAAACGATCCCATTGGCCAGATTTACCCCAGCAACCGAGGGACCACCAATCGGGTTGTTGTAGCTATCCAATCGCTCCCACCCACAACAGCAGTGAGGTCAGCCTTGATGATCTCACCGCAACCCATGCTCTCTGGAAGGAGGACACGATTTCCCCCTTCCCTCTTTTTGACAAGCATGGTAGTGCATAGTAGGGAGAAAGGTAACAGCACTGCTGGATTTAGGTCAGTGCAGCTGGTCAGGTCACCAAGCCAAGGGGGTACAAAATTGCGAAGGTCCGCAACTGCAAAGATTCATTTCTGGATGCTAAATTTTGGTCTCAAACAGGGTGCCCTATTAAAAGATTACCAAAGTCCGCCCCTGGTTCAGGAATATAAGAAAAGGCATATTCGAAAGGTGCACAGGGACAATTCATTTTTCAAAATGCATTTTGAATCAAAAGAGCAGAATATATTATTACGGTCTTCTTCACTTTTCCAGAGCCAGTGTGGTATAGTGGTTAAGAGCGGTAGTCTCGTAATCTGGGGAACCGAGTTCGTGTCTCCGCTCCTCCACATGCAGCTGCTGGGTGACCTTGGGCCAGTCACCTCACAGAGTGTTTGTTGTGGGGGAGGAAGGGAAAGGAGAATGTTAGCCGCTTTGAGACTCCTTAAAGGGAGTGAAAGGTGGGATATCAAATCCAAACTCTTCTTCTTCTTATTCCATGCAGGGTAGCACATATATGGGTTGGGAAGGATGCCACTAGAGACGTATTGTATGTTATTTTGTAACATTTGAGTTTTTATTAATATACAGGTTAAGCATAGTTTGGGGATGGCTCAAATGCTCTAACAGACAGCCAAATCCATGACTTCATGTCAGATCTCCAGAGAGAGGTACGCCCCAAAATAAAAGCTCATTGCGGAGCCCTCAAAACTCAATGCTCTCTATCCCAAAAACCACAGTCTGCCCTCCAATAAAAGGTTTGTTTTCCACTCACAACTAGCTTGCTCTCTCTCTCTCTCTCACTGGCTTGAGGGGGAAATAAAAATAAGTCTTCTCCAACCATCTCTTGGCCTACCTGGTCTATAGTTTTCTCTTTTAAAAATGATTTGCTAGGTAACTGCCATTGACTATTAAAGGAATCTCTAGAAGTATTTCTGGTTACACTAACACTCTCCTGTACCTATCTTACAAAAGGATATATCCCATTAAAATTAGCACACCATTTGTGTCTTACTCAGAAGAGTGACATTCAGAAGGCGTATGAAGTGGGACAAATAATGGAGATAAATATAGAATTTAAGGTAAGTCTTTAAATAAAACAATGTTAGGAGGATGGAGTCCAATAAATCAGTTATCCATTACTAAGGGATTAGGGTCTCTGGGGCCTGGCTTGCTGCTTACACAGCCCTCGGCTGGAATTCAGCTCTAGGCCTCAGTATGTCACTCACTGGCTAGAGAGATGCTCCTAAATGAAACTTTATGTGAGGTGAAGAAGGGCACAGTCCCTTCTTCCCCTTTCCTTGCAAATCTTTCAGGTTTCCCTCTGAACCACCTAATTAAAAACTTCCACAGCAGTTCCTCAGTATTGCCCCAAAATGTTGCCTTCCAGGCACCCTGCAGGAGGCTGCATGTTACAGGGTTCTCAAAAAGTAACTGTGTTCATTCGACCATGTATATACCTGGGCACATGATGCACACTTTGGATTTAGCAGGATTCTAGTACAGTGCAGCATTGCTTCCAAATACCAGTGGAGGAGGAGGGGAGAGTGTTTTTGTACTCATGTTCTGCTGACTGGTTTACCAGGGGCACCTGATTAGCACTGTGAGAACAGGATGCTAGACTAGATAGGCCCTTGCCTTGGTACAGCAGGCTGTTCTTATGTTCTTAGCTGTACAGATCATGTAAATGTAAAGGTAAAGGTAAAGGACCCCTGGATGGTTAAGTCCAGTCAAAGGCAACTATGGGGTTGCGGCACTCATCTCGCTTTCAGGCCGAAGGAGCTGGCGTTTGTCCACAGACAGCTTTCAGGTCATGTGGCCAGCATGACTAAACCACTTCTGGCCCAACGGGACACTGTAATGGAAACCAGAGCCCATAGAAACGCTGTTTACCTTCCCGCCGCAGCAGTACCTATTTATCTACTTTCACTAGTGTGCTTTCAAACTGCTAGGTTGGCAGGAGCCAGGACAGAGCAACGGGAGCTCACCCCATTGCAGGGATTCGAACCGCCGACCTTCTGATCAGCAAGCCCAAGAGGCTCAGTGGTTTAGGTATAAATGTGCACAGACCAAAACCCACTACAGGAATAAGTAGCATTCCTGGCACAGGTGCCTAATGGTTGCAGCAGGTGAAGGAAGGACCACAAGAATGACACAGGAGACTTGTGTTGGGTTGAATTAGGCCACAACTTTATTGATTAAAAGAAAGAGTAGGTTTGGCTAAGGCACTGGGCATGTGTTCCGCATCACACAGCCCGACTGCTACCTAATAGGAACCTGGTGGGGTTGAACTTGTGCTGGGGAGTCGCCCCCAACATGGATTGGATGCCACAACCCCACACAGGCCGCCATTGGGAGAGGTGTATTGGCCCGTTGGTCCCCAGTGGACTCCCAGACATAGTCACCCCTCCTGGACCCTTTTAATGGGGTACCCCTGTGACTAAGCATCTAGCCCAATGCCTTATCCACCAAAGTTGTGACAGTAGCTATGAGGTAGGTGAAAATCTGCAAGCTGGCCAATTTGTTTGCAAGAGAAAATTACTCCCTGGCCCTGAATATGGTGGCCAAACAAACCACAGCAAGGTCCATAGGCAACATGCTTGCTTCTCCCCTGGGTGGGCCCCGAAAGACTGGGTGGGTGGGTGGAAAATCACAGGAGGATCAAGGTTAGTAGCCATTGATAGCCTTATCCTCCATGATAAAAGCCTTTACTACATGCATTACATTTGGAGCAAAATGGAATGGTGTGGCAAACCTAATCCTCTAGGCCAAGAGGTCAGGAAAGTGTATAGATTGGCTCTACAAAATAATAGCCATACCATAACATGTGAACAGGCTCTGTACCACCACTTTCAGGTGTACTGTACCAAACCTTCCTTCTCATTTATTCATTTTAATACAATTTATACCACTGCCTTTCAGATCTTTACAAAAGACTTACAACATTAACATCCACATTATTAAAGCAATGCAATTTGAGCGATGAAACTTTTCTTCTTGTTATTAAAAAGCAAGATGAAATGAACCATAAGTAGGCAAACCCTTTATTCATTCCAGAATGAATTCCAGAATGAATAAAGAACAGAAAAGAGGGAACACAAAAATGGGACACATCAGTCCATCTCAAAGGATAGGATGTTCCTTTCCCTTTCCCAAAACATGTAGGGCTCCGTAGGGCGATCAGGAGACTGATACTGCTCTTCTGGCCTTACAGATGGCCGGCCTATGTAGTTTTTTGTTGGCATCTGTCTGTCTTTAGAGACAATGGAGTGTGCCTCTAGGGGTGAAGTCAAAACGCTGGGTTAGCAGTACCGAAGTGACCACTTAGTTACCACTTCGCAAATGATTGCTTATATTCATCCAGTTCCTTTGTGAGCTCATGCAAATGATGTTTCTTCTTAACTCAATGTATTTTACTATGGGTACTTTTGATAGCACGGGATAAATACACACACACATACATGTACATAAACACACACACACACTCACTCTTTGTCATCTTCAGTTTGCTGTTCAGTAACAGTTTCATAAGCTCCCACCCCCAGTGTTCATTTTGAGGCATGGGGGAGTTTAAACAAGTGGGAAGTTTTTAATGATTAGCAATTTCAGATTGTGGGTGGAAGGGTTGCAGTAAGTACCAAGGTGGTTCAATTATTGCCTGAGATTTATTTTGATTAGACTAAAATACCGAAGGAAAGACACTTGAAAATGAGATACTGGTTATTTAAGTGTGCCATATTGAAGAGGGAAGCAGGAGGAAAGCTGAATAGAAGAAGAGTTAGTAATTGGTTTCAAAGGAAAGTAAAATAAATAGCTCACTGATGTTGTTTTCAAATTGAGCCCAGCAAGCGAAAGCTGAAATAAAAGATACACTAACATTGCGCAAATGAAAGAGATAACAGGAATTTATTGTTAAATGTGGAGATAGCTTCCATTTAATGCAGAGATTAGAAATATTGGAAACACCCACCTGCTACTTTAAGGAAATGGAAGAACTTTCTCCTTAGTATAGCTCCTCTGCTTTGAATCAACTGGATTATGAGTTGCTACATCATAATAGTAGATGAATCAAGGTAGAATTTTTCGCTTATAAGGCAAATAAATAAATAAAAAAGGTGACACTCCCAATTATAAAATTTCAATAAAAGAATATTTGCACTATGGTATTAAAAACATGGGAAGCTGTAACAACTGCGCAGATTAAAAGAGAACCATCACCACCACCATCATCAAGCAGCCGGATCAAAATAGCATAAAACCCAATATATTTTTTTTTTAAAGTATTTGCTGCACTTTTCAATCAGGTCTCTCTGAAGAGGGAATTGCACAATCAGAGTGCCACAACCAACTACAGAGTGCTGTCTCCCAAACAGAAAAAACCTGTGACGGTGCTGGGACATGAAGCAAAGCTCCATAGGTCAGCTACAGTGGGTGGAAATGTTGATATGGAGAAGATGCTTCTTCGAATATCCTGTATGCTTAGGTCTTAAATTGCCCACCCCACTCTAGGGCAATAGCAAGAAATTGTGGGTTTATACCATTTTAAGTTGGGGATTGTACCCATCACTAAAATGCTGTGTGTTTCTGGGGGGCAGGCAGTTGAGGATGATGATGGCAATGGTTAGATGATTCTGAGCACCAGGTTTGCTGGTAGCAATAAGCCATCTCTTCATAGGCACACCTGCTGCCTCAATTTGCTCCACTGCTGACTGCTGTCATGCTTCAGCTCTCCTTCAAATCCTCTGCCAATTTATCCAGCAAATGCCAGGGATATTCATGAGCTGCCTTATTGTGAATCCAGGAGAAGGAGAGAGCATTAGTCCCGGGATTATGGAGAGGCAGAGTAAGGGAAGATGGTGTTCATGATCCCATAAGCTGGAGGAAGGATCCATAGCCTGGCTGCAGCTGAGGATTTCCTTGTTCTATGCCAGATGCAGTAGAGTGAAGGCAGAGGAGGCAGCCAACATAGTTGTTGGACTACAAATCCCATTGTCCCTTGTGACTGGGCCTGTTGGCTGAGGTAGCTGCAAGTTGCAGTCCAAGAACATCTGGATGGCACCACATTGGCTGCTGCTGGGCTAGAGCTTCTCCAGCATGGGCAGGCAAACTAAGGCCCGAGGGCTGGATCCGGCCCAATCGCTTTCTAAATCTGGACCAGGATGGTCCAGGAATCAGCATGTTTTTACATGAGTAGAATGTGTCCTTTTATTTAAAATGCATCTTTGGGTTATTTGTGGGGCATAGGAATTTGTTTTTCTCCCCCCCCCCAAAAAAAAATAGTCCGGCCCCCCACAAGGTCTGAGGGATAGTGGACCGGCCCCCTGCTGGAAAGGTTTGCTGACCCCTGTTCTACAGATTATCAGAGTGCATACCAATCTCCCAAGGTCCCTTGTTGAGAGCAATAGTAAGTACGCATGTTTTCAGAAATATTTCAATTTGTAAAGGTAAAGGTAAAGGGACCCCTGACCATTAGGTCCAGTCGTGGCCGACTCTGGGGTTGTGGCGCTCATCTCGCTGTATTGGCCGAGGGAGCCGGCGTACAGCTTCCGGGTCATGTGGCCAGCATGACTAAGCCGCTTCTGGTGAACCAGAGCAGCGCACGGAAACACCGATTACCTTCCTGTCGGAGCAGTACCTATTTATCTACTTGCACTTTGACGTCCTTTCAAACCGCTAGGTTGGCATAAGCAGGGACCGAGCAAGAGGAGCTCACCCCATCGCAGGGATTCGAACTGCCGACCTTCTGATCGACAAGTCCTAGGCTCTATTGTTTAACCCACAGCACCACCTGCATTCCAATTTCAATTTGTAGGGTAGACCTATATTCAAAGTAATGGGCTATTCCTCTGTTCCATTTCTGTGAGTTGTATGTATTTCTCAGCAGCACACAGCATCAGACAGCTAAGTCCACAGTCTTGTTTTTCAATATTTTATTCCATTAAAATGTGTGGTTTCTCTAGGCTTCAAAAGAAAGGAAGAAACATTTGCTTATTTTAGAATTATTTATCATGGGGATAAGTTGATATGTGTCGGCTTTTTTCTTTTTTTTAGAATTAGGCAAGCACAATGCTCTTCTCAGTAGCGAACAGAAGTTTAAATTAATGCACCATGTCATACTGTCAGCCTGGCATCTTCAAAACTATAGAGATGGGTTTCGAGAAGAGGTAAACAAAATACTTTTAGTTAGAACTGTGAAGCTTTCGCACGAGAAGCCTCCGGGGATCCCCATGGTTTTATCTTTCAGCATCACATTGACAGGTACATGCTTAAAAATCTGTTTCTCCCCAGATGAACTCCAGCGTCTAGACAGGAGGTTGGATGGGTGTGCACGTTAGTATGTACATGTGTTGTCTAAAAAACAAAGTAGGCTATAGTAAAATCTCAGGAGTAAGGGGCATAAACTGCAGAGATGCAGAAGTTTTGAAACATCCCTCTTTCTGCTTGCATTGGTTTGTCCTACAGGAGAAAGGGGGAGAGAAGCCCACCCTCCAACACTACTCCAAAGAAAATAGGGGTGTCCTATTCAATAATAAGTAGGGACGCGGGTGGCGCTGTGGGTAAAAGCCTCAGCGCCTAGGGCTTGCCGATCGAAAGGTCGGCGGTTCGAATCCCCGCGGCGGGGTGCACTCCCGTTGCTCAGTCCCAGCGCCTGCCAACCTAGCAGTTCGAAAGCACCCCCGGGTGCAAGTAGATAAATAGGGACCGCTTACTGGCGGGAAGGTAAACGGCGTTTCCGTGTGCTGCGCTGGCTCGCCAGATGCAGCTTTGTCACGCTGGCTACGTGACCCGGAAGTGTCTCCGGACAGCGCTGGCCCCCGGCCTCTTAAATGAGATGGGCGCACAACCCCAGAGTCTGTCAAGACTGGCCCGTACGGGCAGGGGTACCTTTACCTTTTATTCAATAATAATAGTTATACCTCGTCCATCTGACTGGGTTGCCCCAGCCACTCTGGGCAGCTTCCAACATATATATAAAAAGACCACAATGAAACATTTTAAAAAAACTTCCTGATACAGGGCTACCTGGCTTGGGGGTTGGATAACTCCATACCGCCAACATTTCTTCAATGAAAATAGGGACATATTAAGGAAAAGCTGAAGGGACGCGGGTGGCGCTGTGGTCTAAACCACAGAGCCTGGGGCTTGCCGATCAGAAGGTTGGCGGTTCGAATCCCTGCCACGGGGTGAGCTCCCGTTGCTTGGTCCCAGCTCCTGCCAACCTAACAGTTCGAAAGCACGTCAAGTGCAAGTAGATAAATAGGTACCGCTGTGGCGGGAAGATAAACGGCGTTTCTGTGTGCTGCTCTGGTTCGCCAGAAGCAGCTTAGTCATGCTGGCCACATGATCTGGAAGAGGTCTGCAGACAAAAGCTGGCTCCCTCGGCCTATAGAGTGGGATGAGCGCCGCAACCCCAGAGTTGTCTGTGACTGGACCTAATGGTCAGGGGTCCCTTTACCTTTAAGGAAAAGCTGGACTATTTGGGTGGTTTCTGTATATCTGGAAAATAGGGACACTTGGAGGGTATGGAGAAGTCCATGTGCCACCACCTAAAGCCTGCTGGCCCCATTCCAGCCATGGCAGGAAATGGTAGAAGGATGTGGTTGGTGGAAAAATAAATTTAGAGCCAGCACATTTTCCCTCTCTTAAGGGGGAGCAGCAGGATTGCTTTGGAACATGTGAGGCCAAGGGGACCAAGAATGGGGACTCTTGGGTGGAGGAATCTATAGGTCTTGGATCCAGTGGATCCAAGGCATCAGCCCACTGCCCTACTTTGTACCTTCCTGTGTTCTACTGTCAGTGGAAGAACCAGTGGTGGGAGCTTACTACCCAACTCAGCAAAGCTCAGGGCCTCCATCATGGTGGAGGCTCTCATCCGCCAGTACTGCTTCTCTCTGCCAGCAGAGACAAACCATCACACACACACACCAGCTATTGGGGGAGCTGGAATTAAAATTGTACCTCCTGCGCTTCAAGGATGGAACCCAGCTTGAGCGTTCCTCCACAACCCATTCTCAAGGGAGGCAGGAGAAAGGATAAAACAACACAGTTCCTTGAAGCTGAGATGCTAGAACAGAAGTTACCAAATTTTATGCTGACAGCATAAATTATCTTGATTGTATGATTAATAGAATTTTCAAACTTCATAATGATAGAAGCAAATGCTTGCCTCACACGGTTCTATAATTATCTAGGGTGAACATTTAGAACATGTGGAGCAAGAAAAGGTTATGTCACTTTACTGGAAACATTCTGAAACTGTTCTTAAAGTTTTGATGCATCTGAATGTGGCAAAGTATTCCCAAAGACTTCCCGAAGCTCAGTGTTGGCTTGATAATAATTTATTCCCATACATACAGGCTAATGAGCTGTAAATCAGAAAAATTAATCATTTTACACCAAAAGTCCATTCCTCCTCATACCGTTCCTCGTGTACACTAACCCTACTCTTTCATTTTCTGTTTCTTTCTTTAGAATTTTCCTTTGTTTCCCTCTTCTTTTAGAAATTTCAAAAGGTCTCCTCCCATTATGTCTTGACTCATCCTTCACCAAACTGAACAATACTTAGAAGAGCAAATGTTTCTGGGGAGGAGAAATCAGGAGACGTTGCTTAGTCAGTGCAGTGGGGGGTAGAGACATTGTAAAAGAAGAAGAAAAAGGAGTAGGAGGCTTTACAATCTGTCATAGAAAGGATGAGACTTATTTTTCCTTGAATATTTGCTTAAATAGGGAGGTTTTGTTCTTCCAATGTAAAGAAAGTTCAATATAAACTTTTCCTCATCTCGTCCCTCACATGCCCCCTAAATCTGTGCAGAGGTTTTTCCCAACCCTCTGGAGCAGATTTGGGGAGGACAGGGAGCACAAATAGAGAGGGGAAGTTCTGAAAATATGTTGTGCAAGTGGAAACCCATATGGAACAAATTAGTTGGATTGTTGTTGTTTAGTCGTTTAGTCGTGTCCGACTCTTCGTGACCCCATGGCCAGAGCACGCCAGGCACTCTGTCTTCCACTGCCTCCCGCAGTTTGGTCAAACTCATACTGGTAGCTTTGAGAACACTATCCAACCATCTCGTCCTCTGTCATCCCCTTCTCCTTGTGCCCTCCATCTTTCCCAACATCAGGGTCTTTTTCAGGGCGTCTTCTCTTCTCATGAGCTGGCCAAAGTATTGGAGTCTCAGCTTCAGGATCTGTCCTTCCAGTGAGCACTCAGGGCTGATTTCCTTAATAATGGATACTAGTTGGATACTAGAATGGATACTAGTTAGTTGGATACTATCCACCAATTATTTTCAAGTAAGCTCTCATTTTCCCTCCAAAATGTTAATATTTTTGTCCCATCCCAGTTTGTCCACATTTTTCGCCCCTTTTTGCCTCCTTCCACTGCACCCTTGGATTTGGAGGAAAATTACTCTGAAGAATCTTCTGATTGAATTATTGCAAAAAGCAATCAGAATTATTCTTGAAACACGTCAGTTTTTATATTTGTTCCATAGGCATTTCCACTTCTGTAGGCAATCCTTAAGTGATGGAATTGAGAAGATGGAGGCAAATTGCATAGGAAGGAGATGAAGAGAAAGCTTTGGCTTTGGGAAATGAATTATATTTGTGAAGGAAAGGATGTCACCGGGAAGGCCTTCAGGTGAAGAAGTGTAAAGAAAAATTAGTTAAGGCTTTATCACAGTAAATATGATGGAAACATGGTGTGCCTGTGCTTAACTTTTGCATGCCTCACTTCAGTTTAAAGAGCTTGTAAATCATTTTTCCAAAGCAATATCAGCTGAGTGCAATATTTGCTCGTCTTCCTCTGTCACAGAACTGTTAGGCACACACACACACACACACACACACACAAATAAAGATGGCACATCTGGGGAACTCATGGAATTTTCTTTACAGAAGAAGACAATGAACAAAATGCTAAGTCTCTGAATGAAATGCTAACACTCCATGTCACTGTCCATATATGTTGTGTGACCTCATAGAAATGTCCCATAAAGGACATTCTCCATCTCTTAAGGCATTAAGGCATGGCACGTAGGAGTGTATTTGTGTACACTTAGGCAGGAAGAACCAGATGCACAAATATAAGATGGGGGACATCTGGCAGTACATATGAAAAGGATTCTAGGGGTCTTGGTGGAGCTTAACATGAGTCAACAGGGTGATGCAGCAGCAAAAAAGAAAAGAAAAGAAAAGAAAAAGCTAATGCTATTCTAGGCTGAAGCAATAGAAGTATAGTTTCTAGATCAAGGGAAGTAATAGTACCACTTTATTCTGCCTTGGTAAGACCACATCTGGAATATTGTGCCTAATTCTGGACATGACAATTTAAGAAGGATGTTGGCAAGCCAGAACGTGTGCAGAGGAAAACAACCAAGATGATCAGGGGTCTGGAAACCAAACCTTATGAGGAACTGTTGAAGCAGCTGGGTATGTTTAACCTGGAAAAGAGGAGTCTGAGGGGAGATATCATAGCCATCTTCAAATATCTCAAGGGCTGTCACATAGAAGAGGGAACAAGGTTGTTTTCTCCTACTCTCGAGAGTAGGACTCAAACGAATGGCTTCAAGTTACAAGAAAGGAGATTCTGACTAAACATACAGAAAAACTTTCTGACAGTAAGAGCTGTTCAGTAGTGGAATGGTCTCCCTCAGGAGGTTGTGAATTCCCGAGGCAAACTTGAATTGGATCCTGGTTGCTGGTGTTGGGTTTCTATTAAAAAAAATGTTTGATGATGATGATAATCTTCCTCTTGGTGGAGCCCAGAGTAGAACACAACAATCTTAAAACACACATCAGAAAACGTATACATGAATGTTTTAAATGTCTCTTTTCAAACTCAATCAAAAATAATATAGCAGTCCATCATCTCAGTTTCTGGATTGCATGACATCTAAGTTTCAGTTGCCTGGGCAAATAAAAGTACATATCAATAAACAATTGACCTAGGAACCAGCCAGAACAAAGTAATTTTGTTTTGTTATCTTCTAATAACTGTTTTTGATCTACGAAGCCAATTGACCATGGTTGTTGTGCTTTTTGTCTGTACACAGCTGGAATGAAACTCTAGCAACCCAACACAAGTGCTTCATATATGGTACGGGAGCATCAGGGAGCGGTGAAAAATCTCCCTTTTTGTTATTTCAGTTTGCATTATGTCAGTGTGCATCTAAACACAGGAGTCTTACTAGTGTGTTGTGGCATATCCTTTGTTTAAACACAAATTTACAGTTTGAGGATAGGGAAAGATGCAGTTTAACTCCAACTGATGCCCCAAATTCTCTCCTCCCCATTAGATTTCTAGGTGGACACAGCCTGCTCCCCAAATGCTGTTAGCTTCCAGAATCAGTCTCTATTTCTGATTATGTGTATATCCAAACTTCTACATGCATGGGCATCTAAATGACATCACCTCCAGCCAAGAGACCAGGGAAGAAGACAGGCTTACTTTAGAAGGCTGTCACCTTCTATTTTATTTCTTTGGCAACATATTGCCCCAGCTTACATTACAAAGGGGCTTCTGAACATACCTGGCCAGGCATATTTACTTAATACCACCCTTTTTTGACCATTTTAGCAGTCCTTTTCCTTTCCAGATTATAGCACAGGAAGGGACTCCAAGATGGTATTCAGCCCAGACCAATCCCATAATAACATAAACCTGCAAGCTTTTCTAATGCCAATTGTACTTTTCTGATGTTAATTTGAGGATCAATAGAAAAGGCCAATATAAAGATTGGAAATTAACTGGAAAATAATACTGCATAATAGAAAACAAACAAGTCATAGGATCCAGTCTTTAGATTAACAAGCAGTAAAATATTTTACGGCCAGTCTTCTCAGTGATGCTACAAAATGCCAGGCATACCAACTCTCAGGTTCTGATCACTTAATCATTTTCTGAATTCCATGCACCTATTTTATATTCAAGGAGACAGAATGGCCCCAATTTTGAAAGTTCCAAACATTTCTTATTTTTTTTAAGATACAGGTACAAAGCCTTGAATTATTCAGAGAGCAAAAGCAGCGTTGAGAAACAGGGTGAAATATGCCAAAAAGTCAATTCTTGGAAAACAGTTCTAAAAACAACAGCATGATGTTAAAGAGGGTCAATCAGATGTTTCAAGAGTTGGAAACAGCTGTGGTGCCTTTTTTTCTTCTTTTTTTAAGTAAAGACGTTCAAACTGGCCAAGCATAACAACTAAGGGTGTGAGCTGAGATGCTCCCAGTTCAAATCACACCTCAGTTGCATAGATTACAAGCCCAAGCTAGATGCAACATTGGTTTTAGTTTAAATTTCCCAACTTTGACCTTCCCCTTCTTCTCCCAGTGTATCATAATTAAGTCCATAAACTGAAGAAACACATACTTTTATGCAACCTGAATCTACTGTCAATCCATTTTGCCAGGTAATTGCACGTTCCAACATTATGGGAGGAAATCCCTTCAAAAACTTCTGCCATAATTTTTTAGGCCTCTATCCAACTCCTCTTATTTAAATAAAACATTGAAGCACATATACTTTGGCACGATTTGTTGTTGTTTAGTCGTTTAGTCGTGTCTGACTCTTCGTGACCCCATGGACCAGAGCACACCAGGCACTCCTGTCTTCCACTGCCTCCCGCAGTTTGGTCAAACTCATGCTGGTAGCTTCAAGAACACTATCCAACCATCTCGTCCTCTGTTGTCCCCTTCATTTGTGCCCTCCATCTTTCCCAATATCAGGGTCTTTTCCAGGGAGTCTTCTCTTCTCATGAGGTGGCCAAAGTATTGGAGCCTCAGCTTCACGATCTGTCCTTCCAGTGAGCACTCAGGGCTGATTTCCTTAAGAATGGAGAGGTTTGATCTTCTTGCCATCCAAGAAGATCAAGAGTCTCCTCCAGCACCATAATTCAAAAGCATCAATTCTTCGGTCATCAGCCTTCTTTATGGTCCAGCTTTCACTTCCATACATCACTACTGGGAAAATAATAGCTTTTACTATATGGACCTTTGTTGGCAAGGTGATGTCTCTACTTTTTAAGATGCTGTCTAGGTTTGTCATTGCTTTTCTCCCAAGAAGCACAGTACACCCATTTTATTTGATTTTGTTAACATACGTTGAAAAAGATGACTGTATATCTGCCGGACTTCAGATATAGAATTTGAAAGTATATATGGAAGTATATTTGAAAGTATATGGAAAGGGTGTATACTTTTATGCGACCCTCAATCTGTTTTCCTATGTCTGGATAAATAATGTACTCGATATGTGAGGAATAAAGTCTCAACAGTTCCTGTCAACATAAACAACACTATTTTCTGCTAACCAGCACTGCTTGGTTCCTTCCTTAAAATTCTGTTTATCCAGGCTAACCTTCCATAATGCCTTGCCCTTGAGCTGTCTGGCTTGAACTCTACATCTCCAGGTGGCTCAAAATAGCCCCAAAGTACCAGAGATGGAGTTGAAAGGCTTGTTTTTCATCAATGCAGGTTGATTACTAGGGACTAACCATGCTAAAATTACTGACCTTTGTAACGATACACAGATCCTTCCACATTAACCCAGCCAATTTTAATACATAAATAAATAAAGCAAAGCTGTTTGAATTGGATGCAAAAGAAGCAATTCTGTTCACAGTTAATGCACACTCCATGCATGATTACCTCTTGTTTTATTTTTATTATACTCTCTTGGTTCCTGTAAAGCAGAATAATGTCAAAATGACAAGTCAAGAGCACTGCCATCTCTTGACTATTAACCTATAAGGATAACATGGGGTGTGGCGGTCACTACTAATGACTGGCTAATAATGTCTGTAAGAGCACCTTCTAGTATGATAATCAATTTTAATTTGAAGGCTCCTGGAGGTGGTTTTAAAATATCTCTTTGTGCCTTAATTGATCAGAACCACCGAGCAATCAATTATTCCAACGTGAGCTCAGAGAGATCAGTCCAGAAAAGTTTCTGATATCTAGGACTGGAAAGGAATCTGGCAGTGTTCCTATAGGCATGGATTATTTTATTTTTGGAGAGACCCATAATTTCTGTATCAATATGAAACTATAATGGTATAGATAAGAGGAATGGGAGGGGACAGGAGGAGATAAGGTGGTGTTCTATTGTCACCATAAGTGAAGGACCAGAGGACTTCCGGGGTGGCGCCATCGGAAAACGGCTGATTCCCCTTAAACGGAGGGGACTGGCTCCGCGGAAACTGGGGTTCTTACCGCTACGGCGCAGCGGGGACCCTTAAAAACCACAGGCGGGTGAAGCCTGTGGCCGTGGGACTCGGCGGGCACCTTTTTGCGCCCCCCCAATCGGCAAAGCAGCCCAGTTTAGGGTCCCGGAGCTGAGCGGGGAAGTGGCGCTGTGCTGTGAGTCGTCTGCTTGTTCCGTGGAGCGAAGCCGCTAAGCCGTTGCTGGAGAGTGCTGCCTTCTTCCTTGAAAATTGACACCAAGACCAACAATCCGTGAGTAGGTTAATTCGGCAATTAAAGGAATTGACTTGAAAGATTTGGCACCGAAGTCGGAGAGGTATAAAAAGGAAGTCTGCCTCCCGTTTTTGTAAAGAAGTAAAGCAATGAATTTGTAAGCAGGAATTTTAAAGGACGTCGTTAAAGTTTACAATCCGAACATCAAACAAGTTTCAGCCCCCCTCTGATGCAGGGGGAGGAGGGGGGAAAGATTTGAACAGTTTCTCCCTGTGAAAAGAGAGAGAGAAAGTAGCTAAATCCACTGCTCAAACCCCTGAGACCGGTTGCTGTGAACTGCAAATAATATTGCTTAGGGACGTGTGTTGTCGCTGAAAGTACTTCTTCCTTGCAACAACTAACTCTGCATTTGAGGATACAATTAAGATGCAATTTTATTGACTGGTTTCTCCTGATTTTAAAGTAACATTTAACAAACAAATTGAAACAAAAAAACGTTGTCCTTTAGAGACTGGGGGATGAAACGGAAAGAAAGTGACTTTAAAAATATTATTGACTGTTGCTAACATTGTGTCCCCCTAGAGGAACTTTGAATTTGCTGCAACTGCAGCTGGATTAAGGGAATTTTCCATTTCAAAATAAGCTTTGTCTCTGAGTGTGTGACTGACCTTGACAGACTCTGACTCGATTTTGAATGTGTGACTGACCTTGGCTTTTATTTGGAGGTTATGGCTGATGGGAAAGACAAATTAGAGTCTCAACAAGCAACCAGATCTGGGAAAGTATTGCGCACAGATATTGGACTGCAAAGGAGAGGTTCGGTACCCAGCTTCTCTGGCTTGCCAACAACAACCCCACTGGCACAATCTAAACCTAAAGGTATGGCTGCTGCTGATGCCTTGGCTCAGGCTCTGAGTAAAATAAATGAGTCTTTGGACAAAATAAGTAGACAACTTGCCGAGGCATCGAATAAAATCGATCAGAACACCACAAGTATTAATCAAAACACCACAAGTATCAATAATTTGGGTCAGAAAGTAAATATTAATACTGAGACTATTCAGAGATTAGTTCAGGAATCATCTTTAATACGAAAGACAGCTGATGAGGCAAAAGAAATTGTAACCTACACAGCCACTGTGGTAGAAGAGAAGATACCACCAATACATAGACAACTACAGGATCACAAATCAACTCTTTCTATGATTGAACTGAGAGAGAAACAGACAAATCTAAGGGTCAGAGCGGTCCCTGAATTAGAGAAAAATAATTTGATTGAATTCCTTACAAAGGAATTTGCAAACTTTTGGAATCCAGATTTAAAGAAGGACAGTTTCAAGATAGTGAGTACCTTCAGACTTGGGAAAGGAGGGAGAAAGAACAAAGTAAGAGACTGTCTGATTACCCTTCAAACAAAAGAGGAGAGAGATAAAATTTTGAGTCTGCACTTTCAGAAAACCTTGGTAATACATCAGTCAAGAGTGGAGTTTTTCAAGGATATTCCGAAACATCTTCTGGACCTTAGGTCCAACTATAAAGACTTGACTGCACTGCTGAGAAGTAACGGAATCCTCTTTAGGTGGGAATTCCCTCAAGGTCTGTCTTTCAGTTATAAAGGCAAGAAGATAAGAATAAAATCAGAGGACGACAAAACAAAATTTTGGAGAGACCACGGAGAAGATCTGCAGAAGAAAGCTGAAGGAGAGCTAAGAACACTTGTAAGTGAAACCTTGGATATACCAGATCTCCCTCCTGAATTAAAAGAGCGGTTGAAGAAGGTGATACCATCAACAGAACAGGAACAGGCACTGGGTGCAGTTGGAGGAGAAGCATAGTACCTACATCATGGCTCTGCAACTACTAAGTTGGAATTGTAATGGTCTAAACTCCCCTCAGAAGAGGAGATCTGTGTTTCATTTATTAAAAAAGGAGCAATTGGATTTGATTTGTCTACAAGAAACCCATATAACAAGATTACACAGGAAATTATTGGTTAACAAAAGACTTGGTCAGGAGTTTATTTCATCGGACAAAGTGAAAAAAAGAGGAGTTGTCATATATGCAAAAGAAAGATTGCAACCGAAATTTATATTTAAAGATGACCAAGGAAGAATTGTGGCAGTCGAAATTCAAATACACGGAGAGAAATTCTTGATAGTAGGTGTTTATGCTCCAAATGAGGGGAAATCTGAACTTTTTAAAAGGTTGCATGAGACCCTGATGGACTATATGGATTACAATGTCGTTTTGCTGGGAGACATGAATGGAGTGGTATCTACACATATGGATAAAGCACAAAAACAGGTAGTCACCAAGGATGGTAGACTACCGAAGACCTTTTTTGAGATGACAGACAACTTGGATCTAGTGGACATTTGGAGAATAAAGAACCCCTTGGCTAAGGATGGAACCTTCTTTTCTGAAGCCAAAATAACATGGACTAGAATTGACCAAATATGGGTAACTAGAGGAATGGCACCAAAGATTAAGAAAGTGGAAATCTGCCCTAAAACCTGCTCCGACCATAATGCTGTTAAGATGGAGATGAAATTAATATTAACTGGCTCCTTCAGATGGAGGATGAATGACACCTTGTTTAGAGATGAAGAAGTTTTAAAGAAGGCCCAAAAAACCTTGAGAGACTACTTTGAGATAAATATGAATACTGATGTGGAAAAAAGAGTAATCTGGGATGCTAGTAAGGCGGTTATGAGAGGGTTCTTGATACAACAGAATGCACTAAAAAAGAGAATCCAGAATGAGAAGAGGGAAAAATTTTTTGGAGAAAATAAAGGAAGGCGAAAAAAAATTGAGAGTTAAACCCAAGTCGCAGGAGATTTTGAGAGAAATAAAGTTATACCAAGTGGAACTCATGAAAATGATGAATCAAGAGATTGAATGGAAAATTAAACAAATGAGACAAAAGACATTTGAGTCAGCTAACAAGTGTGGGAAACTCTTGGCTTGGCAAATGAAAAAAAGACAAAAACAAAACACAGTTACAAATTTAGAAGTGGAAGGAAGGAATATACAGAACCCAGCTGAGATCAGAAACTGCTTCCAGGGGTACTTTAAACAATTATATACACAAGGGCCACAGAGAGAAATTGATTTAGACCAATCTTTGAAGAAAAATAGACTACAAAAAATCTCTCAAGAAAACAAATTAATGTTGAGTGATAAAATAACCGAACAGGAGATAGAAGGTGCCATCCAGAATATGGGGGTAGGCCACAGTTTTGAAAATGGTATAAGTGCAATATATTCAGAACAAAAGGCAAAATTAATTGTGAACAATGTGGTGACGGAAGAATTTAAAATAGAAAAAGGGACACGACAAGGTTGCCCAATTTCCCCATTGCTTTTTATAACGGTTCTGGAGGTTTTGCTGAACATGATCAGAAGGGACCAGTTGGTTAAGGGTATACAGGTCGGAGATAGACAGTACAAACTGAGAGCATTTGCAGGTGACTTAGTATTGACTTTACAGGAGCCAGAATCTAGTGCTAAAAGGGTTTTAGAACTGATTCAAGAATTTGGTCAGGTCGCTGGGTTTAAACTGAACAAGTCAAAAACCAAGGTTTTAGAGAAAAACTTAACACAAACCGAGAGAGAGAGGTTTCAGAATATGACAGGTTTAACAGTGGTCAAGAAAGTTAAATACCTGGGGATCAATATGACAGCAAAAAATGAGAATTTATTTAAAGATAACTATGAAAAATGCTGGGGCGAAGTGAAAAAAGATCTAGAAATATGGGCAAATTTGAAACTTTCTTTGCTGGGCCGTATCGCAGCTATAAAAATGAATGTATTGCCGAGAATGCTGTTTTTGTTTCAGGCATTGCAAATTGTGGACAAGATGGATTGTTTCAAGAAGTGGCAGAGAGATATTTCAAGATTTGTTTGGCAGGGCAAGAAGCCTAGAATAAAATTTAAAATATTAACGGATGCAAAGGAAAGAGGCGGATTTGCCCTGCCAGATCTTAAACTTTATTATGAATCAGCAGCTTTTTGCTGGTTGAAAGAATGGCTACTTCTTGAAAACACAGACATTTTGGATTTGGAAGGTTTTAATAATGTATTTGGATGGCATGCATATCTGTGGTATGATAAGGTCAAAGCGCATAAAGCATTTAAAAACCATATTGTTAGGAAAGCATTGTTTAATGTTTGGATAAGGTACAAAGATCTATTGGAAAATAAAACCCCAAGGTGGCTGTCACCGATGGAAGCGAAAGCTCAGAAAAAACTCAATATGGAGGCTAAATGGCCGAAATATTGGGAAATTTTGGAACAAGATGGAGATAGATTAAAATTGCAGAGTTTTGAGAAACTAAAGAATAAAGTGCGAGATTGGCTCCATTATTATCAGATAATGGAGGCATATAATCTGGACAAGAAAATTGGCTTCCAGGTGGAAAAATCAAAATTAGAAACAGAACTGCTAGAACCCAAAATTAAGAATTTGTCAAAGATGTATAACTTGCTGTTGAAATGGAATACTCAGGATGAAACAGTTAAATCTGCTATGATTAAATGGGCACAAGATGTTGGACATGACATAATGTTTGCTGACTGGGAACAGTTGTGGACCACAGGTATGAAATTCATGGCATGTAATGCCTTAAGAGAGAATATTATGAAAATGATTTATAGGTGGTACATGACCCCGGTCAAGCTTGCAAAAATTTATCATTTGCCCGATAATAAATGTTGGAAATGTAAAGAAAATGAAGGCACATTCTTTCACCTTTGGTGGACATGCCCAAGGATTAAGACTTTCTGGGAGATGATATATAATGAACTGAAAAAGGTATTTAAATATACCTTCTTGAAGAAACCAGAGGCCTTTCTTCTGGGCATAGTTGACCAATCGGTGTTAAAGAAGGACAGAATTTTCTTTATGTATGCCACAACAGCAGCAAGAATACTTATCGCAAAATATTGGAAGACACAAGATCTACCCACCCTGGAAGAATGGCAGATGAAGGTGATGGACTATATGGAATTAGCAGAAATGACCGGCAGGATCCGAGATCAGGGGGAAGAGTCAGTGGAAGAAGATTGGAAGAAATTTAAAGATTATTTACAGAGACATTGTAAAATTAATGAATTTTAGAATAATGTTGGATTAAACTTAAGAGGTTTCTAGCTGTAATGGGTTAAAAGAATATGAAAAAATGGGTTTATAAAAGTAAAACTTTAAGATCACAACAATTTAAGAATAAAGATTTGGGTAAAATAAAGAGGGAAACAAATTGCTGAGCTAATAAACTGAATTGGAATACAAAAAAGAGAGGTATGAGGAGGTCCAAGAAACAAGTAAATGAAAAATAATGTGATGGAAAGATTGGTTGTTTTTAACAATTTTTATTCTGTATTTTTTCTTTTTTGTTTGTTTTATTTTTTGTAATGTAAAAATCTTAATAAAAATCTTATATAAAAAAAAAAACATAAGTGAAGGACCAGAAAGAGTCTGTATCTGTGCTGGAATTGAAATTGTTTTTCTATATGAAGTGGCTTCCATTGTTTTTATTGTTACGTTGCTTCAAGACATAGGGAGATTAAGAAAAGAATAGCAGAACATATTAAGAAACCTGTTAAAGTGGATGAAACTGGATATGGTGGAAATATAAAAATGCAATTTTCTTTAATCTTGATTGTAAACATCGGTAGTGGGTGAGCAGGAAGTCATTAGTATCATAGGATTGGATATAACTGTTGAGTGACAAAATGTAACTTTTAAGCTCAAAATAAAATAAAATTTTAATGACAGAAAAGATGCATTGTATGAAACAGTTCATTAAACAAACAAATAGGGAATGACTGGAGAAAAAGAGATATTTTCAGCTGGGGTGTCTCATCTTGGTAAGACTTGCCTAGAACCAAGTTTGGTTTCTGTCATTTATGATGAACTGTAAATGGCAATGCATTGCGGATCATGCTTGACGATGGAAGTGCTGGCTTGCTTCCTGGTATCTATATGGAACATCTGGTTTTCTTAAAACTTGGAAGAGCCAATTAGAAGCACTGTTAGAACAAGACAAGTGACATTTCCAATGGTGAGAGAGGAGAATTGAGGACCTGTCGTTTTTGAGAGACAAAGAGAAGTGTGCATCCTCTTGTGATATGCTCACTCCAGAACTAGAGGGAGAGGGACGTATCCTTGTTACAAATGTGTACAGGGCCAAGAGAAATTACACCGACTAGTTGCTTTGCTCCCTCCCAGAAAAATGGGACAACTTTGCACCAAGCAACCCAGGGTAGTGATCCTTGCATTTGCATTAAAACCATAAGGCCCTTACTGTTTACCTTGGAATGGAAAACAGCCCAAACCAAGCTAAAGTAGCAGCACCCCACCTGATGGGAAAAAAGAGTTCGGCAGAAGGAAGGAAATATTCAATGTAATTAGTGGACCAACTCTGTGCTTTACAATAGGCACTTATCCGTTAATTAAAATACAATATTTGATATTGCATTTGATTGTGCCTTTTTCCAACAGGAAAAGTCATAAATGGCAGAAGGGATTTACATAATAGAGCATAAATATTTTCTTTCTGCTCTGATAAATCCTCTTTATTAGGAAAAAGCAATTATAGTCAATTGAATACTGACTTCAGACTTGTTGTAGACATATTTGTGGGATTCAATTACTTTCATTTTTCAACATTCAGTTTAATAATTAACAGTTTCACAAGCATCAGTATTCAAAACGTTGCAGGAGTAATTTCTAAGTGCCCATTTGGAGAAATCTCTTATTAAATACCACAAACCCAAAGGGAAGGGAAGGTGGAGCTATTCAATTATTATTGCTTTTTGACACTGCATCTCTGAAGTTCATTTTGGTGCTAATAAATTAAAGAAAGAGAGAAAGGGTATTTTATACATATGAGAGTATATATGTGTTTTCATAAGATATTCCCAAATAGTTACTTAGGTTGTTGCTTCTGAACAGCTTAAACATGCTAAAAGTGGGGGAAATTTAGGATTTTTCCGTCGCAGCTCCAAACCATTTTCACTGAGATACTGGAAACCATCCTGTTATAATCCTGTAGCTAACTCACCATTGCACAGCCTGAGGTTAGGATCCTGGATCTCATGTGAAAGAATAAAATCTCCTGGGACCTTTTCTTGTGGAGGATCCTCATAAATGGGAACAGTTCAGAAGATGAGATGAGATCAGTGTGCTCAAGTACGGAACAAACCCAGCTCTATTACCACCACAGCAAATCTAAATGCAAATCTCTAAGCTACATCTTCAATAATCATCATATTTCAATAGACTCCTATCCTCTAGTGCTACTGTCTAAATTATTAACCACAGTGGAAAAGGTCGCATTTGACATTCATTAAAATGTATTATGCTGTCATTTGCATGAGCGTTTTAAATGTTTGGTGCATAAAATAAAAGGTAATGAAATGCAATCCTGAAATCACTCTGCTCCCCACCTATGCCATCAAATGTAGGCGGCAAGAAATCTTGCCCCGCCGCCCGAGCAGGTTATTAAAATGTATTCTTTTTAACTTAGGTCCTGGCTAGATTCTGGTTGAGTGTGGAGATCTGCAAGAACCAACCATTTCCAATTCCCACTCATAGTTTTTTTATTTATTTATTAAGCCTACTATTTGAATATGCTCAAAACGTTGTTTGTATATATACTCCATTGGCAGCAATCCATCTCTCCGTAAGATTATGGGAAACAAGATATTCTTGCGGGTGAAAGTGTATGTCCTCCCCATCGTCTGTAGTCAAAACCAGAGCAAGTGATGTACATATTCATATTTCACCAGCGTATGATTTTCTGTCACAGACCTAATCCAGAGAAAGGGCTGCTGCTGCTGCTGCTGCTGCTGCTACAACTGGAGTCTGCTTGTTTGCAAGGATGTCTAGGCTAATATATGTTCTGTCCACCTACTGCATGACAGGGTCATTTCCTGAATTTAGCAAGCTGAAAAGGTATTGCAGTGGCTACTCAGCTTTGAAATATTTCACCTTCCAGAAAGGAAAGGTCTAAATCTGGAGCAACTTTTGGAAATGGCACAAAACACTCTCAATCAATCAATCAATCAATCAATAAAGCAAGCTATTATTTAGCTGTCTTTTGATGAGCAGTTTTAAGCTGGTCTTTTTTCTACCTGTTTTAATCTGCTGACTGGCCCTGGCCCTTTCAAATGAATAGATTTTAAATATAGCAAGATGGAAGCCTCTTGGCAATATGAATTGTGGCATCAAATGCCAAATATTGATTTTTAATTTTTTTTGACAATAATTTTTTATTGATTTTCATTAAACATACATTCATTATACAAATAAATCCCACATATATCTTTGCCTCTGCCGAGCTTCAGACTTCCCTCCACTCCTTCGATAAGTATTGTACATTTTCTTACATCGCGTATTCTGTTTGTTTATCTGGTTGACCATAAGCTATTAGAGTTAATCTAACCCTGCCAGTGTCTTTAAGGTTTTACAATTGTCTCTTGTATACACTCCAGCTTTCATAAAACTTCTGTTCGTCCTGGTCTCGTATTTTCCCTGATAATTTGGCCAGTTCTGCGTAATTCATCATTTTAACCTGTCATTCCATAATAGTAGGTATTATATCTGTTTTCCAATTCTGGGCCAGCATAGTTCTTGCTGCCGTCGTGGCATACAGAAAAAGGTTTTTATCTTTCTTTTTGATTTCCTTCCATATCAATCCCAATAGAAAGGCTTCAGGTTTTTTTGGGAAAGTGTACTTGAAAACTTTTTTAAGTTCATTGTAAATTAATTCTCAGAAGCCCTTCACTTTACCACAGGTCCACCACATGTGGTCTCAAATGCCAAATATTGATCAAGCTGGTTGGAACCTCTGCATCATCCACTGTCGCAGGAGCATGTAAAGTGGTTTACAAATTCTGAATCAAATATAGCTGTGTTGTCTGTGCGCTAAACAGCATTTGCTGGCACGAGAAAGTTGCAACATAAGCATGCTATATTGTCCTTTTATAAGGAGTCATTTTGTAACTGCAACTAAGGGATAGTTTAGTGCATGATGAAGCTGATTAATGCACTCTTTGAGTGCTTAAATTCATGGTCTCCGCTCAGTCTTGCATGTGTCTGAGGTAACTTTAATCAGTATCATTGCATGGTCTGTTGTGTTTTACTGTTTAATTAAATCATAGCTCCCGTGGTTTTATTTTACAGTTTTGGGTTATATTAAACAAAGTATGAAGGTGGAGAAGACAACATCACTTTATGATGGCTTTTTTAATGCGTGAAAGAAACAAATTACTCAACAGCCCCAACAATACTATTTTCGTAATGTTTCTCATATTCATTCACTCTTGTTTCCTCAGCCCAAAATCATTCTCATTGTGTAACCTGAGGCTTTTGCAGCTGCATACTGTCATAATCCTGATCCTTCCATATAAGCCTCCTAGCAATGGCAGTGGCAACTTTAAAGCCAGAGGAAGGTGGAACATTAATATGGGAGTCCATATTCGTATCCTCATGGGGACAGTATGGGGAGAGAACTTAACAGGGCCTAGTTAAAGCAGTCCTTGCCCTCTCCATCTCACTTTTATCTTGGCATCAAGGATGGACATCAAGAAAGGAGTCAAGAACTTCTGAAGCAACCAGAAAGCGGTTGTCCAAGTGGACTCATTGTTTGCATCTTTTTAGGCAGTAGCGGTCGGTGCGGCAAGGGGGGTAGACCTGCATGGTATGCCAACATTTCCCCCCTCTGGCTATACCACTCACCTTGTGGTGAAACAGCCATTGAGGATTGCTTAATAGCAGCCACCCAAGAGACAGTTTGAAGAAGCAAGCAAGTAGGCTTTTCCTCTCTTGTAGAGCTGAGAGCCAGAACAGGACAATGACAGGAAATAATGATTGGTAAATATGTGTAGGTTCCAAGAAGTCCTGCAATTTCCCATGGCATGGGGCTTGGGGCAGGGAACGCAATCCCTTTGGAATGTGACTGGGTCACAGACTCAGAGTCTTGGGTCCCAGGTGGGTGCACCTCAAGGGAGAACCTCCTTCATCACCAAAAATGGGTGGCCGAAGGGCACAGAGACAAGAAATCTCTCGACTTGGGGCTGAGTCAGGCATTTGGTCATCTGGAAGAGCCAGCATTACTTTGTGCATTAACAAATGCCCACAGTGTGGTGTAGTGGTTAAGAGTGGTAGACTTGTAATCTGGGGAACCGGGTTCACTTCCCCGCTCCTCCACATGCAGCTGCTGGGTGACCTTAGGCCAGTCACACTTCTCTGAAGTCTCTCAGCCCCACTCACCTCACAGTGTGTGTTGTGGGGGAGGAAGGGAAAGGAGAATGTTAGCCGCTTTGAGACTCCTTCGGGTAGTGATAAAGCGGGATATCAAATCCAAACTCTTCTTCTTTGCAGAGTTCCTTTCTTGTAATATTACTGTTTGCCAATATCAGGCATCTCTCCTCTTTTCTTTTCTTTTTTCTTCTTTTTTTTTTGGCTGTGGGTGCAATTATACTGAATACCTTTGGCTTCTGTTATATAAATAACTGTGTTAATTAACTATTTTACAGTGTTATTTCTGTTAGTGTCATTGGCCCAGTATTGTGGAATAACCTGCCAATAGAGATTCAGCAGGCACCTTCTGTTCCAACTTTTAAAAGCCTACTGAAAACTTCTGTATTCTGTCAAGCTTACGTGGGCAATTAAGAGTACTTATTTCCATAAAGGTTGGCTGATTTCTGATTTTATCTATTCATATGGTTTTATTTGTATGGTTGTATGTATAATTGTTGTTAAACTGCTCTGATTTTTTTTTTATGAATAGTGGTATATGAATATTTTTATAAATAAATAATGTAGGTACATCACAGAGGCAATCCACACTGGATTTTTATTCCACTCTAAGCAGAGTGCTGGTTAGGTGGGTTATTTATTTTTATATATATTAAGAATTTATATGCTGCTTAATGCAATAGCTTCTAAGTAATGTACAATAAGGATACAGCATGTATCAAAACTTCAGTTAGAATTAACCATATGGCCAGAAAACCCACTTAGTTCCCCTGCTGATATAAAATTAAAAAGTTTCCATCAAGTGCCAGAGGTTCAACAGGAAATCAGCCAAGAGGGAGATTATAGTGTACAATCCAAGCACAAAAACATTCAGCATGTTTGTACAGGTGATTACCATTTTAGGCATGTCCAGTTGACATGAAATCATAGACAATTGGGTCATTTTGGTCCCTTTCTTTTTAAAGAAATCAGTGTGGATTTTTTGAAGGTATTCTCTTTAAAATAAAAATCACCAAGTGCAACAATCTCAGACATTTGACAGCCCGCCTACCTTACTTCCCAGGCTCAGGGGAAGATGTTGACTTTTCCCATGGGGCTTTTTTCAGACCAGGTAGCTCAGGCAACCAGGGAGATTGCAGAGTGATGAGGAAATTTCATAGAAATAAAAATCCACACACTGCCCACAATGATCTTGGAACATTCAATCCAGCACCCACCAAAATTCTGAACAAATTTAAAAGTGCCCTGATAATAAGGGAGAAAAAACAGTATTCTTTGGAGGGAAAGAAATCATTTGAGGAATTGGGCAATAGGTTTCTAGCTTAGATCCTACAGAAGTCAAAGAGAGTGTGAATCCTCTCTGTGTGCAGGATTGAAACCTTTGTTAGCTTGTTCATTCTAAGATGGCAGTGCCCTTGATCCTCATTGAAGTCATTTCACAGATTCAAGTCAGCATCTATTAATCTCAAGGATATGCACCAAGTAAATGCCTTTTAAATGGTTCATATTATGTGATTAATATTTTCTTCTGCTTAAGAAGATGGAGCCTTGGGTGTAGGTTAAATAATGGTTCTCGAGAAAGCTGGCCTTTTCTCCACGGTGCCTTCTGCAATTTGATGAGCTAAATTAGGCTTGTCATCTGCTGTGACAGTGTTTGCAAATGAAAAGTTTGTACACCAACTTAATCGAGCCCATCAAATGATGGATATCATGGATTTAAGGCTGCATGTACATAAATCCATATGGAACCAGAAAGCCTGCAAGTTTAGTTCTGCTGAACTAAGTGTTCTTATCCATTATATGTTGCCAATAAATACTGATTCCTCTATCTGCCTTCAATGATTTTAATCTTTTGAATGAGCTCAGGAACCACAGGTCCCTCTAAGTACCCAACAAGTAGATAATTGGAAGAATAATCCATATGCACAGCTTAGCCTTGACCTTGTAGTATACACAAATTTGTGCTCAGCTTTCACATGAATAATATTTCCACAAGGGACTAATGGAGGGACTATTAGCAGCATAAGAAAATGTTGGGGAGATGTGAAGAAACTAAGTGAGGTCAGGTGTGAGGTTTAGGGTTTGGTTTTGCATCGACAACTTTTCACAGAATAATTTTCAAAATAAGAACATAAATATATGCATGGATATTTGCAGCAAAATCACGTTGGTAGTTTTACACTTTTTCATTCAAAAAAGGAAGCCAATCCCATGTTTATATAGAGGTAAACTTGTTCAAATTACTCTCATTGTAATTGAATTCACAACAGACTCATGATAGCCAAACCTTTGAAATTAGCTTTGTTAAAAATCTTCATAATCATCATTCAAATCAATGACGTTTTTGAAAGAGGAATGAACAAGTGCTTTAAAGTAGCATGCTTCTCAAGAAAAGGACATATATTTTTCATTTATTTACTGGATATGTCCCATAGTATTCTTCAAGGCTCAGATCTACTTCTTAATTTATCCTAGGTATGTTACTGCTAGTGTCCATTTTTGTGCACCTCATCCTAAGGGGTATTTAAGATCTTCTCCCATCCTAGCCAATCATTGGCATTAATTACTGCTGACTTTGGGCCCTAGGAAGAATAGATGGGTGAAACATATGGACATTGCCACATGTTGAAAGCAAGTTTTTGAAAGTGCTGCTAAACTATTATGGTTCTGTTATTCATTCCTCATATTTGTTTGTTGGTTCTGTCTTTCTAAAGATAAAAATTGTGGCTATTTTGATGGGAAATGAGTTCCTTCCTTCCTTCCTTCCTTCCTTCCTTCCCACTCCTTCTCTGTCACAGAATCCTGATCCAGAAGGAGATCTGTGTGCAGAAACCCTTTTTTCCTGGATGGATCACTGCCATAGATCAAGGTAGGAAGTGACTCCTATATCAGAAAGAGTGTAATGTCGGAATCGGCTACAATGTCTACTATATTCAGGATCACCGTATCATTGTTTAAACATTACCTTAGCATTCTGCCAAGGTCACTGTCAAGTTGAATTATTGTCAATCTGAGCCTTTGCCATATTCAGTCATCTTCAATTTCACTGATTTATTTTTGCCAAAAAAATTCTATTGCTATCTCATTATTTGTATCAAAATGCACCTTCCTCCTGAGGTCCTTTCCGTGTAGATTTCTGCAGTTTCCTTGCCAAAATTCTTGTTAATATAAAGAATGGAGATGAATGATTGACAGCTGTGTTGGATGAATCCTGCTGCCCTTCTGGACCAGACTGAGGCTCCATCTAGTTCACTGTCCTATTTCCAACAGGGCAGGAAAGCAACAGCTCTTTCCTGCTAGACCCTGAGCATGGTGTATTAAAGAAGTATACTGCCACTAACATTACAAGTGGTGTTTTAGGTATAAAGCATCTCTGCTTTGCTTCTGTCACACCATGCAAAGGAATTCTCTATCTTGACATTTTTTTAGTTATTGGAAATTCTGGAAGGGGAAGAACACCTGCTCCTTATTTAACCCTGTAGTTTGCAAATAATGGTGATCATCTCACGAAAATGAGAACAAGTGACTTTTTTCCCTACCAAGGGTCTCATTCCTTCAGGGGTAATGTTTTAGGGGTTGTATTTTGGTGGCAGGTAGGCTCAGAGCCACTCCATACTCTTCCTCCCTCTCTCTCTGTTAAGAATCTTCAGAGAGAAAGAGTATGGGTGGTGATCATTTTAATTATTTGTCACTCATTCATGTACATGCACACATGCTCCCAGTCTCACACTCTCCCTCTCACACAAATCCATTCACATATCCTAGCCTTTCCTGATAGAAGGGTACATGGGGGAGCGTCAAGATCCACCACTTTGTGACACTTGGGGCACCTTGGGGCAGAAGCCTCAGCATTCATGTGGGCACCCTACACAATTTAGAACTCTGATCTTCCATAGTTCTACATGAGTTGAGAAGGTTCATCCATAGCAGAAGATCTCAACTTTTGGAAGCCAACGAAGCCAAGGATGAAACTGAGTTGGTGGAGACAATGGGCTCATTCTCCCTTTCATCTCTTGAGCCTTGAATGACCGAAGAGGGAATTAGATTATGCTGTCCAACGTGTGGAGAGAGGAGTGGGACTGATTACTTAAAAAGTAAAAATGTCATAGTAGCTCGAAATGCATTTAAATCTGATGGTTAAATTTTGGGTGCACCACTTCTTACCATCGCCTTCATCTAATTGGTTTGATTGACTTGTGCTCAACAGATGTCAAGTACATAAATTCCCGGCTGTATACTTTACTACTCTTCCAGTCTACTGCTCGTGCTCCTCTCTTCTTTAATTTCCCCTTTGATTCAGCAAATGCTATTTGGCTGTCAGATTCCCCTCTGCCCTGGAATGCAGCCCAGGAAGCTAATCTTCATATCTTGCCTTGGCCATGAATAGATGGCCAGTTACCTTTACAGTTCCTCATACCTGTCTCTTTGTTGCTCTTGATTTTTGTCCAGCTGCAATCTCTACTGTTCTCTGGCAGGCACAAAATCCTTTGGCACCTCTTTCCTATGTACCCAGAGCCCACAACAGAGGAAGCTCAATTATTACTCCATTATTTCCAGCTACTTCTGCAAGTATTATGTGCCCTGCCAACTCTCCGTGGGCAGAGAACCAAGTTATTCTGAACACATGCCCATTTCCTAGAATCTACCTATTTGTGAATACTTCCATTTATCTCATAATCATTTTTATGCAGAGCCAATTGGGGAGTATGGGAACATTTGGGGTTGTACGGTCCTACAGTGACTTTGTGCTGTTGATCAGACATCTGATTTACATCACTGAGACTGAAAAGAAAAAAGAGTATAATGTAGAAAAGAAAAGGAAAGGAAAGAGGGAAGGATATTGTATTCATTGAAAGATAATTTCACTGACTGTGCCCTTTTAGCTTTGGCAAATGCCCAATAATCATAAGAAAGCCACTGTCATTAATTCAATCTGGAAGTGCTACAAAACTTCACAAAGTTCAAAACTATAGCCTTCCTAAACAGATTCAGCTCCCAGGATCACACAGAGCGTAAAACAATTGGTGTCATTGATAAGTACCATTCTTGACACTTATGCTGCCAACAGATTTTGGTCGTCATACAGAAATCAAAGAAAATAGCATGAAAATGGACTTCAGTAATTTCTAATAAACCTATTGATAAACTGGTAAGTTCCCAGTAAGTCTGAAAGTTGTAACTAATTTTCATTGGAGTAAATATTATAGCAAGTGCAGCCTAGAAAATTGCTCAGGTTTCTCACTTCAAGAACCCACCCCAAAATTTGCTTCTAAAATCAATTTAAGCCTAGTTCAGTGAGAGTCTAAAGATGTTCACTTTCTCTGACCCCGATAATTTAAACTATTTTGGCTTCCATCAGTTCCCTGCTCTCAGCTCCCTGAAGGTTATCCTAAGAAGGAACAACCCCTCAAACTTGGTTTGAATTTTGGTTTAGAGGAAATTTGAGTAACCCTTCAAGCAAGCACTTTCATCAATGTATGACATGGAAGTCAAGCACCCCTGTGAAGCTGCCCTTCATATGGAAGTTAGAGGTGGAAGGGTGCAATTTACTACAATCATTCTCATTATGCTACTAGAATTGTTTTCCCCACCTCCCCACCTCCCACATCCACTAAACCTGAGTTTAGACAAAAAAAGATTGTGTTGTATTTTTGGATATTGCTTATAGATTTTAAAATATTAAGTGGTTTAGAAATGGTTTAAAATAAAATAAGTTCCATTAGGTTTGATCAACCACCAGACTAAAATTCTGTAACTTTTAATCAACCACATAGGGAAGCTATGTATTGTCACATTGTATTGTTCATATACTTTCTCCCATCCTATTTGTTCACTGTAGTCTTTATAGCTTCAAGTGCCGTCCTGAAATGCCTGCTTTAATAACTTTCAGAGGAACTCTAAGAAACCTTTCATCTCCAGGTTCCGTATCTTGGCTCTTTTCTTTTGTTTCCCTTCCACTTGTATTTGAGTAAGTATTAAACACAACATCAGTTAGTGAGATCTGTTGCTAACTCTTTTTTTGTGCCCATTGCATATGTATGCATCCCCATCTCAAAAGGTTACATACAAATAATATCTGAATGGTGATCTAAGGTTTCTTGTAAAAATGAAAGTGGGGTGCTTGATTCTTGGTGACCACATCTCACTGAAACATCAAGGCGTTGAAAAGCTTGCAAGCAGACGGACTCTGTTGCAACCATCATAAATTCAATGAAAATGTCTCTTTACATCTTTCAACCAAAAAAGAGTAACAATTTTCTGTACTTTTCAAAGAGTGTGAATGCTCCAATGTTCATTTGTGTGTCCACCTCCTTAAACAAGGTGAAGGACTTTTTACGCTGCCTTCAAAATGAACGTCTTCAGGTCTGGCACAGCAGAGTAAGCTCTCCACAGCAATCAATAGTCTAGTAAATGCCCTACTTAGGCTGCACGTGCTGCAGTCCTTTCACACAAGGTGGTAGAGATTAATGGTGGCGAGGTCAATAAATACTTCATTAGCTTAATGCCATTGTGCTCTACTTGTTTTAGATAATGAAACTCAAGGTCTTGGAGGCCAACGAAGAGGATTCATATCTTGTTTCTAAAAGCTAGCGAGACAAAGTAAACACTGCTTGCAGGGCCCAAGAGGATGTGACACACTATCGTCTAGCTAATGTGTTAATCTATTAAAACAATTACAGTAGCACCCACTAAAAGGTGAAGTTTCTGTGTCATGCAGACAGCTGCCTACAGTGTACAAATGAAGGATATGTGGGGCCCAATCAAAGAGACCTTAGTGGATTAATCATAGGAACATAAGGAGCTGCCTTATCCCAAGTATGAATGTTGGTCTATATAGAGCAATATTATCTACAATGACTGACAGCAGCCTCCCAAGATTACAGACAAGCATCTCCCAGGCATTTCTGGAAAAGCTGGGACATACCTGTGGCCTTTTGCACACAAAGCAGATGTTTCATTACTGATAATAGTGGACCATTCCCCCATTGTTAAATGTGTGAGAGGGACACAGAAATGTTTTGGTTTTTCTCACTTTCTGGTTATTTCAGCTTAAAAATCCAGTTTACCATGTTTCCACATCAGTTTGTGGTTCATTTCTTTACAAAAAAAAATCTCCTCATGCAAATTCATCTACATCTTAGTGTGAATTTACCTTATATACTCAAGTTTCTATGCAATTTTGCCTAATATGAACATTTTTATGAGGCCATTTCACCAATAGTTATATTTTCAGTAACGTGTGCATTTTTGTACAGCTAGTTTCCTTAATACAGGTATAATGCAGTTTTTATGTTGTTTTCACTAATACATGCATTTTTATACATATTTGCCTCAGAATATGCATTTTTATACCTATTACAGTGGTACCTCTGGTTAAGAACTTACCGTATTTTTCGCTCTATAACACGCACCCGACCATAACACGCACATAGTTTTTAGAGGAGGAAAATCCGTAGGCATGCCACCCGTACGCATTCCCTCCATAACACGCACAGACATTTCCCCTTACTTTCTAGGAGGAAAAAAGTGAGTGTTATGGTGCAAAAAATACGGTAATTCGTTCCAGAGGTCCGTTCTTAACCTGAAACTGTTCTTAACCTGAGGTACAACTTTAGCTAATGGGGCCTCTCACTGATGTCACACGACTTCTGTTCTCATTCTGAAGCAAAGTTCTTAACCAGAGGTACTATTTCTGGGTTAGTGGCGTCTGTAACATGAAGCGTCTGTAACGTGAAGCGTCTGTAACGTGAAGCGTCTGTAACCTATGGTACCACTGCACTAGACTGAAGAACTATATTGCAAAATTCGGAAAAGTGCAAATGTCAACGGCTGGCTGTGTTTCAGTGCTCCTTGCCTCCACATCAGTTTCTGAATTAATTTTATTATTTTTAAAAGTTCTCTTGAAAGTTAATTAGTATTTTAACGAAAACATCTCCTGATTTGAATATACAATTTTGTTTAATTTACACATTTCTGCAAAGCAATTTCCCCATGTATATAATGCATTTTGCATATATTCATTTTCATTTTTGCACACAGTACTTGGCTGGAGAACTGCATGGCAAAATCTGTGTAAGAGCAAATTTCGATTCATGTATTGTTTCAGAAAGTGCAGGCTATTATTATTACTACTGATATTAAATTTCTATCCTACCCTTGATCCAGTGATCAATCTAAAAGGACCAAAATGCATAACAAACAGAAAGTGATATGCTCCACCATTGGAGGAGCTTAAGAAATTAGAAATTTGCTCTGCACTTCTGGATTCAAAGGAGGACCATGGAAAAAAATTATTAGGTAAATTCACCTTTAAATGAGAACGGAGCTGAATTTCTCCTACATGCCTATAATACCATCACACCTGGTATGCTGTCATACATTTTTCTCATTGCTTCCTTTAAGGTAGCACGCTGCATCGCCACTGCTGTGGAATATTAAACAAACCAAGAATACAAAAAAAAATGCATCTTTAATTGCATTGTTTCTTGTACAGTGGTTCAGATAAAGAAAAATAATCCTCCAAGGAGAATCATGGCAGAACCAGATGGGCTGTTGAATTCCTAATGTGCATTTGTCAAGTTTAGCATGCCGCATCTCCACTCCTTTAACAGAGCACCTTGGCTCTTTGCCACATTACAATAAAGCTGCTCTGGGAAGTTGGAAGCCACCAGGTGGGCTCGGATTAATTCCTTGCACTCTTCATTTATGTTTGCCAAACTGTATTCCCATCTGCATCCTGCCCTGGTGCTACAGAGGTTCCTCGTCTCTGTAATTAAACACATCACTCTAAAGGTGAAACAGCTGGTATTTAAAGGATGGATATTAGTGATTTCAGTTAGGACCAGCTAATAATTTTATTTTCCCAATTGCAAAATTCCCTGATCACTGTTGGTTTATGCCGCTAGGTAGAACACGATGAGTGGAGGCCACAAACCTGAATAATGCATAAAAGGCTACATAATAAATCCCTTAAGGGGCTATGGAAAACCCAAAAGCTTTAGGCCTACTCCACTGAGACAAGTTTTGTTCCCTGCCGTGCCAAAAAGGGTAAGTCCTTTTGGAATGTGAATTCATTAGTAAGCAGACAGGTACTTCAGTCTTCAAATCAGTTTAGCCAAAATGCTTTGAGCAAAACTGCACATGAGCGTTAATGCATCTATGTTATCATTTAATGCACATGTATTTAAAATACATCAGTGTATGGAAGTGGGGCTGATCATTAATATGATTAGCTCAGGTGTGTGCATGTGTGGGATTCTAACACTTTAATGGGGTAGGAGAATTAAAAAAGATTTCACATCTGGCAACCAATTACGCATTAGGTTTCAGATAGCACATGGGTAGACAAGTCTAAGGGACAAATTCTAGCAGCTATGGTGGCTTGCTGACCTGATGTAACATGTTTAGCATTAACTCTGGAAGTGTATACAGTGGTACCTCGGGTTAAGTACTTAATTCGCTCTGGAGGTCTGTACTTAACCTGAAACTGTTTTAAACCTGGAGCACCACTCCAGCTAATGGGGCCTCCTGCTGCTGCCGCACCACCGGAGCTCGATTTCTGTTCTCATCCTGAAGCAAAGTTCTTAACCTGAAGCACTATTTCTGGGTTAGCGGAGTCTGTAACCTGAAGCGTATGTAACCTGAAGCTTATGCAACCCGAGGTACCACTGTACTCAGTTCAAACTAAGCTTCCTAGAGCAAAATATACATGTACTATCTGAAACCAAGGGGGCACATTGGTGAAATATATTGGCATTATTGTCAGCTCCCCTACTCCCACTACTGTGGTTCTGAAGCTAGTGTTAGCCTTCAGGGGAAATTCCTTGTTGGCACCAATGGGAGAATCCCTCCCATATATATATATATATCTGATTCAGAGGAGGACTTTTCCTTAGAACTGCAAGAGGGTAGGGTGAAATTCTCCCTCCATGCCTGCAATGAGCCTATTAATTATCAGCCTTGCCAGCTGGTGCAATTTGCATGAAAAGAAACACCTGCAAATGAGATGCAAGGATAAATAGGGAGAACAAGGTGGGTGTGAAGACAGATGAACCAACTTTACTTGTGTTCTGCTAGGTTTAAGTATTTTTCAGAATGACAATTTAGGGAGAAGTTCTCTACACAAGAGACAAATCGGGTCCTCTCTTAAAGAGGGCACGTGCTGCAGTGAGACCTGGCAACCAAACCCTGTGTTGTGGGTGGCTAAGATTGGATAGCCACAAGACCCAATTGGTAGGTCCCTTGATACTGGGTTTAATCAGGCCAATGGGACACAGGCTAAACGGATCAAGGGACCTATATACATGACCCAGAGCTTCCTCTTTCAGTGCGTGCATCGGAACACCCGCCCACCTCTCCCTACTTTTAGGGCATTTTGCGCTTGACCTTGCTATGCCGTCATGTGTCGTCTGTTGTTGGGACAGGGGCATGGCAGGAATTTTCCCCACTTGGCTGATTGGCTGTTGCCATTTGGGTTTCGCCTGCTGTGTAGCAAATCGTCACAACTTGTAAGGTTGCGGATAGGCTCTGGTTCAGGTGACAGGGATGGGAGAATGCTCTCGCCATCCCTGTGTGAAGGGTATTTTGTTAAAGGAATCCAGGGACTCGATGGTTTGGTCAACCTCTGTGAGGGGGTTGTGCCTGTGCCTGAGTCCAGGGGAGCATTTGGGTGGCAGAGATAGCCTGTTCCCAGCTTTCCGCTTATCCAGGTGTTCACCCTAGGCTGACCTATGCTGGTGCCCTGGGTCAGCGCTACCTGCAACGGTGTAGGGAGCTAGTCGAACCAGAGCCTATGCAACCACTCACTTGCTGTAATCCATAAAGTTGTGGCCTAAATTCTGCCAAAAATCAAACCCAAATTTGAGTCCTGTCTGAATTTATTTAAGGGGGAGGTTTAAAGGTCTGAACACGCAAACCAGTGTAAATTAATCCAGTGTAAAGTTGCAAAAGATCCAAACTCTATTCAGCAGTGGGCAGCTCTATTCAGCAGTGGGCAGCAGTGGGCAGCCTAGTGGGCAACGCGGGTGGCGCTGTGGGTAAAACCTCAGCACCTAGGACTTGCTGATCGTATGGTCGGCGGTTCGATTCCCCGCGGCGGGGTGAGCTCCTGTCGTTCGGTCCCAGCTCCTGCCCACCTAGCAGTTCGAAAGCACTCTTAAGTGCAAGTAGATAAATAGGTACAGCTTTATAGCGGGAAGGTAAACGGCGTTTCCGTGTGCTGCGCTGGTGCTGGCTCGCCAGCTGCAGCTTCGTCACGCTGGCCACGTGACCCGGAAGTGTCCTCGGATGGCGCCAGCTCATGGCCTCTAGAGCGAGATGAGCACGCAACCCTAGAGTCGGACACGACTGGCCCGTACGGGCAGGGGTACCTTTACCTTTACCTAGCCTAATCCGGGCAGAGGGAAATAAGCCTTTAAAATATTCCTTGAGCTACACCACCCTTTTCATTGGCTTGCCAGCTTGCATGACTGAGCTGAATAGGCTTAGGATCCAGCCTACATCTCTCCCTCTCATCCTGCCCCACCACACTTCAAGAAGGCTACCTTTTCAATGTTTATGCTGGGTCCCAGCTTGGACAGAAGCTGAGGCAAGGTTGAGGGAGTTACGCCAGAATAGCTCAACTGTGCCAGGACCATCTTGGCAAATCTTGCTATAAGACTGCTCCCTAGAATGAAGATTTTCGTGTGTGTATGTTTTACAGCACAGATTAATGTGGAAATATTAATTGTGTAATGGGTTTACGTGTGAGAAAATGGGATACAGTGGTACCTCGGTTCTCGAACGTAATCCGTTCCGGAAGCCCGTTTGGCTTCCGAAATGTTTGAAAACCGAGGCATGGCTTCCCATTGGTTGCAAGAGCTTCTTGCATTCAGCGGAAGCTGCGTTGCATGTTTGGGTTCCGAAAAGGGTTCAAAAATAGAAGCATTTACTTCCGGGTTTTCGGCATTTGAGAACCGAAATGGAGGCGTTCAGGAACCGAGGTACTTCTGTAGATAGGAAATAGGCTGAATCTTCCTTCCCTAAACTCCATTGTACAATTTCATAGTCAGTGACAAGATATTAGGACTGGAGAATGAGGACACAGTTCCCATCCTCCCTAACAGACACAGACAAATAGGCTTGGAAACTGACAAAAAAAATTAAATCCCTCCATAACTCTTTTTTGCAAACTTTTATCTGGATCATATACTTTTCAGATTGTATTGTGGAACAAAAAGCAACAGATATTTTACTGAGAATATAAATATGTCAGAAAGTCTGCCCTGCTTTATGCTGGCTACACTTCATATTTTAAATTTTATTAGCCTGAAAGGACAGTGGATTTTCCCTTGTATGTAGGAAACCTCAGTGGTGTGCATTCTTATGATCTATGTAGCATATATAGATCAACATTTTAACTGTTATCTTTTAATCTAGCACTTCTCCACTGAGAGCACAAGCCATTTGGAAGTTCTTTATTCTAAGTCATATCCTGGTGCCGCTTTAGTGCCAATGCATAACTGTTTGTGGCAGATATATTACAGAAACTTTATTAAACCCATCTGTTCAAATGCCTGTTTGTCTCTCCTTTATGTGAAGTCATTGTTTTAATAAACCCACTGTGCAGGGATATGAAGAACAAAAGCCACGCAAAGTCAAGTCACCTTTATCTGGCTGTGCTGATGGCTACCAACTGTTCAGTGGGCCCATCAGATGTCACTCTAAAACTGAAAAGCTCCAGAAGTGCAAAGCCTGCAATCGTATTAAAACAAGTTGGTGGAAATAGTTTTTCAGAATGAGGAGATGCAATTTGAAAAGTCACACATATATATTCTCGTTAAACAAAAAAACAGAAAACTAATATATTTTCCTTGAGCAATACCAATTCAAATTATATTTTCTGTATCTTAAAAACATATGGTTTCATTAGCTGAGTGAAGTGGGGCTTTTGGTTTCACTCACTGCTGAGCATTCTTTGTTTGCATAAATATGTTATGGATAATGTAAGTTGAACAGTTAATGTGCATAATGACTGGCCATTGTGCACATTCACCATGCAACATGGATAATGTGCACATCATGTGTTGATGAAGAAGAGTTGTGGACATTTCCTGGTCAATATACACAATATCCAGCTGGTTTGGGGGACTATGCATATCTCAACCATTTGCATGTACGTGTTTTCTGGTCCTTATGCACAATCTTTAGCAGGCCTTAGGAAATGTGCATCATTTGACTGCATCAGCCTAGCACACATAGTCTCTGCTGGGGCTCTCTCACCAAGAGAGTATATGTCCAAAGCCTGGATCTAGGCATTTGTGGAATTCTTCTTTTACTCCTTTAAACCAAGTAAAACCAAACACATTAGAAGCCAACAACACACACACACACACACACATACACACAGAGAAAAAATGAGTTGTCATCTTGGCACGCCTTGCTGATATCGAGCTAAATCCCCTTCTTTGCCTGAGTGATCTCTGTGGGGTTTATCGAAAGAGCAAGTTGAGGCTGGAGAGTCTTGCCCTGATATGGGAGTGGGGCAGGAAAACAGCAGCTTTGAGACATAGGAGAGGAGAGAGGGAAGATGTGTGAGAGAATCAAGGTCATGACAGAATAAGAGAAATCCAAGCAGGGAGAGATTAGCTCCTGGGGCTGATCTTTTGTTTTGCAGATTGCAAAATCCTTTATAGATACAGCTCTGGGGGATTTGAATAGAGACTCCTTCTCATTTCCCTTTCATTTTAAACATTTCTCTCTCTTGGAACCTTTTGTGAGTTCCACATTCAAACCCAAAACCACAAGACGTACAAAATGGATTAACAAAGGATTACAAGAATGGAGAGAGGAGGGGCAAGTGTCACTGTATTTCCAAATCCTTGCTTCTGCTCCATTAAAAAACCGACCTCCAATACTGAGCTGCTGCATATATACAGAGGGACACTTTTTACACAGAGCCATATGTTAATGAGACTGTCAAGAGAGCAGCTTTTTAAATTAAAAAAGAAAATAGTGCACAGATTGGTAGAGGATTTAGCTGGTTTTTAAGAAGGTTAATGTGGACATTCATTATAAAGTCACAATGTCTAAGGATTTGAATGCATGCCTAGGCGCTAACTACACTAGATGTGCAACTGTACCTAATGTAGCATCATACTTAGTTAGCTCCTTATGCTATTCTTTCTATATATTTTAATTATAATAGTGAAAGAGTTGTTCTTTGTATAAGAGATGGAGGGCTGGACTTGGAATGCAGAGACCTAGGTTCAAATTCCTACTTGCCCAAGGAGTTCAGCAAAGCTAATTGGAGAAAATGTTTATTCAACCAGCTCACTTTTTCCTCATCTATAAGATCTAATGTCTGTACAATCCAGAGCTGGTTTTCTCCGTTTCTTCACTCTGTCCCATGTATTACCATTGACCAGAAACCACAGCCTCTTACTTAAGCCCTGGTTGACCTTAAATTAACCTGTCTACTAAATATGAACAGAGTGCCTTATTTGAAGGAATAAAGGGGGGGGAGCCTATAACTTATCTCATCTAGTGGCAAGTGTTCATATTTTAAAAGAATGTCCTCAGTACCAGGGACATCTTTATTTCAGGTCAGCATTGATAGTTTCTCCCATTCTTTAACATTTCATATATTATATCCCTTATTAAAATCTTTCACATAAAGCACTACTGCAAGAAGAGGCACTGGTGGGCTAACCTTGTTAAATTTCAATAGACTTTTAATATGGAGATGTTGGGTTTAAACAAGAAATGTCCCACTGCAAGCTGAAGGCTGCTTCTGTTTTCTTCTCCTTTGTTAGAAAAGAGAACTGAAATTCAGCAGAAATGTGTTTCTGTTAGCGCAATGCATTGCACAATGTCTTAAGAAGTACTATAAGTCAGTGGTAGAGCATCCATTTTTGCATGCAGGAGGTCCCATGATCAGTTCTTGACATCTCCGTGTAGGACTGGGATTGTCCCCTGTCTGAAACAATGGACAGCTGTTGCCAGTCACTGTACACTTGTGAGCTACACAGACCAATGATCTGTTTCAGTGTAAGACAACTTCCTATGTTCCCAAGACATCTGCTAACAGCTAGAATTCATCAATCTCTTACATATCACTTTACACAATGCCTGCTAACATCACAATCATCTATTAGATTTTATTTTTTTTACCCTCCCTTCACTCTGATATTTTATTCATATTTAGCCTCATGTGCTATGTCCCTATTCGGTGAAGTTTCCCACAAGTTCTTGTGCAACAGCTTGCGGATTGGTGCCTCTGCTTTAATTTCTGACACTGGCATTTCTTTGGATCCAACTCTATATCTTTATTATTGCCTTTGTTTCTTGAACTAGAGAGAAACTCTGAGGCCCTTATGCTATATTTCAAAAGTCTGGGAGAATATTGCTGTTCTGTTACTTTCCTCTGAGATTCCCTTTCTTTCGTTGCCCATTCCATGAAAGACTGAACTTGGTAGACATAAAAATACTTAACAAAGCTGGTTGCCACTCAAGCATAGGCCCCTCCATTGTGCCTGGCAATAGGAGAGGAGCAGTCAGCAAAGTCTTCTGCCTGCCCAAGCAGCAAAGACCAGCAGATGGGCAGCTCCTTGTACTGGAACTGAGATGGAACTTGGGTTCACTGTTGAGCTAGACATTCATGAATCCTCCTGGCCCCGCAGGCTAAACACTGCTCTAATCTCTTGCTGTAGCCTGAGGTTTCACAGGCAAGATACTTGTTCATCTGAGGCATTGTCTTCTGAAGCAATTATATGTAACAACTTTCATTTCAACAGAACCATCTTAGCATTTAGACTCCAAATATTGCTTTAAAAAAGAACAAGTTATAGGAAGTTAGCAAACAGAATGTGTCATTGAAAAGCCCCCTCCAGTCATAGTATCTTCTTCCAATTCTCACACACCCTTAGGGGATTCTGGTTTTTACATAATTTGTCCTATTCAGTAGAAAAATATGCTAATAATTGAATGCAAAAAGGGTTTCATTGTTGCCTTCAATTCTTTTTTCTTTTCCCCCTTTTGCCTTCTTTTATTCAAATGATACAGATAAATTGAGAGCTCTGATAAGGGCATGCTTATGGCAAGACAGGGGTTTTTTATATAAAAAATGCAATTATTTGCAGATAGATTTCATTGACTAGGATTTAGATATGATAGTGAAAAGGAATATTGTGAAGATAAATGTGTCTACATGGTGCACAATTTCATGCTCATTTTCCAAGAGGTTCATTAACGTTAGTGTGGAAGAAGTTAAAAATAATAAGAAAATGCATTTTCTTCCACTAGTGCTATCATCTTTCTGTCTCTTCCAAACTTTTGAAAAAACACAATAGTTACAAATGGCTTGTGTATTGTTGGTTTGAAAACTGAAAGATGGCAAGGCTACCATTGCCTGCCTCCCCTGCCCAATGCTGCCACATCTGGGGGAGAGGACATGGTGAGAGGAAATGGAGAGAAACAAAGGTAGGTGACCACAAAAAAATACTCTAGCATAATAATAATAATAATAATAATAATAATAATAATAATAGGCCTTGTTCTGTACCCAATATATGCAGGGCACCTTTGCCCTGGGGCCCTGGGGCCAATAGATTACACCAAAATTCTGTCTAGTATCTTACCCTTGCAATGGGCTCATGGGAAAAGCTGTCCCATGAGCCCTTATAAAGGGAAGAAGGAAGCCTATATAAGGCTGCTTCCACTGGCGCACAGGGCCATTTTGCCTCAAGAGCTTCCCAGCCACCCACCCTCAGGTTAGAGCCTTCTCTAAGCCATTTTGGGTTACTGATTGACAGGGCCAGAAATGATTTTCACCCCCCTCAGCCATGATTAGTGGTTGGGGTTTTTCCACCTTCCTTCAGTGAAATTATGCTCTTTCTTTGTTGAGCGGAAGAACATTGTTCGTTGAGAGCAGAAATAGCATTGGGCAGGATCAACATAGTATGGGGGGGGCGTAAGGTGCCTGAGGGAAGGTCTGACCACGGTACACCCCAAATTCGGGTATCTGCCTGCTTGGAATCTGCACCCTGGTTGCTGAGTGAGACCTTGCTTGCTTGGCTTTCAAGACAGCAAGGTTCAACACTGGCCAACTCCCATGGAACAGGTTTGGAGCTGTCATAACCCAGCAAACCCGTTCCATCAATGTGGGGTTTGTGGAATGGTGAAATGATCCTGTCCCCAATGTCATGCCAACCGTTACCCTGCCTGCTGGCCTGATTTTATCCCATCACCATTGTACAGTCTGATTATTTGCTGCTGTCATAGGTTACATAATGTGCCTGTCTGGGTAATCATCATCATGCTTCTTCCAAGGGAACTCTGGGAACTGTAGCTCTTGGGGGGGGGAAATAGGGAACTCCTTAAAAGATGCCTGCTTCTTGGGAGAAAAGCAATGACAAACCTAGACAGCATCTTAAAAAGCAGAGACATCACCTTGCCAACAAAAGTCCATATAGTTAAAGCTATGGTTTTCCCAGTAGTGATGTATGGAAGTGAGAGCTGGACCATAAAGAAGGCTGATCGCCAAAGAATTGATGCTTTTGAATTATGGTACTGGAGGAGACTCTTGAGAGTCCCATGGACTGCAAGAAGATCAAACCTATCCATTCTGAAGGAAATCAGCCCTGAGTGCTCACTGGAAGGACAGATCCTGAAGCTGAGACTCCAATACTTTGGCCACCTCATGAGAAGAGAAGACTCCCTGGAAAAGACCCTGATGTTGGGAAAGATGGAGGGCACAAGGAGAAGGGGATGACAGAGGATGAGATGGTTGGACAGTGTTCTCGAAGCTACCAGCATGAGTTTGACCAAACTGCGGGAGGCAGTGGAAGACAGGAGTGCCTGGCATGCTCTGGTCCATGGGGTCACAAAGAGTCGGACACAACTAAACGACTAAACAACAACAACTCTCAGCACCCTTCACAAAATAGAGTTCTCAGCATTCTTTGGGGAAACTCAGGACTGTTTAAAGTTGCATCACACTGATTTAAATATATAGTGCAGATGGGGCCATGGAGGCTGTTATAGGACCATGGAATGATTTCACTGTTCCTTAAGATAAAACAAACACTGCTTCACTTTTTACAATTGCAAAGCCGTAACCCAAGCTGACTGGACTAGACAGAAACATGCTGAACAAAATGTTCTGACAAATTGCATGTAATTTCATTTAAAAAGCTTTCCCTGGCAAAAGCAACGGAGCAGCGCTAACTGTGAACGGAATACCTCCTGGTTTGTTGAATCAGGTCACAAGTCCCATTGGTATAATGCTCTTCCAATTTCAGATGATATGGCTTGTTGAAATATTTAAGTAGGATAATGCTTCTATATAAGGAAAGATACAAAAGTTGCTGCCTTCCTATTTAAAGAAAGCACAGAAAGAGCCAGAGGAGGGGGTGGGGAAGGAACTGCCAGAATATTCTTTTATGAGTTAAACAGAATGAGAAGCACCAAATGTTAATCAGAAAAGTAAATCATATTGCAATTTCATTTTTTAAAAACCAACTTAGTACTGCTGATTTGAACAAATTAGTTATACTACCTTGCCCTCTTCTTTGAAAGTCTTTTAAATGTTAAATCAGTGGAAGTAGCTTCTTTCTTAAATTATCACCACTGAGATGCTGTCTGAAGGGCAGGCTGTTATCAGCTGGGAGGGACAACACAACCCCACACATGTAAGGCCTATTGACTACCTTTGTGTGTGAATATGAGAACACTTCGAGAGAATGAGGCTTCCCACTTCATTTACTGCTATAGAAATGTATGTTATACGATTTATGGAGCAATCCTATGCACAAGAAGATGAAGTAAAGCAAATGAGTGTAAGTTATGCTGGCTACATCAATTACAAACCCCATTCAGCAGTGGGGCTGCTGTTCTGGCAGAAGGAAAACAAGCCTTTTAAAATACAAGCAACTCCCCACTTGTGCAGGGGTTGTGTTCCTGGCCACCGTGCATGTCAGCGGGACACACAGAAGTCTGCTCCACTGCGTTCCATCTCATTCTGCCCCTACCTCACTCCTTTGCAGTGCTGAAAACTGTGCATGCACCAGTGGTTGCACATGAGTGGGGAATTGCCTGTAGTGTCAGGTTGTCAGGTCATGTGACTGAGCAGAAAAAGGGCTTAGGATCCAGCCTTAGCTCCATCCCTGCAACACCCCTATAATGCCCCTTTCAGCTAGGTGAGCCTTGGGTTAGCCAGTTTGAGCAAATTATGCCAGTTGATCTATGGCTGATCTGGATTGGAGATTTAATCCTGGGTGAGCCCAGTGGAACCATCTCAGTCGGCTGAGATGGAGATCAGCTGCATCTAAAGCTGCTCATCTCAAAAGATCTCAAAAGATCTTGCCATATAATTGCTTCCTTAGTCTTATGAGATAGGGAGAAATTAAATTCATCACACCTTCAAAGGCAAATATACCAAATTTGCACTTCCCAAAGCAACAAGGGAACCAAATCACAGCCACCCTTTGAAACTTACCCTTATTTGAGTTTTGTGACACATTTCTCCAACCAAGCAATGTTTACACAAATGCATAAACTGAAGTGTACCTAAATTGCATACAGTAATGGAAGTAGCATACAAACATGGATTGCATTAGTATTATTTCAAAATAGCATATTATTGGGAAACTTTGCACTAAAATGCTGATGAGATTTCATGAGGATTTTTAAAAAAATAAATAAATCACAAATTGGTGAAGAAATGCAGAGAACTGAACTTGAGATTGAAAAAATGGTAGACTGGAGAAAATGAAATTGACAGATTCTCCATCCCTACTGTAGTAGAAATATAAATTCATGACATTTATTACTCTTGGGTGATGCTAAGCTAAATACAGGCATAGGCAAATTTGGCCCTCCAGTTGTTTTGGGACTACAACTCCCATCATCCCTAGCTAACAGGACCAGTGGTCAGGGATGATGGGACCTGTAGACCCAGGACATCTGGGGGGCCGAGTTTGCCTATGCCTGACTTACAAGTAGAACTTACAGCCCAAAGTGTTAATCAGACTATCCATACCCCCTTGGCAATATTTCTTCATGATTTAACAAAAGACCCTGCTTTATACCAGCGTCAAATTAGCCAGAGTCCCTTGTGTGATAGGATTAAGTCTGAATCTGCTATTCTAGTATCAGCTTATTGATTTACACTACGGAAGACAAATCTAGAATGCCTCCCCGGGGTTTACATTTTGCTGCTAAAAGGAAGTCTGTTTAAAAGCGACGAAACAAACGTGAGCAGAAAATACACCTGAATCTGCAAAACCACTCTAGTTAACATATTTGTTCAAGCAGTAGGAAGCACTTTGTTCCCTGAGAAGGTTAAGCCAGAAACCTCGAGAGATTGGTGAACAAAATCCTGCCAACTTGGGGGTTAAAAAATATGGATTCCTAAATGCTACTTGGACCTAATTCACACAATTTCCACACAAGGCATTCTACATAAGCAAGTCCTAGCTCATTCACATAATGTTACTAGACCACCAGCATGTGCATCACCAGGACACTGTTTTCCCTGGCACTAAAGCCCATTCCACAAGTGGTCTCCATGTGTGCATGGAATGGGAAGAGGGAGAATAGGTCCACTTGTCCCACTGCCTCCATCCCCCAACTCAGTGGTGGACTTTGGGCTCTCAAAACTCAATGGTGCCCTGTACAACGCTAACATCTGGTGCCCCCTGCCTCTCATGCTCCGTTCTACAGCATTGTTGTGGCACCCTCCACAATGCAGTGTCCAGTGTGGCCAAACAGGTCATGCTACCCTGAAACCACCTCTGCCCCACCCCAATCAACATCCCACTGGCTCCACTCCGTATCATCAAAAGGTGCTACAGAAGGTCTGGAGAGCCTGACCATGTCCACATGCACATGCACAAACTCCCCATTCTGCCTGTCTGTCAAAAAATGCAGAGCTAGGGGGATGGACATGATAGGCATGTTGATGTTGGAGGGTAGGGCATGTTAAGATATTCCATTCCACCTTAACAGACATGTGGAATTCTTGTATGTCACATGTCTGTTTACACTCCAGCACAGCTTGCTGGGAACTTCTGTTTGTGTGAATAGCTTTTGCTTATGCTGCTTGCTTAGACACAAAGGGGAGAAGACATGTTTTTCCTTTGTCCTGATAGACACTGAATAAACTGCCTGTAAATATGCTCTCACAGCTGTCTCCTGCCACTTCTGTTTGTGCAGTGTTATTTGCTCTGCTGATTAGAGCATGCTCCAGCTTCTGAAGGCTTCTGAAGCTGTGGGTCACTGTTTCATGCTGAGCCAAGGACTGGAGATTGCCCGGCTTACCGGCCAGTGGGCTGGGGCCAGCTGGGGACTTGCAAATTGCCCCAGTTCCTTGGCTACATCCCAACAGGGCAGTGGGTGTCAACCACCTTCCACCTCCGCATGTTGAGTGAATGCATGGAGGGAATTTTAAAAGAGTCTTTAGTGAATCTTTATGTAGATTAGGGCTCCCGCAGAGGCTTGGAGCATAGCTAGGGATGGATCAGTCTTGGAAGTTCCCATCCAGAAATAAGCTGGCTATTTTGCTTGCTATCAAGTAGCAATCCTTTATATCTAGAGTATTTCTGGAATATGTGTGCATGCGTGCAGATATGGCTTGTATGCAATCGGCTGGCCACTGTGAAAACAGGGTGCTGGACCAGATGGGCTGGTGTGATCTTTTCTTATGTTCTTAGCAGAATCATGGATCTGTAATGATGCAATCTAGCTCTTTTCAAGTTGAGGCTGCAGAATGGAAACCCTCCTTTTAGTGGTAATCCTAATCACATCACATTATCCACTAAATCATTTTTGAAATATACATGCAAAAGTATAACACTGTGTTTCATGTCCCCCCTTTTTTGGACAATTCTCTGTGTATTTAATATTCACAGCTTCCTATCATTTTTTTTTAAAAAAAAAAACAACCAAAAAAACCCACACACCTTTCCCCTGTAGAAATGATTTCTTCTTCATGTATATTATTACATTTGAACGGTTCCAGGCTGTTATAAATCAGTCTCTTCCCAAACAGAGTTGTTTTGTCCCCAAGGGAAAAAAGGGAATCAACAGCATTCAAATTTTCATTTTGCACCCTGCCAATTTGTGACGGCAGGAGGGGATTTTGAAGATAATTGAATTTTTCTTACAAATTATCCCAATATAACAAAATGTGTGGATATGCTATTTTTCAGCAACTGTATATCCACTTTAATCACGTAGGAGTGTGAATGATAGATGGTGGCAACATTTTGTCATGGTCACCTTCCCAGAAGACCCAAAAGACTCTAATTCTGTAACAATATATTTGTCAGGGGTCATACTACTAATTCACGAGCCTGCTTTCTCTCAAAGTCATTGGGTCCCTGCAAAATAACAAAGGGGAGGAGGAGTGTTCAGTGGTAGTGATGAAAGATACAAAATGCAAAACATTTTCAAGTAAAAAGTACCGGTAGATACCACAACCTAAATAGCTTCCACACCGCAATGGATTTGTCAATTTTGCTTCTCTAAGTTGCTCATTTTTCCCAATCTTGAATTTAGTTTTTCACATATCTGCAGCATATTTACATTTTTTAAAAAAAAAAATCCTCATGAAAATTAATAGGTATAGTAGTGCAAATGTCTTCTGATAAACACATTTTTTGTATGCAGGCTTGACTACGCATTTTTGCAAGCAATTTTTCCTAATATAAGGCATTTTTGTATGTTGTTTTCATTAATATATATGGTTTCATGTGCATTTTTCCCAATATATGCCTTGACGTCTTTCCGGGATTTGACATCTTTCCGCGGGGCCTGCAAGACAGAGCTGTTCCACCAAGCTTTTGGGCAGGAGGCAGTTTGACTTACTTTCCTGTGTATAAAACAAACCAAAGGAAGCCCCCAACCCGCTCACAGGTCCTTGTACGATCAGTGGAAACAGTTGGTCCTGGCAAGTATTAACCACTCTCAGTTCCAACCTGATAATTGCCACCTGCCCAGATTTTCATTTATCTGAATTAATTTTAAGATGTATTTTTATTAATTGATGTCTGTTTTCATGCATATTGTGTTGTTTTTATGATGTTAGCTGCTCTGAGCCGGCCTTGGCCGGGGAGGGTGGGATACAAATAAAATAATAATAATAATAATAATAATAATAATAATAATAATAATAATTACACATATTGTTTCATTAGAGAACTGCATGACAATTTTTGTGAATGTCATTGGATAGCTGTTTTTCTGTTTGTGCATTGGTTGTGGAAATGCATATTAAGCAGTTTCTCGTTACAGTGCAAACAAAATTGAATTCCTCCTCCATCCCTGCAACGCAAGGGGGAAGATGACAAAGAAGAACACAGTTGCGCGTCGAGGTCCCCAAGACACCCCCCCCAAGAAAAACACAATTGACACTTAATTTTTGTTTAAGGTTTTTGGCATAATTTTGGCCACAACTTTATTCAAATACAGCAATGTGAGTGGTTGCTTAGGCATTGGTAGCACTAACTGCCCCCGCACGGGGACAGCTCTGACATTTGCACCCCCCACGAAGTCAGGAAGGGTAAGTCACCTGGGGAGAGAGACGGGACTGGGAACCATGCCTCACCTCTCCCCAGCATGCTCCCAGGGGCTTGTGTGGCCCTAGCCCCTTGCCAGGGGTTTCGAACAAAAGCATGGGGGAGCCCCTGGGTTCCTTTAACGGTAAAGCCCTTCAGCAGCAGCAGCAGCATTTTGGAGGGGCAGGCACAGCCAAATCCATACCCCTCCACCACCAGCAGCATTTTGGGGGGCAGGCACAGCCGAATCCGTACCCCCCAGCAACCAATTCCAGACCAATGCCTAACCGCAAACCTTACAAGTTGTGACGATTTGCTACGCGGTAGGCGAAAACCAAGTGGCACACACTAATCAGCCAAATGGCAAAATTCCTACCGGGCCCCTGCCCCAAAGCAGACGACCCCATGACAGGCAATAGCAAGGCCAAGCAAACAGCCTAACATTAGGGAAGGGAGGGCGGGTGAGCCGAAGCACGCAGCGAAAGAGGACGTCCGTTGCTGCGTGCCTTGTATTTAACAAATAGGGCTGTCAATCAATAAATGGCAACATCTAAATTTCCCCAGTAACAGCCAGCCCCTGCTTACAGGATAGCCAAACCATTTGCCTAGTAACAGTGAGGTGTCTTGTCAGCCCCGCCCACAACCTGTGCTCTCCATGAGGGAGAACACACTTTCTTTGCTCTTTCATAAGCCTGCCTTGATACAGAGATCTTCTTAGATCGCTAACCCAGAAATAGTGCTTCAGGTTAAGAACTTTGCTTCAGGATGAGAACAGAAATCATGCTGCGGTGGCACGGCAGCAGCAGGAGGCCTCATTAGCTAAAGTGGTGCTTCAGGTTAAGAACAGTTTCAGGTTAAGAATGGACCTCTGAAATGAATTAAGAACTTAACCCGAGGTACCACTGTAAAACTTTGTTTTAATGTCTTGCTTTACCTCTGGCAAGGAAAGGGAAAAGAAGAAAGGAAAAAGTAGAAAGGAAACAGGAAACAGGAAAGGAAAAAAAGGTGGGAACCTGTAAATGGGCAGGGAACACAACAGATGCTGGTATGCTGCCTCACTGCTCATCACATGAGTGGCTGTGGCTTGAACATGCGTCATGCAAAACTTCCACAATCTCCCCCCGGGGTGAACGCACTGTAAACAGATTATTTTCCAGAACCAATGAAAATGGAATTGAATTCTAAACTTGAGCTATATTCCGTTAACATTCCATTAGTTTTCAAAAATTGGTTTTTATGTCATGCGAAAGCTCAAATATAATACAGAAAATAACAGTTAGGGAAATGTCAGAAAAAATGAAATAATTGTCATGTGAACGCAGTCCTTGTTGGTATGAGGATTATAACATAGGATAATCTCTATGTACAGCACTTACTAGCTCTTTGGTGGAACAGTGGGTTAAATGTACTGGAGGGGGGGGGATAAAAGGAGCATGATGCAATTGGCTCTGTTTTGGAACCAGCCTGACTCCTTGCTTATTTTTCACATTTTTATATTTCATTATATATTTATAATCAGAAATTGATACAGTGAACTATTCAAGCAAACCACCACAAGAGAATGTGCTAGTATCATCAGTCTCAAATGCACACTCCTCCATGTGCTATTGAACATAGTGGGGAAATTTTTTCATCCTTTTGAGGAAAGTTCGAGAGAAGCCATCAGGTTTCAGGTTTCAAAAGCAACCTTCCTTTGAATTCTAGAAAAAAAAGGGGGGGAGTAGATTGGGAGAGTTGAGAAAACGTGGAGGGAGGAGAGGGGGGAAATACCATTGAGCTAGAGCCAATTCTTGTGCCAGCACAATAATTTAGTTGAATACCACTGAAAAATTATTGATGGAGACTGGATTTGTGAACACTGTGGTGCCACACAGTGCAAGATATGTCATTTCGTGTGCTGAGGGTAATTTTGAAATTTTATAAATAATAATGGAGCTATTGCTTTAAAAGCCCGTGTAATTTTCTTTAACCATTCTCATAAGTGGCCTTACCATTGAAGCACCACTTGCTACTTGAAGTCTATATCAAATCTTGAAGTGAACGTGGAGGTTTCTGCTCCGGCAAAACACTTGAAGAATCCAGGGGGGATTGAAAAGCATTCCATACTGAGAGAAGTAAAATTTCCTCAGTGAGAGAGTCTATAAGTTTACAATTTCACCCAACCCTAAAGCAAAATGCCATTCAGTTTCACCCAACCTTAAAACGGAAAACCCATGCAGGGCAAAAAACATCAGCGAAATTTAGATTTCTCAAAGGGGTTTATCTAATCTTACCTCATTAGCCCACTTCATGTGACATATCCATGCATACAGATACATGGAGGAGAGGAAGAGAATCAAACCTGTTGACCCCGCCACTAACAAAAATGCATAATCTACATGCAGAATATCCATCCACAGATTTTCATTGCAGTTGGAGTTTTGGGCCATGTTCTGACCCATCAACCTGCCTGTCTGTCTCCATGGATACCAACATAGTCATTTCTTACTTTAACTTCAAAACAAGCCATGGAGATGAACTTAGAATTGGAAGAAGATGGCTGGCATTCTGCTGGGCATCGATTAATAAGCAGGAGAGCTAGCTTATTTATTTTTTTCTATTTTATTTTCCCCCAACTAGTTAAAGCCACTGTGAACTAGGGCTCCCTACCTTCTTCTCCCCATCCTCCCACCAGCCACATATCTGCATGTGTGCGTGTGTGCCCCCCCCACAAAGATAGACATAATGTATTGTTGCCTTATTTATAATACTCAAATTCATGTGCTGAATACACATAAATGCAATGCAGGGGGAAAGAAGCTTTGAATGGGAGGAGCAATAACTAAACTAATATAAATTGTATCTGTCAAAGTGCAAATTGGGAAATATGTAGTGTGCATAATATATCAGCCAACACCATTATTGTCCACAAAGTTATCTAGAAAGTTAATTACAAATTATTCCTGGATTCCAACTTTGTTCTGAAGAAGCTCAACTCACCCTGAGGTATTTTATTCCCCAAATAAGATTATCCTTTGATTAATAAAATCACTTACAAGAGCATAGAGATAGGCATATAAGAACTGCTCATTTTCATGGGAGAGGTTGTTGGCTGACAATCCTCTTATACTTGTGACACAGGATCCCCTCCCCCAATCTTTGTGCACCTAATAGAACATACAATGTTAGTTTGCCACAAGGCGGCCTGCATACTTTGAAGAGGGGTGTTTATATATATTCTTCTTAGCCCCAGTTTACATTGGGGAAAACAAAATGCAAATTTAGACGTTCTTCATGTTCTCCTCTAGACTGTGTTTTAGGATTTGCCATTCAATTTTAAGAAAAACCACTGCCTATGTACGGTAATCCATAAGGGCTAATTAGACTTATTATTTTAAGCAGATTCCCTTAAAGATTCCCCACTCCTTGTGCAGAGTGCCCAAAGCTCACTACCTTTCCCAAAATATGTACAATGTACACACCTGGCCTGTGTCTGAAGGAAATAAATAGTATTGTATAGGTAAGCAATTCAGTTCAAAGCAGAATCTATCAATTTTTCAAGTTCCAAAACAATATGAAAACTGAAGCACAGCCATCCATTGAAATTCACACGTATCCGAATTTTGCAATGCAGTTCTCCAACCAAAGAACATTTGCAAAAGTGCATATATGAGAGGAAAGTGTGCCTAAAATCAATTTTAAAAAGCACACAAAATGCATTCCATTAGGAAAAATTTGCTTGCAAAAATGTGTGCATTAGTCAAGACTGCATGCACAAATGTATTTAAAAGGAGAAATTTACACTATAATGCAGAAGAATGTTCATGCGTATTTTTTAAAGAAGAGTTTAGCAGATGCCGAAGAAATATAGAGAACTGAATGAAACATTGGGAAGATGAGAAACTAAGGGAACCCAAATTGACAGATGTTTCCCATTTTTATTTGAGGAGTCATCATAAACAAAATTAGTTTAAATAGCATACTATATTCTGTGCTAAATAAATATATAAGATCTTATAGTTTGCTTCCTCTGGAATTTTGGTGTAAAATGGATGTCGTGTTGTGGGGAATCCTACACAAACAGGCTCTGGTTCTGTCACCACTGCTGAGCCTAAACTCAATTCTTACTGCAAGATCTGCATTCCCAAATCACCCACCAGTTTGTTTGTTTTTCTCCACAAGGCCTAGGCAGTGAGGTATTTACATTGTTGCCACCATCCATTAGCATTGATTGCTCCATGCAATTAAAGTTGAAGCACATTTGGAGGCAGTAGCAGCCAATGTGCTTAATCTCCACTGGGGGCATCTAACAAGCAAATCCATCTCTCTAAACGCTAAAGTTGCTGATTAATATTGGGGAGGCAAATTTGAAAACAAAACAAAACAAAAAATGGATTGTGCTTTCCTTAAGCGATTGCAGAGTATGCAACAGATTTATGCAGGGGACTATTTCACCAACTTTTCTCAATTAAGCAAACAAGCACAGGTTCCGCTTCTCTTCATAACACGGTAATCAATTGGTCAGGAGAGCAGTGCAGGCCAAAATAATTGTTTTCAATGCGCTCACTTTACAATTCTCTAAATCTCTGATTTGTACCCCCTTCACTGAGAGCCAAGTTAAAATGGACACACAAATCTCTTAGGTGTTCTTTTGACATGCAGGGAAGGTTGAAGTGATGGAACAACAACAACTGCCAAAACTTTGTCAAGTTGGCAGATGCCATTTGTACAGTGGTCAACTGCCTGGCATTCAACACTGAACCCCACTACATTTGCAAAGCAATAATCAGCTTACTGCCATTGTGCAGGGAGTGAGGCCTCAGTAAATCATTCTGGGTCTCAAATAATCAGCGTTGGTATACAGATATTAAGGCCATTAATTCAACCCTTTATTCATCTGCCTGATAACCATCTATTTACCTGGCACTTTACAGAATATCATCGGCGAAAGAAGATGAGGCAACACCACAATCAAAATTTTGAAAACAGGGTATACAAGGCCATAAGAACTCTCTTGCTGGATGAGATCATCTAGTCCAGTGATGGCCAAACTCGGCCCTCCAGCTGTCTTTGGACTACAACTCCCATCATCCCTAGCTAACAGGACCAGTGGTCAGGGATGATGGGAGTGGTAGTCCCAAAACAGCTAGAGGGCTGAGTTTGGCCATCACTGATCTAGTCCAATTGCTGCTTTTTAAGCAGTGACCAGCTAAATACTAGTGAAAGCTCAAAATTGAGGCATGAAGGGGAAAGGGGGACTCATTCAATACACATTATAGAAATAATGACTGATTTCAGGCTTTTTGTAATGTGTGAGATGAATGTGCACCACAATGTGTGTTTACACAAAACTCATGAGAGAAATTATTTTAGCGGAAAAAGAAGCAAGAAACACATGGCACAATTCATCTATTCAAGACAACCAGAATGGATCCATGTGGATCAGTCCAGTCCTGCCACCATGACACCCCAGACGAATAATGTGAGTTCATGAGATGCTAGGCAATCTAAGCTTGAAGCCTCCTTGCTGCAACGAACAACTTGGTGCCTTCTTGTTTTGTCCTCAGTGACCTCTCCCCTCCCTACAAACTTATCTGAGGCAGATGTTTCAATTTCTAAAGTTCTTTTGTGTTCCATGACACCACTATTCATTTTCATCCAGGCTGAAAGCTGTAATCAATACATCAATGAAATTAACCAGTAAATTAATTCATCACAAATAAAACTGTAAATGTGCAATCCATTTTAATCAGAGTTCTACAAATGAAAGAGACTTCAGTGATAATGGCCTGAATGCATTAGGGATGATACTTCAGGTAATCCTTCTCAGGTCTTCTAGAAGTATTTGTCACTTTGGTGGTTAATCAAATTCAAGGACACTGCAATTGGGTATAACCTCTCACATAAAAGCAGAAAGATTTACAAACTTAAAACATTGAAATCTTGGAATGTATAAAATCTTCAGTGTACTTCCATCAATAGACTGGTAGATCAATACGCGACAGCACACGTATTGCTACTGAATTATTGCAATGGTATGCTCCCTTGGAAAGTTGAAACTGAAATCAGAAACCTGAGTAAAAGAATAGACTTCTTTAAAACAAGCCTTTCACATTGAGATCCAGACTTCATGTTTCATAACAAGTCATTGCAGGTGCTTCAAAATTGACTTACAAAATAATCCAACTCCCCAAAGTCTTTGACTGCAGCACAGGGAACCCTTTGCTTGGCTCCACTCAGTTCTGTTGCTGGTGGGCCTTTGCCACTGTAGAGGTCCCTCCTACCCCCGCCAAAAGCATGGATGGGCAAAAGTGTCACCAGCAATATTACTTCCAATAGTTGTCAGTGTAAACTCCTGCAACTGGGCATTGCTGGGGCAGGGAGGGTCAAAGGGGGATTCTAAGCCACTCCAGCTACTGATGATGGACCTGATCTGGGCCACCACAGGGAGCACTACAACTGTGATGTAGACTGTAAGGCAAGAAGTACTGAATTTTAGCCTCACATAGGATGCCGCTAAGATTAGAGACCCCAAGGTCTGCCACTGATTGCACTGTCAGTATCAGAGAGAACACTGAATCTACTTTGTGACACTAAAGAGGAGAGCAATGTTGGTCGCCTACTAGGGATGGGTGGGCTAATCTGTTTTGAGACCATGACACTTTCACACGTGTTCATTTGTGAGTCTATGTCCCATTTCTACATTATTTTGTCATTTACCGCCTTAAATACATATTTTCAAACATTTCCCCCAGAAAAACAATCTTTTCTAAATATAATTCAGAAAAGAACCTTTTGTTTTTTGAGCCAAGGTCTGTATCACAAAAATCAAAGAAGTGTGCAATCCAATATCTGCATTCTGGTCTTCATATTAGTCTAAGAAGTTAAGATGTGTGTGTGTGTGGAATACTCAGTCCCCAGTTCCACATTCTCCATAATAGCTAAGCATCCACACAGGCTTTTGTTCAGTCAATATACACATCTTTGTTTTGTTTCACAGTGCTTTGTTTTAATAAACTGCACAGTCATAAGAGGGAATTATAGAAGGTTTACCATATTAATTCTATGTTCTGTATAATCTCTTAGCTCATTAAACTAGGATTTGCCAAAGGCACTTCTGATCTCAACTAATTTACAGATTAATTTTTAAAGGAAATATTGTAATAAAAATCTTATTGGTATCCAATTAGGAAGGGGGGAGGGTCCCATCTCCTTTTGTACAGCAGCATATCTCAGTTATGCAATTCTTTAAGAAGCACAGAAGTATCCAGAGTACTGAAGCATGCATTTTTATTTCTTGCAGCCAATGACCAATACCATACAAATCGCAACAGACAAACAAATCCAGGACTAATTTGTAATATATAATTTTTTTAGAACATCAATTTAGCAAACTTAAATCTATGCTCAAATCATTTAAATTGAAAAATTTCCTTGGCAGATGGCACTGTTTGGTGTAAAAAAACTAGCTCATAACTATTCTACAACCACATATTAAGCTACCCTTCAGGCAACTTGCTTTTCTACACAGGCCACCAGCTCCCTAATTTGAAATCACCTGACTGACCACCTTGAAATTTCTGAAATGTATAGATGAATTGATCTGAAGGTGAATTGTGTAAAGAGAAATATAGACTAGAGCACAAAATGTTTTCATCTGGACTGATCTACAGACACAAAGATGATCAATTTTTGGCCTTTTAAACAGCACCTATCGGCCAGAATCTGTCATAAACATAACCATTAGGCCTGCGTACACTATACATTTAAAGTGAAATTAAAGCATATGGCTTCCCCCAAAGTATCATGGGATCTGTAGTTTACCAGCACAGAGAGAGAGCTAGAATTCCCAGCAGTATTAACAAACTACAATTCCCAGTATTCTTTGAGGGAACTCATGTACTTTATATGTATGATGCGTATGCAGCCAAGATTAGTCTTACCCAACTGCTAAGGTGCTGTTGCAGAAACTGTCCGTAATTCTGGTTTCCAACATTAGGTTTACTGTCTATGTCATGGGACCACAGTGCTTCCTCTTTTAGCATTGTCAACATAAACAATCCACTTTCTGGCATTTTTTAAAAAAACAAAGTATTCAATTTTAAACTGCTCATCTCACCCCTTTGCCTTTTTTTTTAAAAAAAGTCTCAGCAAGAAAAATCCACTCTCTTAAGAAGGGGATTGTCTTTCTGTGTTTCAATTCCAATAGTCTACCTTCTTGCCTTCACCCTGCTATGTAAAGCAGAGGGCAGGGGTCATGCTGATAAATCCAGGAACTGCTCATTTTAGTTCCATACTTAGAAACAAGGGCACCGGAGCTGGCGAAGAACCTTTGTGATATTCACACAGCCATGCCCGGCGTTTTCTCTAAGTGTGAGTTTAATCAGAAAGGCTCCCCCTTCCACACACCCCGTATATGAGCTAGATCTCAGGGAATTCTTTCAGCTTGCTGTAGATATAGTAGATAATGTTAATAGGACTACAGTTAACCCGTTCTTAATAGTTTGAGATCATACAGAAGATCTTAAAGGCGATCACCAAGACATCTCTGTCTCTTCAGTGGTCATCTCAAATTATTGGACTATGTATAGCAGTTTAGGGACGCGGGTGGCGCTGTGGGTAAAACCTCAGCGCCTAGGGCTTGCCGATTGCATGGTCGGCGGTTCAAATCCCCGTGGCAGGGTGAGCTCCCGTCTTCGGTCCCAGCTCCTGCCCACATAGCAGTTCGAAAGCACCCCTAAGTGCAAGTAGATAAATAGGTACCGCTTTCTAGCAGGAAGGTAAACAGTGTTTCCGTGTGCTGTGCTGGTGCCGGCTCGCCACAGCAGCTTCGTCACGCTGGCCACGTGACCAAGAAGTGTCTCCGGACAGCGCTGGCCCCTGGCCTTTTAAGTGAGATGGACACACAACCCTAGAGTCGGACACGACTGGCCCGTACGGGCAGGGGTACCTTTACCTTTACCTTTTATAGCAGTGATGGCCAAACTTAGCCTTCCAGCTGTTTTGGGACTACAACTGCCGCCATCCCTAGCTAACAGAACCAGTGGTCAAGGACGATGGGAATTGTAGGCCCAAAACAGCTGGAGGGCCAGGTTTGGCCATCACTGATGTATAAGAAAGATTCTAATTTCCTTGTGGCTTGTCTTTATAGGAGATCTGCACACCTTGTAACCCACAAAGGTGAGCACAATTCATCAGTGGTGAATTATTTATTTTACTTACTTACTTACTTAGCTCTTTATTCTCCTGAAGATACAGAAATGGCCTAAGAAGCAAACCCAGAACAAATAAGTGCAATCCCTAAAATGCTTGATGGCACCTTGTACACCTCCTTCCAGCAATTCCTGCATCCAGGTTGGCACCAAACATATTCCTTTCCATTCCTTTAGACTCCACCAGTGAGGCTGAGAGAAGGGTTTTTATATTCTGGGCACCCCAGGACCTCCACATACACTGCCCAGGCTTGGCCCCAGGGAGGTCACTTTGGTGCTGCTAATGCAGTAGTTTGACTTCAACCCCGGAGGTGTACTCCTGCATCCAAGTTCATGCCATATGTATTGCTTTTGCTTTTCTCTGGACCAATCAGTGAGTCCGAGACGAGGGTCTTGTCATCTGAGCAGCCCAGGACCTCCATTCACACTGCCTAGGCTTGTGCTGTTAATGCAGCAGTTTGACTTCACCCCTGGAGGTGCACTCTATTGTCTCTCGAGAAAGATGGCTGCCAGCTCCCTGGGGCCCTGGGTGCCTGAGCACCTACAGAATTCTCCATGAAGGGGCCTGTCACCCACAATTTCAGCATCAGCCTGGGCACCAATGGTCACAGGACCAAGCTGAGACTTCTGATGCCAACAGTATTTTTTAAAAATATATCTCTTAATGGTATACTAAAAGCAACAACAGACTACTTAGACAACAAATATTGACAGCATCGCCCTTGAGCCAGTGTCACCAACTGGACTCATCCACTTCAGCCCCGACTGGGCTAGGCGAGCTGGGTAGCACTTCCAGAGACCACCTTCTGCACAGGAACAGGTCAAAGTGCTGTGGACTCACAGCTTAGTATTGTGAGCACCGGATTCACTCCCACAAGAAGGCAGTCGTTGCACAGCAGAGTCTAGCAGAGTCTAGCAGAGCATAAACGACTCGGAGAGCAGCTCTGTAGAATATCTTCTTTATTCTATCTACAACTATAATATACAACTATATACAGAGCTAAATGAGGTCTAAACTAAAAAACTGAACTGCACTGAGTGTCTGCAGCTGCTCTTAGCAGCAACCTTATCTATACACACAATCTCTAACACTCAGTCTCTCTCTCTCCAACACACTGACTGACGTCAGGCTGGAGCGGAATAAGTAGAGAGGAGAACACCGCCCCTCCTCTCTGGAAAATCACCAGACTCATCAGCAGATTATTGGATATGGGAGGGGTGAAATCTCCTCAAATATTACAAAAATTAAAATGCTGCATTCATATAGAATAACTAATAAATATATATTATTGTCAATTCATACACCTTTGGCCCCACTTGGAGTGTCAGCCTCCAGACACTCACCCAGGACTCCACCCACCCACCCCCAGCTCTCACCCAGGGCCCAAACTAACTCTCAGCTCACCCACGAAAGTCTCACAAAGGGTTGCTGCTGTCATCACCCTGGACTCTCACTCTAAGCTTGAATTTTATGGGGAGGCCCAAGGCAGGTAGAGCTTCCTCAGGCTGCCCATAGCTATAGCTCATTAAGTAGTTTGCTGCCCTCTCCACATTCAGTTCCAGGTAAATCTAACCTGAGAATTTGGTGTATCCCACTTTCAGAGCATCAACAGTGTACAAATCAGGGTTTTATCGGCAAAAATATGAGCTTTCCAACCCCAGATTACTTGGTGGAATGACAAATCCTCTAACACTGGAGCTTCCTGATTTCCTAAGTAATTTCATGGCTGGTTAATAGGTAAAAGGAAACCCTTATGAAACTTTTCAGGATGATTCCTCCCACACCCCCAGAGACACACATACAAAGAGCTCCTCTCACAATTCTGTATTTGGTGCCTTCAAAAGAAAAGAGAAAAAGACGCAGTTCATTTCCTTTGGGGAAATAAAACCAAATCAACATATTTTATAGCCGTCTAATAAATGGCAACTGCAGACAATGCCTTGTCTATTGCTGAGTCTAGGGAAGGCAAATTACATTTCCTCCCTTGCATTCCTATGATAGGTATTTTTAACAGCAATTTGTGCTGCAAAGACAATGGTTTGATCAATAATTATTATGTCACTTTCTGGTAAGAAACAAAACCTTCAATGTAATTTAGCTGCCATGTAATTACCTCTTGAAAGAATGAAGCTGTTGCTGCAGCAAGCAGGCACAAGTAATTGAGTCTTCACCACAGTATCATCTGAAGTTGCTGGATGTCTGTGAAGTGCATGTGGTGGATCAGTGTTTCCAAACTTGGGTCTCCAACTCCCACCATCCCTAGCTAACAAGACCAGTGGTCAGGGATGATGGGAATTGTAGTCTAAAAACAGCTGCACACCCAAGTTTGGGAAACACTGTGGTAGATGGAGGTGTCCTTAGACCTGCCAAAGAATGCCAGAATCAGGGATACATAGGGGTACTAAAGCTTGCCATATGCTTTCCTAACCCCAGGCTTCATGCATTGCCATTGAGGAACCTATTATTGATTGCATGTCCCAAGTATCTGCCATCTAGCTTCTCTTAGGAAAAGAACTACTGTCATTTTGGCTGAGATGAACATGTCATGAATATAGAGAACCCAAGGAACAGGAAAACAGAAGACCTTCCATTGGTAATGGAGATAGGAGAGTTGAAAAAAGGAGGACTCATGAGCTTTAGAAGGCTTGGGACTCTGGGTCAGGTATTTATGGGACATAGGGTCACTTGAGTTGTGGCTTCTATGGTCATGACACAATTGTGACCTAGCAACCCTAAGGAAGCAATTGGGGGTGGGGGTTGAAAGGGGTTGAATTTCACATATTGAGCGGAATTCAACTACATTATTGGACTAGTGGAAGGATCAGTTTGGAATTCCCCTATTATTCTCTAGAACAGATTTGGACGAAGCCGGGGCAGAAATGGGGAGAATATTCCATTGCACAAGGAGAACAATGAGAGAACATTCACCTTAACACTACATTGAATGCAACCCATTGATCTGAATGAAACAGCTAAGGCTTTGGCTGTAGGTTCCTAATCATCCACAGTATTTCCTTGATCTATCTAATGTTCTTATTTTTGCTCACAAAGTAGGTTTTCTGACAAACACATAAAAGGCATGGCCTTTTACCCCATTAACTCACAGCTTCTATCTCATACACACTGTGATGAGGCACATGGTGAGACCAGCAGGCTATTAGAAGACCTGCATGTGATAATGTCCAGTATTTTTTTTTACGAGCTCTCTGACTGCTGTGACAGATCTGCAGGCATTTGTGAGTTCATGTGTGAGTCTCCCTGTGCATATTTCTTTAAGCTGCCATTGAATTCTGGGTTAAGGCAATAATGAGCCATCTGCACCGTCTGGTCCTCCTGGAAATAACCTTAATGCACTTTCTTTTAGATTACTAGTGCAACTTTTATTTGATATCAAAGCAACTATCATGCAAATTGAAAATTCAATAATGGGACAATACAGCAATGTGCTGTAAATTATGGAAGATGAGAAAGAGAAATAAAGACATGTTGGGGTATATACAGAGTATAATTTATCCGTCTCAATGCTGTTCAACTCAGCTTTGTCTTCGCTCTCCCAGAACAAATCTTCTTCTGCAGGTATGCACAGAACTGTAGGCTGAGTCGTTATTAAAAAAAAAAAATCCTCTCAGGAAATGCTGAATCTATGCAGTTGGCACTCAGAAGCACTCAAATAAACTTAATTCACTCCAAAACAGTAAGAACCATACAATGGTATTATGAAGTATCTATGCTTCAGGTGATTATGTAAGGCCAGCCCTACCATTAGACAGAGGGAGGAAGCTGCCTCAGGCAGCTGATATTAGGTGTCATGTGGGAACAACAAATTGGTAATTATTTAATTTGACACTTTGCATTCTTAGTCTGAGGGAGGGGTAATTGTGGGATTCTCAGTTTCAGGAGTCACAATCCTAAACAAATGCTTTCCCTCTTCAGGTGTTCAATTAGAACACAAGAATAGCAAAGCAGGAAGATGCAGAGTGAATTTTGCTCCATTGCTGCTGCTGCTGCATATGCTGGGTGCACTTCTCATATGCTGGTTATTCTGATTAAATTCTATCTGCAGATAATTATTGCTGTTATGGGCGATATGTTTGCACAATATCAGTATTGGTATGCACAACTGAGAAGGAAACAATGGTTTATTCATCTCATATTGGACCTAACAGAAAACATAATTTTAAAAATATGGGACAATGCCCACAATCCCCCGACCCCTTGAATACATTCCACAGAAGTGGAAATACTGAGGATTCACCCCAGATCTTTCACATTTCTTTGTGGTAGAAGAAAAAGCAATTTTATGAGTATATCGCTGCAGATCAGCAGCTGAATAATGACTATGTTGAAAATGTGAGAATGCCAATCATGAGAATAACAATATTTTTTTTAATAAACTGAGCAACTATACCAATATAAAAGGTAAGTGGGGAAAGGCCCATAGACTGAGCCTGGAAGAATCTGAAGTTCACTGGTATTTTCAGATGCAAATACTGGTTGCTTTTCCAGTCCTGTTAGTTGTCTGGCAACCAAATACACACTCTGAAAGATGAACAGAAAAGCTGCCAGAATTATATTTTGATCCTGTCAGTTTGACTCATAAGTCCCCCAACTATTAAAGCACTGAACTTGTGCCATTTTACTTAGTAGATCTCTATTTATTAACACAGCTTGTAGGTGTATCATTATGCCACATAATTTATAGTTGCAGGTACATATATTGAAAGGCATAATAATGCCCTTCCAGTGAGTAAGCTAATGGTATATTTTTAGCCCACTACAGCTATAGATGATACACTTCAATCCAGTGGTGACATGTTTAATTATATAGGACACATTTCTTTATATGTAGTTCCCTCACTCCACTTTTTTTTAGTTACTAAGTACCAAATATGAGATACATTGGAAGTTTTATCCTCAAGAGATAGATGCATTAGATGAAATGTTGATTTTATTCTCAAGGTGAAAGTGCAACAACTACAGTTAATGTCTGACATATGTTACTGGACTGAAGTTGAGGGATTGAGGCTTATAATGACCACACACACAAAGATTTGGATGGCAAGGCCCCAAGCCACATGGACACCAATATTTTGGGTTAATGGGATAAATAAGGCCACAACTTTATTGGTTACAGATGTGAGTGGTATTGGCTTAGGCACTGGAACTGAACCAACAATATCTGACTCCTGCCTGCCATGCAGGTAGTCTCATAAGGGTCTGTGGTGTTCATACAGAGCCCCTGCTTGTCTCACGGACTGTTGACCCATACACCACTAATCCGCTGCCACCAACCAGGTCCTCCCTGGTAAAATCACTTCAGTCTCAGTCAAGTTCTCAATTAATAAAGAAGAGTGTATTTTATTTCAGACACAAACAAACTTTTACAGCATTCTAAACCTTGTTGCTCTTTACTTTCTTAGTCTTATTTTCCTCTCTCTATCTCTTCTACCTCCCCACACTCAAGAACCCACTGCCCTGTCTCTCTATTACCAACTGCCTTTCCCAACCAGCCAACCCACTCAAACCAACCAACTACCCACCAACAACTCCCAACCAACCCCTTCCCGAACTCCTTTTATAGTCCCACTGACTCCACCCCCCTGGGTCCTGACTGTGCAACCTATTTAACTATTTCCCCTCCAGCACTCTCTCATATATGTTAATGTCACAGCGTCAACCACCAGTAGGGGGAACCCTGTTGATGTACATCAACTGTGAGTTCCCCCAGGGTGCCCGATGGGGTTGTGGCATGGCCCTAGCCCATACCCAGGCTTCGGACAGGATCCACACCCCCAGATCCCTTTAACAGAATACCCTTAAAGAGGAGGGGCAGGTGAAGACCATGACCTCCCCTCCCATAAACCAAGTTTACCAATGCCTAACTGCCACACAAAGATCTCTGTACACACAAAAATACCAGGTCAGGGGAAAGAGTCCTGATGTGGTATTATCCTAAGTACCGTAGTTTGCCTTCTGCAATGATTTTCCACATCCATTTGATATGTAATGAAGCAAAGCAGGACAATGAAAAGGGCTTCCCACTCCCGCATTAGTGACTCAATAATGGCAGCACCCATGAGTTTATGGGTAGCTGGTGTGAGCACACACATGCACACACGCACACACACACACACACACACACACACACACAGAGAGAGAGAGAGAGAGAGAGAGAGAGAGAGAGAGAGTCCATGATTGAAAGATTATCTGAAGGGTGGATAAGCAAGTAGTACCACAATCACTCTATTTCTGTAATCAGGGATGACCTGGGATATTTGGTTGTCAGAGCAGGAGCACCAATGCTCAGTGACAGAGTATCTGCTGTGCTTGCAGAAGGTCTAAGCTTTACATCTCTGGCATCTCCAGGTAGGGCTGGCAGATAACCTACCTGACACCCTGGAGAGCTTTTGCCCATCAGTGTGGCCAATATTGCACTAGATAGACTTATGGCCTGACTCTGTATAAGGCAGCTTTCTTTATTCCTAATAGCACCCCATTCCCCCTGCCATAGTTGTCAACTTACAGATTTGAAAATAAGGGACCAGCAGCCTCGAAAATAAGGGATCAGCAGCCAAAATAAGGGATTTTAGTAAACCAGCTCCTTTCCTTTCCCCCAGAACAGTCAATCGAAGGAGCCTCCAAAACAAATCCAAAAGCCCCCCCCACACGAGATCGCTGCCCGCCATTGTACTCAACCAGCTTCTTTCCTTTCCCCCCCACCATGTGCCCCCGCTCCAGACAGACCTTTCCCCCGGCAAGGGTGAGTGGGCTGTCAATGACATATCCATCCGATTTCGAGCACAGGTATGTTCAACTTCTGAGCCCCTCCAAGCCAACGGCAGAAAGCCCAGCCAGCAGCCAAACGAAGCCTCAAGCGGTGGTTCCCACAGCACAGCAACCCGGCAAAGGGGATGCAGCAAGGAAAACCACCGTCAGCTCTCCGCTGGGAAGCGCTGAGCAAAGGCGAGTCCCCAGGCAACATGGCCGATTTGATAGGCACAAGGCATGCAAAATCCACCCCCCCAGTCATTCTTAGACTCCTTATTGGGTGAGCAACACAGCCAAGCAACACAGTTGGAGCCTCCCTCCTCCCTGGCCAGCAGGGAGGGAGGGAGAGGAGCTGCTTCCTTTGAAACCCGGGAAATTTACGGGACATCATCAATCTGGGACAGCAGTGGGGAACGGCGCTGGGATAAGGGAGTTTCCTGCCAAATAAGGGACGGTTGACAGCTATGCCCCCTGCCAAGTTGCCAAAGCAATGTAACTTGTGGGCATTCAATGGCACTGTATATTAGAAGATTCAGGACAGACAAAATGAAGTATTTCTTCACAGAGAACACAGTTTAAAACTATGGAATTCAACCCTATGGAATTCAGACCTCCAACCAGCACGGCTTTAAAAATTAAAGGATTAGATAAACTCAGGAAGGACAGGGCTATCACTGGCCTTTAGCCATAATGGCTGTGTTCTCCTTCCACTGCTTGAGGCCTCTGTGTACCAGTTTCTGTGATTCACAAGTGGAACATGTGCTGATGCATCCAGATTCTGCTTGCATGTTTCCAATAGGCACCTAATTGGCCACTGTGGGAACAGGATGCTGGAATAGATGGCCTGGTGACCTGATCCAGCAGCCTCTTCTTATGTTCTTAAGGTGTATAGTCCCTAAGGCTAATCAAATTATTTCAGCACCTGAGAAAATGCCACAAAGGCCTCTCCCTTCCCTGGATGTAACAATACCAAAATAATAGATTAAATTAAATTAAAAATTAAAAAAGGAGTGGGAATGTTTTGATGAATATATGGTAAAATATTGCTAAAAAAAAAAAGAAATGCTAATATGCCTGGATTAAAATGCAAAGCATCTGAGGGAAGGTAAATCTGTAAGGAAAGATAATAAGAATATATAGAAGATTTGGGAAGACTGTAAAATGCAAAGATAAATGTAATCTCAGAATGTAGAGGAAATTGAGTGGGGGTGGAGGGAAGCGGGGGGAGGAACAAAAGAATATTGGGTTTGTTTGATTGATGGATATATAGATATATGGGGGGTGGGGAGGATGTGGTGATGGTTTTGGTTTATTTATATTGTGATGTAATATGGAAAAAAACAATAAACAGTGGTACCTCTGTAAAAAAAGTAGTAAAATAAAAATAATAGATTAAATTACAAAAAAAAGGCTGCCTTTTCACAAATCAGCTGCCTGAGACAGCCACTTTATTCTGCCTAATGGGAGAGTTGGTCTTGCACTGTAATGTTAAGTGGAGCTGCCCAGCAACTAATATATATATAAGGTATCTGGTTTTTTCACTTTTTAAATCATAGAATCATAGAATTGGAAGGGACCATGAGGATAATCTAGTCCAACGTCTTCACATGGTGCAACCTGTGCGTGTACATGCACTGAGAAAACATATTGGATTATAGTGTCCACAGACACTAATCCTGCTTTCTAGGGATTTGGGTGAGTGAAATGGCTGTAAAGGGAAACACCATGCTTTTCCCACCTATTGTGGAGAAGCAGAAGCTTGGATTGGATGTGTCAGTCAGGTGGTACTGACCATGGTTGTCTGGTGGCCACTATCTTCATGAGGAAATTCTATAGGTGGGTTCAGCGGAGAGTTAGTATCAGGATTCAGCCCTGCCCAGACTTCAAGATTGAGCTCTCTTCAGATGACATACAAGAGGAGCAGGACCCTCCTGTAGTTCTCAGATCCAGTGGAAGAGCCAGTGGATCCAGCTATCCCTGTTCCAGGGCTAGCATCCCTACACCTTCCAATGCCCCATGTCTCCCAGGGCCACAAAAGCAGCAAAGGTTGTGAACTAGGCAAAAAGCTACAACCTTCCTGTCCTGAGGGAACATTGAACGAACATGTTTGAGATACTGGCAAGGATGAAGTGTCAACAGTGTACAGCATACTGTTCATTTGTTTATGCTCATTGCAGTTTTCTAAACTTCATTGCACACGTCACATAGAAGAATATGCAATGCAATGGTCAGCGTTCCTGGCCAGAGGTACACACAATTAACTGGTTGCTTCTTGCAGTCAGTTCACTTCTTTGGCAAGCTGGTGATTCCATTTTTTCTCTTTGAATCTGATGCTAATTAATTGTGAATCACCTTTCCACCCGGAAGGACAGCACTTCATTTTCTATAAACCCACTCCTCCAGATTAGAAGACACAGGTGAGCAGGATTCCATTCACTTACTGTGGCTTTAATAGTGTTTCTGTCCCAAGAAGGAGGAGGCTGGATAAGGATCACTAGTCACCAGGAGCACATCATTCAACAGCAGGGGAGAGGTGAATAGGAGGGAAGGCTAGCTCAGCATGTTATTCTGGGCAGTGTGCCTAGGCAATGATGCACACAAGCAGGTCTCAGTGATTTAACAAATTCTTCATACATATATGCACATCCCAGCTCTAGTCCATGTAATCCTGTACTTAGGATAAAGCATCCCTGAAACTATATTTTTACAACATGACAAATGGCAGCATTGCAATTCACACTGCATTGGGTTCCTTTGGGAAGAGGATATAAATAATAATAAAAAACACCAAAAAAAACCCCAGATATGGTTGTGTTGAGGATTAGGGACTGGGAAAGTATTTGTGTATGTTTGGTTTTATCCTGTAAACCAACCTGAGACCTGCAGGTATAGGGTGGTATATAAATTCGAAAATAGTAATAAAATACGGTAAATTATCCTTACAAAAATTGCAGCAATGAGAAACAAACCAATGATGGTTTAAAACAACAACAACTCATGCTGAATCATCAGTTGACTGTTTCAAATGATCAGATGTCAGGGGTCAAATATACACGCAAGATAAGACAGAAGAAGGCACTTTGTTGGGTTTCTTGCATGTAACTGACCTGAGCAAAGGCCAGTCTATAGCAGTAAGACGGTCCAATGAGAAAAGCTTTGTGTTAGTTAATTTGGTGAAAGGAAATAAATGGTAAAATAAAAGAAGAACTCCCTAGATGCCTAGATCCAGGTTTGAGGCAAGTACAGTGGTACCTCTGGTTACATACGCTTCAGGTTACATACGCTTCAGGTTACAGACTCCGCTAACCCAGAAATAGTACCTGTGGCTAAGAACTTTGCTTCAGGATGAGAACAGAAATTGTGCTCCAGTGGCACGGCAACAGCAGGAGGCCCGATTAGCTAAAGTGGTGCTTCAGGTTAAGAACAGTTTCAGGTTAAGAACGGACCTCCGGAATGAATTAAGTACTTAACCCGAGGTTAGAGAGCCCCAACAGAGTTTGATTATAGCAGTTTGGCAGCCAGTGCACACTTTTCAGGTCTGGTATTATATGTTCCCACTAGGCCAGGCATCCCCAGACTCGGCCCTCCAGATGTTTTGGGACTACAACTCCCATGATCCCTAGCTGTCAGGACCAGTGGTCAGGGATGATGGGAATGGTAGTCCAAAACATCTGGAGGGCCGAGGTTGCCTATGCCCCCACTAGGCCCTTAAGACTGATTTGGAAGCTGCAGAACAGTCCACCTGCCACAACTGCAGCTTCCAAATCAGTCTTAAGGGCACTCTCACCTAGAGTGCACTGCAGTATCTCTGGGGCCAGGTTGTACCCAAGGCACATGCTCCCGTTGCCCCACCCTAGTGACAAGTACACATGGGTGCCAGTTCTGTGTATTTCTCTGGATGCAAAAATGAAATATGCTTCTGTTTATTTTATCTTATCACATTAGCTCCGTATTACTTCTTGCTCATAACAGCCATTCAACCATGCTTGGCATTTAACATACACTACAGCAGTAAAGATGGTAATCTTTTAAATAAGTTTTAGCCTTATCTGGCACGACATTTTTCTTACATATGGCTATCTGCAAGTAGTGTGATTAAGGATAAAAAAAAATGCCGTTATTTTCTTTCCTCTCTCTCTAGTAAAGCTCTGCTTTAAGAACATCAGGTGCAGCATAAAATATAAAGGATTATACACAAGAGACTCCCCTCACCCTCTTCTTATAAACCCCCTCTGTGCTCCCCGCTATTTACTTTTTGCAGCAACAACATTGCAGCTTCATTGGCATGACTAGCACTGAGCTGCAAATCAGGATTTAAAGGAGAAGTTTAAGAAGAGGGGCTGCCTTTAAATTTGATTTTGAAAAGAAACATGATGAAAAGCTTAACCATTCCATTTGAGAACATCACACACAGCAGGAGTCTGTAGCATCTCTGACCATTAACTGCATCACAAAAGGGATCCCTCTGTACAGCAGCAAATTCTGTTGCCAGAAGGGAGGTGGAATCCCAGGAGCCGGGGACACAAAACCAACAGGAGGAGATCCGGGGAATTCTTAGCAGCAGGCTTTGAAAGCCAAGGTGCTATGATGCTCACTTAACAAACTCCCTAAAAGGACTGGAAGCAACTGGAAGCTTTCCTTCAAATGAAAGCCTTTTGCCCTGCTCTGTTACTTTATTACCCCTCTTCTCCTCTCTGCCTGAAAGGCCAGCTCTTCCATTAGGGAGGCTGCCACCTGTTTAGCATCATGGAAGGACAGACAAATTGGTAGTCATTTAAGTAAAATGTATTCTACACGCACTCCCACTTGTGACATTTTTTTGCCTCAGGTATCAAAATAAATTGACTGACCTGGAATACCTTGACTGTGGTGTGTGAGTGGGTGGGAGGCACTATTTACCTTTTCACGTTAGATAGCAAAATATCTTGAGCTGGCATTACTGTCCTTCATTGCACTCCAGAATTCGAGATTGGGATATTTTTTAGAATTATTTCCAGAAGTGGAGCATAAGCAGGTTAAGACAGTTTGCAGCCCATTATGTCTTACAACCAGGCAACCATTGGGAACATATTTGTTAGTATGTTATGTATTTTTGTGTTTTTATATTGTGAACTGCCCCGTGATCCTCAGATGAGGGGCAGCATAGAAACTTCCAGTTATGGAGACCAGGACAGGACAAAATGGAATGGTAACCAAGCACAAAATTTGTTGTAGCCCTATACCTGTGGGGATTTAAACCCAAAGATTTTCACTGGAGCACAATAACTATTTTTATCCTGATCAAACTATCATATCTGATATTGCATCCAATCTTAGACAATGACAATGGACATAGTTCATTAAAATAAAAATGCTTAAATATGTACCCAGGACACATTATTTCATGTTTCCTTCTCCCTTTCTTTTAAGATGTGCTCATAATTATTTATTGCATTTGTGTTCTGTTTTTTCTCAGTAGAACCCACATAATAGTGCACATAACAACAAACAACAACCGCAATGATAAATGAATCCCACTTTTCTGTGAGAAGAACCCCAGAGAGGCATACAGAATAACCATAAAATGATACAATATAATCATAAACATACACCTAACAATTTCTAAAAGCAATAACAAAAAGCATATAAAACCATCAGCCTAACATCAGCAAGGCTAAAAGATATTGCACATTAAAACTGACAGTAGTAAAACTAGATGTTACATATTAAAAGGCTGTTGAATTCTTATCTATCCTGTGAGATGGGCTAAGCTTCCCTGAGGTTACATCAGGAGCTTCATGACCAAGTAGACATTTAAGTCCAGGTCCTTCAGTTCTTTCAGCTGGGAAAAAGCAAGGGAATGAACTAAATGAAGTGCCCCAAGAGTTTGGGAAAGTGATGCAACAGCTGAAAGAGATCAAAGGGGTGTAGAAATGTTTTCAGCCAGGAGGCCTGGGCAACCTCCCAGGGGTCATGCCATGGAAGGTAGGACCAGATGAAAAAGCAGGCAAAAAAAGCAAATGTAAATTTTACTTTTGCAGAGAAGGGTATGTTCTACACACAGTCACATATGCCAGAGAAGCAAGCAGTATTACCAGGTCTCAATGACACATTGCAGCCAGGAAAAAGCATTTTAGATATTAAGATCAGCTAGTGAGGGATGTGGCCTGGAGAACTTCTGAAGATCCAGTTAAAGCAGGCTTCCTCAAACTCGGCCCTCCAGATGTTTTTGAGTCTACATTTCCCATCATCCCTGACCACTGGTCCTGCTAGCTAGGGATCATGGGAGTTGTAGGCCAAAAACATCTGGAGGGCCAAGTTTGAGGAAGCCTGAGTTAAAGAGACTTGGAGGACCACGTTGAAATTTACCATACAAGTTCCTCAATCCTGGATAAATTTGAGATATAAATGGAAAACTGTCTTTGGCCATATTTGTCTGTGGACAATGTTTGACTTTGCTTTAGGCCTTGAAATCTCTAAGGTGAAAGCTCTGTGTATCCTGCAGAGTTGGACAGCAGTTCAGTTTGAAATCAGAAGTGTCAATAAGGACTACGTTTGGAAAGGATGTCCTTCAGGGATTCGAGCATTTTGCAGGTGACGAAGTCAAGATTGGATGAAGGAGCTGAAGTCACATCTCTTGAAGGATGTGAAGATTTGGAAATAAATTATCTGCAAGCAGGGCTGGAGGGAGAAATTTGATTCAGGTCTCCTATGAAGCCTATTCAAATTTACACTTTATAAAACAAATCAAAATGCAGCTATCTTTTTGAAATCCACACGTATCGGAATTTTGCTATGTAGTTTGTTAACCAATGTTTACAAAAATAGATATATCACAGGAAAGTGTGCATAAGAATGAATATTGCTGAAAGCAATGTATATATTTGGGGAAATTGCTTGCCAAAATGTGCATTAGTTAGAACTGCATATAAAATGTATTTAATTAGAATGAATTTGCCCTTAAATACTGATGAATTTGTATGGTTGTTGTTTTTTAATGCAATTTTTTTTGTGTGGGGGGGGAATGCACAGGACTGAATTTCAGCTTGGAGAGAAGAGAAACTGGGAGGACCAACATCGACAGATCTTTCCATCCCTACCTGAAAGCTACGTAATGCATACAACAACCATATGTACCCACATACTTATCTGTATATTGTCCAAAGTGTAAATATTACCAAATACCATTGTATCAAGAACAGATGCTTTCCTATTAAACTGCTGAGATTGAACAGGATAACTGCATTATTATCCTTCTACTGGTGTGTAACAGATGCAATAAATTTTGCCAGGATTCCCGAGTTGCAAAACAGCACACTTTTATGGAAAGATGGCCCTTTCCTCAACATATATATACTAACCAGCTGTGGATTCAGTTGAGTTTTAATATGTTTGCTTTATTGCTAAACTTTCTGAGCAGACAAATAGGAAGCAAAACTAACAGGCTTTTTGTCAAGTGCCACGCAGCACAGCCTTGATGGAAGAGAATCCTTTTTATTATTATTATTCTCCAGTTTTTCTATGACATTCCCCACAGGTTTCTAAAGGCCATCCTTGGAAAGGAAAAACAAAAGAAATGAACAAATAAACAACACAATAAATCATCAAGCTGTAGCAGAAAAGAAAAGAAAAACTTTTAAGGTCTTGCAGAACATCTATTTGATGTGGCACGAGGGATGAGCTACAGAATGACTGTTTGCTGCCCCAAAATTTCAAATAAGTTTTCTTGCAATGGTCACATATCTCTTGCTTTGCTTACCCACCGCTCGCCCTGCCTGCAGCCACTTCACTCCATAACCAAACCATGCTAATATTCTGTTCCCATTGACAGGACCAGGTTGGGGGGAGAAGGCTGGGAGAGCCACAGGAAGGACAGTGTGAAAATGTGGGGCTTTGTTCCACATGTTAATAATCTTACAAAAGAAATAATAGTGTATTTCACACTGATATTCCCATCCTAAACATTTCCTGTGAAATAGATAGATGATAGATAGATAGATAGATAGGTGATAGATAGATAGATAGATGATAGATAGATAGATAGATAGATGATAGATAGATGATAGATAGATTTGTTTGCTTCTATGGAGTAAACATTCAAGCAAACATATTTTGGGTTCCAACTAGGGATGGGCAAGACTTTTGATTCAGTTTTCATTTAAAGCCAAACCCACCTGAGAGAATACATGAACTGAAACACAGCTGTCCTTCAAAATCCGCACTTCTCTGAATTTTTTAATGCAATTCTCCAGCCACGCAGTGTGTACAAAAACGCAAATACTAAGGTAAGTTTCCATAGCAATGTATATATTAGTGAAAATAATGTACACAATGCATGTGAGTTATAAAAATGTGTGTATTAGGCAAAATTGCATAAAAGTGTGAATATTGGGATTAATTTGCACTAAAATGCTGGTGAATTTTCATGAGGACTTCTTTTGCAAACTGGTGTCATCCTTGTTTTAATTTCCAGGTTATGGTTTGGTTACAAATTGTATGTGAAAAGTATATTTCTTTCAAGTGACGGGGGGGGGGTCACCATTTGTCAGGAATGGCAGAAGACAATGTTGCTGGGATGAGGTGCTTCTCTCTCATATATGTGCTGTGGCAGCCTGATCCCCTTCCCTATGTTAGCTTCCACTATGCTGCCTGGAGCTATTGAGATGTTTTGTCCCAAAAGTTGGAAGGCACCACGTCCTAGCACCTGCTTTAGCAACCTGCTCTGTATTCTGCAGTGCTCCTTCCCACTTTCTGCACTGGGAATGGCACGGCGGCAGCAGCAGAGTGTGTGGTGAGCTGTGCTGGCTTTCAGAGGCAATCTCAACTGACTCTATATTTTCATGCTAAGCCAAGAAGGTCTGGCATCTGCACATCTCCTAACTTTAACATGAGAGCCTGAGAGCCAGGTCAGGCTGCTGCAAAGGACATGATGGCACTACTCTATTGTCACGGTCCGGGTTACAGGCAGTCGGAGTCCCGGCTTGGTATGTCCGAACCAGGGTAAAGGTCGGGAAGCAGGAATCAGCAGTCCAGGGTCAGCAATCCAGGGTTCAGGAAGCCGAGTCCATGAATCAGGAAACCAGGAGTCAGGAATCCAAGAGTCCGAGGGTCAGGAAACCAGGATTCAGAAAGCTGAAGAAGAGCTAGGTGGGTAACATGTTGCTGTGGCAAAGAGCCAGAGGGAACTGCTGGTCTTATATACCCCTCCTGGCCCTTGCCACCAGGTGCTACGAGTCTTCTGTCAAGCCTCATCTGTTCGGCTTCCAGGCCAAACTCAGGAAGGCCCCAGTCCTGCGAGGCCCTACCAGTCACAGGGCCTGGCTCCTGCACGCACTCCTGACATCTATTCCACAACTGGTTTGGCAATTGAATCTTACTTCAGTGCTGGTGATGGGATAACACTCCCACCATCCCTGAATATCAGCCATACTGGTCAGGTGTGATGGGAGTTGTCTTCTAGATGCTTTGGACTACATCACATGGGCCACCACTGCCTTATGGTGTGTGTTTTCCCTAGTGCATGGGCAATTGAGAAGCCATAAATCATGGAAGAAATGATTTGTAGAATGGATGAAAGGATAAACAGCCCTCATCTACCTTAAAGGTAGGGTAAGTGCAATAAAAATTATGCACCCCACCCATGAGAATTTGACTTAAATTTCCTCCTACCTTTGATAAATGCAATTCATTTCCTTCTTAACTGATGGAGAATGGTTAAGAAAGAAAGAAAAATTGTAGGAGGAATTTTCAGCACACGCCACAAATGAACTCCTCGTGAAGCACAGCTTACATAAGTGCAATTCAAAGCTTTTGTGGATGCTGCTTGACAGTAGAGTCCAATTCATTTATAATCTTTCAAAACAAATTTAAACCAAAGGATTTCTTTCAACAAATACAATGTTGTAGGAATTAATAGAGTGTTTTCAGAGTCCAAAAATCCTTACTGAGCCTTATTCTAGTATTTATATTCTATTGTCAGATGACAATAGAAGAACACTGGATGATACAGGGAAAACAGCTTGTTCTAGAAACACACAGAGACAGAGACATACTTGAACCCAAGTGCATAGCCAGCAAGGTGGGGATGATATAAACTAGATTCACCCTGGTGTCTTATCTTTAAAGACTTCTTACAGTGTAAGGCTGCCTGCCTCAAGCTTGAACTCTCCATATGTTTTGGACTATGATTCCCATTAGCCACAGCCAGCCTGGTCAATGGCAGGTACTATGAGAGCTGTTGTGGAACAACTTCAACACAGAAGTTTGGGGAAGACTGAGCATGATTCAAACAAGACTAAATACCATACTTTTCCATGTATAAGACCAGTGGTTTTTTTTACTTTAAAATAAGGTTAAAAATTTGGGGGCATCTTATACATGGATAGTGCATGTGCCCATTTTCAAAATTTGCGGTCTCCAAAAGTAGGGGGCGTCTTATACATGGGGGTGTCTTATACACGGAAAAATACGGTATATTTATGAATCAAACCAGTTAATGTGAAAGGGAGATATATCTAACTTTGATCTCTGCAGGCTGTTTGTTTAGAGCAAGTATACAAATGCCCTAAAGAAGGCATTTAAACAATCATTGTACATCTTGGACTGTTTTGACAACAAAATCCTATTTTTTTCCAGCATTTTGAGATACAATCCCATTTGGGAGCTCGATATCACAAGGTTGGGGAAGAATGGATATGGGTAAACATTATCAGGTTTTGAACAAGACTAAATCTATTTATAAATCAAAGCTACACTTTTACTTAGGAGGAAAAGCATTACTTTATTTGGGGAGCATAGGTAGTGAGCAATTTTCATGAAATTTTGGTATTCCTCTTGAAAGAATTGCACTTCTTTTCCATTTCATCACTGCTGCTCTGATAAAAGTCCCAGACCTGCATTCTGCCTTCACCACATAGCTGCTCCTCCATGTGAAAGGTCACACTTCCCCCCAACATAGCAGATTACTTGTCATCCACCTCAGTTTTCTGATGGCGCTTTGGACTGCACTGGTGAAGCAGTTCTGGGGGAGAAGGATGGGCAGACAGGTTCACCAATGAACTGAACAGAGACATTGTTCCTGATACAGAATGATAAAATAATCTTCTAGGAAAAGTAAGAGCTATACGTTCAGTTAACTTTGATCAGTTACTGTATTTCTTCTGCAAATACATATAGACTTAATGCACATTTGCTTTCCCGTTCCTGAGTGATATCAGTCGGTGGGCTGTAGGCAGTTGTAGGGCTATTTGTATGAGTAATGGTTTGGAAGATGGAGCCTCTAGGCCTCATGAAGACCACTTTGAACTAGAAGGAAACCACAGTGCACATATTTGAAAAGATCCTACAAGGAAGATCTCTTCTGTAAACAGTAATATAAGACAGGAAATAATCCCCCAAGAATGGAAGAACATTCCTTTAACAAAGAGAAGAAAAGTCAGTAAAATAAATCAATCAACCCTATGGGAACACAAGGGCAACAAGACCAAGATACCAGAATCCAATGTGAAAGGAGGAGGAAGTAGTTTGGTTTAAACTTTTCAGGAACTTGTAGTACCCATCAATGGTAGCACTGAGATTCTTAGTATGCATTGGTCCCAGCAAGTGTGGCTAATCGCCAGGGATGGTGGGATTTGTTCTTGTTGGCACCTGTCTGTCTTAAGAGACAATGGAGTGCACCTCCAGGGGTAATGTCAAACCGCAGGAGAATCACAGTGCCTGCTGTGGCTGTAGAGACCAGTAACTCATAACTGCTCCTTCTGCATTGCTTTTTTTGCTATATTAGCAGCATCAAAGCGACCTCCTCGGGGTGCAAGCCAGGACAGTGTGTATGGAGGTCCTGGGCTTCCCAGGTGACAAGACTGTCCTCCCAGCCTAACTGATATTGTTCAAAGGAAAGCAGAGCAATATGTCTGGCACCAGCTTGGGTGCAGGAGGTGCTGGAAGGAGGCATACAAGGCACCATCCAACCATCGTAGGGACTCCACTCTGGATTTGGATACGATTTACTCCTTAGTCTTTTCTCCTCCCAAAGAGGAGATTTCCCCCCGCACCCCAATAGTATCTATAGGGCCATGGATCCCCCACCCCCGTCTTAATGTATAAATACAGTGGTACCTCGGGTTAAGTACTTAATTCGTTCCAGAGGTCCGTTCTTAACCTGAAACTGTTCTTAACCTAAAGCACCACTTTAGCTAATGGGGCCTCCTGCTGCTGCTGCGCCGCCGGAGCATGATTTCTGTTCTCAAAGTTCTTAACCCGAAGCACTATTTTTGGGTTAGCAGAGTCTGTAACCTGAAGCTTATGTAACCTGAAGCGTATGTAACCCGAGGTACCACTGTATACCTGATACTGGTTAATGTCGTAGGATGCTGGGTAAGGTTACAAGAATTCTACTGCAAATAGTTATGCAATAACTTACCCCCAGAGAAACCTTCTGCATAATGCTAATTCCTGCTTAGATCTGCATGTCCTCTGTATTGTGGATGTTTCATATCCCTTTCAATACTCTCAGTTTTATTTAATCCATTCTATTATCACAGTGGATAGCCTTGCTATTCCTATAAATGACTTTCTAATGAATACAGCCCTATTTCAATTCTTGATTATTAAGCAGTCACAAGCTAACTTCTGATTACAAAGTTGAACATTTCCAAGCTTAAATGTAATAGTCTATAAGGAACAAAGCAATATCTGCAGAAAAGATTGTTTTGTCCACAAATTGTGACAGCCTCGCCAAACCAAGCCGATTTGCGCTGCGCTACTAATAGAGAACTGAAGATCTGCAATATGTATATATATTAAAACCAACCATGCTTTTAATTGCACTTTGGAATTACACTTAATTCCAGGCTTACTGGAAACAACAGGAGATTTCTGACAGTCTTTTAATTAGCTGTGAAAGAGGAAAGTTGGGAGTTTCTGAAACAAAGTAAGGAGCCAGAAACGAACTCTGCAACTTTAACATGATCTTAGAACAAAGTTTCTTATAATCCTTTTTGTTGCTGTTAGATATATATGTCAAATGGTGAAGTTCTTAAAACATTATATCACCATGCATGCCTGAATTCTACCAAGTTGGTAAGTGCTGTGAGGCAGCCGACATACTATGGGAGGGATATGGTCCTCAAAGGCAGTATGAAGAAAAAGCACCCGAATATGCCATAGACTGGGACACGGGTGGCACTGTGGTGTAAACCACTGAGCCTAGGGCTTGCCAATCAGAAGGTCAGCGGTTCAAATCCCCATGATGGGGTGAGCTCCCGTTGCTCGGTCCCTGCTCCTGCCAACCTAGCAGTTCGAAAGCACGTCAAAGTGCAAGCAGATAAATAGGTACTGCTCCAGCAGGAAGGTGAACGGTGTTTCCGTTCACTGCTCTGGTTCGCCAGAAGCAGCTTAGTCATGCTGGCCACATGACCCGGAAGCAGTACACCGGCTCCCTTGGCCAGTAAAGCGAGATGAGCGCCGCAACCCCAGAGTCGTCTGTGACTGGACCTAACGGTCAGGGGTCCCTTTACCTTTACACCACAGACCAACATCAGAGCAAAGTCACAGTTTTAAAGCCACAACCATGGTGTGACTATGGGATATTTACTTCTGTATGATCCAAGCTGTTTGAACACAAATATTCAGTTGTGTTCTACATAACAGTACTTACATCATGGTTATAAAAATGAGCTAGAAAGTAACAATGCTTGAGAAATTTGATCTTAGCAAATTCTGATATGAACTAAACTGATCTTCAGTTGGCTATTTAGTTCCCATAGGCCATCTATTTAATAATAATAATAATAATAATAATAATAATAATAATAATAATAATAATTTATTATTTGTACCCCGCCCATCTGGCTGGGTTTCCCCAGCCACTCTGAGCGGCTTCCAACAAAGATGAAAGATACACTAAAATGTCACATATTAAAAACTTCCCTGAACAGGGCTGCCTTCAGATGTCTTCTGAATGTCAGGTAGATGTTTATCGCTTTGACATCTGATGGGAGGGCGTTCCACAGGGCGGGCGCCACTACCGAGAAGGCCCTCTGCCTGGTTCCCTGTAACTTGGCCTCTCGCAGTGAGGGAACCGCCAGAAGGCCCTTGGAGCTGGACCTCAGTGTCCGGGCAGAACGATGGGGGAGGAGACGCTCCTTCAGATATACTGGACCGAGGCCGTTTAGGGCTTTAAAGGTCAGCACCAACATATCACCTGTAGTTTGCATAATAAAAGGATGTTCCAGACCAGACTAGTCCAGCAGGTTTTCAGTCTTAAAACATGTAATTAAATAATATTTAAGTTCAATGCTTTGCACAGGTTTTCCCCAAAAGGCATTTAATGTAAAACAGGACAGTATGGACTTATTGGTAAACACATGTGAAAGTCACACAGACCAAAACCAGCCTGATTTGTCAACACCTACTTTGAAGTTCCAGGTTTGAATCTCATCTAAGTCCTGGATCCACTATTTTATTTACTTATTTGGAAAATTTATATCCTGCAGGGCTATAAAATAAATGCGGGGGGGGGGGAGGTAAATTGAATAAAACATTAGGGGGCAGGTAAGCCCCACCCAGCATAATTCATCACAAGATGCGTCGCTCACACACCATTTGAATGACAATGCCCGTCAACCTGGGGGGCAGGCCCCACAAATACTTTATTGTGAGGGTAAAGGGACCTTGGCCCCTAGGAGCTGGCTTCTATGGGAGCATGTTCACTCATTGATTTTAAGGATTTTGGTCCAAGCTTGGTAGTTTGTGTGATCTATTAACAGTCTTGGTTTCCATGGATGAAGTAAAAGTATTATTTTTGCATTATGTAAGATTGTCAATTACTATTTTCACCTCCCAAAGACAGTGAGCCTTAAATATTGATGACCCCTCCCTTTCCTTGTTTGATTGTAATTGTGTGGAAGGGCACTTGAAAGGATTCCAAATTAGAACCCTGGCCACTTCATTTTTCTGTTCTTTGGCTATATGATCCAATCAAGTGATATGGCAGATGATGTTTCCTATTGAAGCCACTTCAACCACAGTGGGTTTTTACCTGCACAATAGTCCAAATTTTCCACGTTACAGATTTTCCAGAATGATACCATCAGTGAGATGAGCATGTGATGAGGCTAGGGACTGGGGATGAAGATATCAGAAGAAAGAGCAGGGCACAACTTAACGCCACCATTACATTTTCAAGTTAGCATTTTGTTCAGACTGTTCTGTACCATTTATTGGAAGAGCATTTGAATTTTCTGGAAGATAACTGCATCAGCAGAAATATATATGCACACACACACACACACACACCCCACACTGTTCCCTGGTGTTCTCTGATTGCTAATAAAATGTAGCCTCTGTAAATCTATAGCTGGGGATTATATATCTTGCCTGAATGAGAACACTATAGAAACCTATTTATCGAGGCCTCTAGGGGAAAGTTGCTAGCCTCAAACATGATTTAAAGGATTATAAAAAGTGATGCCCGCAATGGGCTATTTAATAGACATAAGCCCCTTAAAGTAATGATCCTGTTGACTGACTGGCTGGCTTTCTTCATTCAAAAACTGAACTTTTTCCCCCCAGTTCCTTTATGGACACTGCATATATTACTTAGCAATGCAACGCGCATACATATTTACTGGATACATTGATTCCACTGCTGGTGTAACATGCGGAAATGTTTGCAAAAGAACTGTGTTTGTGTGTGCACTTGTCTAACTGTTACAATGCAATGATAGAAATTTTATTTGGGCTGGTGTTAACAAAAACAAACACCAGCAGTCACTGGAGTGTATTTGCCTATTTGAGCCTGAAATTAAGTGCAAGAACTGCGCTGTATTTTCATAGGTAGAGAATTGTGTTTGCAGTTGATCCAATCAATGCTATCATCTAAAAATGAGAGAGCGAGCGGGAACAGCAGGCTGCAGATAGGCTTTTGCGGAATGATGAATCACTGTCCCCAAGACCCTATTCTGGCAGGATCCCATGGGATTACATCAAGTCCTTGGAGGCAGCAGGGGGCGGGACACACACAAACAGAAGCCAAACAGGAAAGAAACAAAAATGTATCTTTAATTCTGAAAGCATTTCAAACGCCAGTTTTTTTTCTCAAGGGGGGGAAATATGGTCCCCAACTGAAAAAAGCAAAACCTTCTACTTTGCTTTTAGGTTTGGCGAAGCATTTTTCCCTTGAGAAAGGAATACCGACGTTCAAACATTTTGGGAATTAAAAATACATTTTTATCTACTCTGCTAGGACTGCTGCAGTGTTGTTGTTTTATTGTCTTTTTCATGATCATCACTACACTTGCAATATTTCTGTTGCTGCTTTTTCATGCTTCTTCCTGTTTAACATAAATGATTTCTAGGTGAAATATGATTAGTTTGGAACTGGATTTTACGTTTATATTCATTGTGAATGCTAATAAGCCCCAATCCTTATGACGTATGAATCTATCCCTGTAAGCTCCTTGTTTGTTTGCTTCTCCTCCTCTATGTCTATTCCAAGAAGACTAAACTTTAGCAGACATCGCTCCAAAGGGTGGTGACCCACAACACTTTGGTACCTTTGTCTCACATGTCACTATATGTGTCAGTCTTGAAAGTGCTACAGGGTATTTTGCTGTCTTTGTTGCATAAAAAGGTAAAGGACCCCTGGACACAGGTGGCGCTGTGGGTTAAACCACAGAGCCTAGGGCTCGCCGATCAGAAGGGCGGCGGTTTGAATCCCCGCGACGGGGTGAGCTCCTGTTGCTCGGTCCCTGCTTCTGCCAACCTAGCAGTTCGAAAGCACGTCAAAGTGCAAGTAGATAAATAGGTACTTTTCTGGTGGGAAGGTAAACGGTGTTTCCATGTGCTGCTCTGGTTCGCCAGAAGCGGCTTAGGCATGCTGGCCACATGACCCAGAAGCTGTATGCCAGCTCCCTCGGCCAATAAAGCGAGATGAGCTCTGCAACCCCAGAGTCGTCCATGACTGGAACTAATGGTCAGGGGTCCCTTTACCTTTAAAGGACCCCCGACAGTTAAGTCCGGTTGTGAACGACTCTGGGGTTACGGCGCTTATCTCGCTTTACTGGCCGAGGAAGCCAACGTTTGTCCACAGTTTTTCCGGGTCATGTACTTCTGGCGCAACGAAACACCAACACCAGAGTAGTGCACGGAAACAGTGTTTACCTTCCTGCCGGAGTGGTACCTATTTATCTACTTGCACTTTGATGTGCTTACGAACTGCTAGGTGGGCAGGAGCTGGGACCAAACCACGGGAGCTGACCCCGTCACGGAGATTCAAACCTCCAACTTTCCGATTGGCAAGCTCACTGGTTAGACCACAGCACCACCTATATTACAAGAGTAAATCTTTTCCCATGTTCAGTTTGACAGACTACCTTTTAAAACTGCTGTTGATGAGACCTGTTTATAGTATGGTTTATTTATATTCTGCTTTTTAGCCCAAAGACTCCTGAAGCAGTGAACAACATTAATATAAGTGGATACAAAAATGTACAATAAATGTACACTATACAGGAGCTCAAGTGAGCAACTGGCGTTGTTTAGCATTGTAGCTTGTGTATTTTATGTTTTGCTCTACAGATTTGGGACCTGCCTTGAATGCTGTGGGGAGACAAGGTAGGGAAATCTATATTTTATATAAAAAATATTATATATAATACAAAGGGAAATAAACTAAAGCAAAGCAAAATGTTGTAACTCCTCCACTACAATCATGAGAGACCATCCTGTCAACCACAAGAGCTCATAATTTCATATCTGGGTTGCTGCAGTGGCTAAGAGAACATACACTAATAAAAGGGGAGGAGGAAGGGTGACGGAAATGATAGAGTTCTCTTTTGATTCACTGTGCACTCATAGCCTTTCATGCTCTGTTTGTAGCTCTTCTGATCCACACACACAAAGGGAAGCTCTTGACTCAACAGGTGGGTGATCATATATCAGCTGTTCCCAGTTGAGCAGCAATGGGTTGCCCTCAAACAATTATTGACATAATGATAGCAATTAATTATATTGCAAACAATTAATGAAGCCAAAGGTTCCATTGACCAAACAAAACAAAACAAAACCCCATGCTTTCTGCTGGCATGAGATTGCGTGATGGAAATTATTGTCCGGGAAGATAGGGCTGGGAATGTCCTTCATCTGAAATCCTGGAAAGTCACTACCATCCATTGCTGACAATACTGAGCTAGATGAACCAATTGTCTAACTCACCATAAGGTAGCTTCCTATGTTCCTATGAATTAGGAACTTTTGCAGATGCCTGAAAAAATACTGCTAGGGTTAAAAGGTAAAGGACCCCAGACAGTTAAGTCCAGTTGCAGATGACTCTGGGGTTGTGGCGCTCATCTCGCTTTACAGGCTGAGGGAGCCGACGTCTGTCTGCAGACAGTGTTTCCAAGTCATGTGGCCAGCATGACTAAGCCACTTCTGGCGAAACCAGAACAGCGCACAGAAACGCTGTTTACCTTCCCACCGAAGTGGTACCTATTTATCTACTTGCACTTTGGGGCATGATTTCAAACTGCTAGGTTGGCAGGAGCTGGGACCAAGCAACAAGAGCTCATCCCATCACGGGGATTCGAACCACCAACCTTCTGATCAGCAAGCCCAAGAGGCTCAGTGGTTTAGACCACAGAGCCACCCACATGGGTTACACAACCTCATTTTACCCCTCTCGTATTTGTCCTGAACAGAAATCTCTACATACTCATCCAATTTCTGTTTTTGGCTGAATTCCATGGCAACTTAAGCATTTCATAGAATCATAGAATTGCAGAGTTGGAAGGGACCTTGCGGGTTATCTCATCCAACTCTCTGTAATACAGGAATATCAACTAAAACATCTGTGGCAGATGTTAAAACCCCCCAGTGAAGGAGAGGTTTGTTGTCTAGCAGAGACTAATAACCAAGAAATGGGTAGCAAGCAAAATGAGTTATTCTTGAACAAGAATGGTGTCTCATTCACCTCGTGGTGCAGAAAAGAGTCCCCATCTACATGTTACATTTAGACGTTTATAGTTTTACACAAACAGCTCAACACATACATTGAGAGGGTGCTTTGCCTCCTTGCCCAAAACCTCTGCAATTCAGAAATAGAAGACTAGTAAGATTGCAATACTATTGCTCAATCTAAGCTTCACTGAGGTTCAGGTGGGGTTTGCAGTGCAGTACAAAAGCTGCCCTCGATCCTCTTCACATCCTGAAGATGTCAGATACAGTGAAAAATGTTCTCATTATTTTACTCTCACAGAATCAGAGTGATTTGTGGAAGCCATTCTGGTTTCCAAGGTCCACTGCTGAATTTAGGTGAGCTAAACTCATTAGGTAGCATAACATCATTCTGTTCCAACTCAAAGCAGACACTTCCACAATGATCCTTAAGCATAAGGCTGTTTCATAGGTTCAGTTTAAGCATGTATGGACTTCTCCTGGGAGATTTTGCCAGACTTATGAATCTCTTTGGGTGCCCTCTGATATTTCTCTGATGTTTTACCTGAACAAAATCCCTAGATTCGCCTTGAAATATCCTTTTCGGCAAATTCAACTACACATGTAGTTGTGTTTCAGTTTGAAATAAAAAAACTTATGGGTTGAAATTAAGGAACTTCACTCATGTGATGCTCCCATTGGAAGAAAGGCAAGAGCGGAGATGATTTATGTCAACTGTTCCTTCCTCTTGTAGGCCCCGATGATGATGATGGTGATGGTGATGGTGATGGTGATGGTGATGGTGATGGTGATGATGATGATAATAATAATAATAATAATAATAATAATAATAATAATTTATTATTTATACTCCGCCCATCTGGCTGGGCTTCCCCAGCCACTCTGGGCGGCTTCCAAAAAAATATTAAAATACTGTAATACATCAAACATTAAAAGCTTCCCTAAACAGGGCTGCCTTCAGATGTCTTCTAAAAGTCTGGTAGTTGTTGTTCTCTTTGACATCTGGTGGGAGGGCGTTCCACAGGGAGGGCACCACTACCGAGAAGGCCCTCTGCCTGGTTCCCTGTAACTTGGCTTCTCACAGTGAGGGAACCGCCAGAAGGCCCTCGGTGCTGGACCTCAGTGTCCGGGTAGAACGATGGGGGTGGAGACGCTCCTTCAGATATACTGGACCGAGGCCGTTTAGGGCTTTAAAGGTCAGCACCCCGCAGTATAAGTTCTGGATCAGTACCTATTTATCTACTTGCACTTTGGGGCATGATTTCGACCTGCTAGGTTGGCAGGAGCTCGGACCGAGCTCTATGAAGATTATCTATGGGGTTTGAGGACCCTCTGCAAAAGTTTTTGGGGTGTGTGGGACAGGTGATTTTCAGCTGTTGGTCCTTCCACCTGTGGGACCCCTTCCAGAAAGGACATTCTGGATCCAGCTCACTGATCTAGCTTTATGCTGCCTTGATGTCTTCAAGAAGAAAAGCAACACATGAATGTAATCAATCAACCAAATAAGCCCTTGAATTTGCCTGGAATTGGATGATGGTTGTGCATTTCCCTAAGAGCCTGTTATAGGATAAGCATACAAAATGAGGAGCTTATGCTGGCAAGAGAACCTGAACTTTTCTATACCCAAAAAAAGCTAGTGCAGGGGGGACGAGGAGAAGGGCTTTCAAGGAGAGTAGGCAGGATCCATTTTAGAATATGCCAGACAAGCATATGCATAGTTTGCCCTGGGGTGTGGTCCAGAATAATGCTGAAGGCAAAGCTGTAGCTTATACATTTTTTATGATATCTTCAGGGGGGAAATGCACGATTTTTATAAGCTTTTCATCAAGAAAATGCACAGAGCTACAAAAGGGGCTTTCTCTGAGGTGTAGCATGATCATAAATGTTTGACCTGCCACTTGCTTGTTTATTTCTACAACTCAAAGGATATCTGAAAGGAAATCACATTATACTTGGCTAGATGTATATTCCAAGTAAGAAGTCCTACAGAGGCCAAGATGAAGCAGGACATGAAAGATGGGGCTGCCATAAGTAACAGGAGGCCTGAGACAAGTGTTTCCTCAAATTTGATCTCCAGCTGTTTGGACTACATTTCTCATCATCCCTGACCACTGGTCCTGCTAGCTAGGGATAATGAGAGTTGTAGTCCAAAAACAGCTGGAGACCCACTGCTCTGGACATCAACAGAGGGGTGCAAGAGGAGAGTTGACACACATCCCAGATGAAGCATAATGATCAGATCCTGATATACAAGGCAAAATGTATCACACCATTCTTCTTATTAAAATTGTTAGAAACTAGTCTGCTTACCCACCCACCTCATAAAAAAGTATGTAGACATATATGTCCTTCTGTAATTGCAACTTATTTAATCTGCTGGCATCATTAAATTGTGTATGTCCCCCACTCCACGTCACAGGGATTCCATGAGCCGAAGACTTGGGCAAACTGTGGCCCTCCAGAAGTTGTTGGACTCTAATTCCCATCAGCCCTAGCCTGCATGGCCAATGGCCAGTGATAATGGAAGTTGTAGTCAAGCAACATCTGGAGGGCCAAAGGTTCCAGAGCCTGGCACTAGCAGAATCAGGAAAACCCAGGACATCATGATATAAGGATGCAGATATCACTAGGGGAGGGAAGAAATTCTTATGGGAACTGCTGTTTTCTATGACAGTCAACTGTTTGGCAAATGTCAGCTGAATAAGGCATTGGCTTAAAGGTCAAACATATAATGTGTCTAAAGGAGAATGTGTCGTAGTCTTGTTGCCTGAGCAACAATGTGCAGAGCTCAGTGGAGTGGAAGACCAGACTAGAAGAGTCTCCGGAGGTGTACTTGCCTAAAGACAGAGTCAGCATCCTATGTCAGGTCCATAGGGAGAATAGCAGTCTATGTTGTCAGGTGGTCCAGGAGTCAGGGAATCCGATGATCATGTGGTCAAGACAAGCAGGAAGTGGCAAGGAACTGCAAGCATTGTTTCCAACATCTGACTGCTGCTGGAAGCTCTGCTTAAGAAGGCTGAAGCCAGCTGGTTCTCATCTGCGCCTTTTCCTCTGTGTCCTTGAAGGCTAATCAGCTGCAGGTGGAGTCATTCCACCCTCTCTGCCTTCTCCCCTTCAGGCTGCTGCTCAGCAGGTGAAGCTGACTCCCGGCCCATGACAGACTGTAAGATTTGCCTAGTGGATCAGACTAAGATCCAGCATTTTATCTCCCAACAGTAGCTAGTTAATCCCTCAGGGATGTCGGAACGGAAAATAACGGTGTGACAGTAATGCATCCATGTGCATTTTACAGAAAACACTCATGAGAAGAAGCACTAGATTCCTGTCCACTCCTTCCAGCTTATCAAAGGAAATGTAAAGTAAGTTGCAATTTAATAAAAATGAAATGCTGTTATAGCAGTAAAATTACAGAAAGCCCTGCGATTTAAATGGTTTGTTATTAATTTCCTTTTTACAGTAGCACACAATAGCCAAAGTAACCTCTCACATGCTTAGGCTGGCTCCAACAGCAGTAGTGCCACTCCCAAACAGAGCTTGGATCTGGAGTACTTACACTAGTGTAAATTATGCAAGCTTCCCATACTTAGCATCGCCCCCTACATTACTACTCTATTTTCCGTTGGTAGCATTGAAGTATTGTTCTTTTTCTTTCTTTCTTTGTGCTTGCCTTTGCCCTCAGAAAGGGACACGTAAGGAATTTAAACAAGCACCTGGTGAATGGTTCAAACCATAAAACAATGCTTTTAATTTTAAGAACAGGAGTAAGAAGAAGAAGTGACAAATCTGAACATGTTCCAGACTGCGATCTTTGCCCTGGGTTACTTGAAATGAAATTTTCTGCATTGTTTAAGCTGTAAACCCAACAATTCGGTCTTGGTGTTCCTGTAAAGCTATATACCAGGAGAGCTATGATTCTCTCTTTATGGATCAAAGTCACATTTTAATATAACACAGTGCACTGGAACTGTACTCAGTTATAACATTCATTCCCTGGACTATCTGAATCACTTTTATCAACCTTTCTCCTTGTCGCTTAGGCTGAGCAAGCTCCAGTATTTCTTAAGTGACTTCAGCAATATCTCTTCCAGAAGCTTGTTGACTTACAACAGCTTAAAACAGAATTATCTCTAGAGGCCTGTAGGAATAAGAACTATGAACCCAACAGCAGTTTGGACTTTCATTTCTTATATAAAGTAAAGGCATCATATTTGGGATGTTTACAGTGACTGGGGTATAAGGAGATGCTGTAAGCAAAATGAATGGCCTTTTAGCTGAGTACTGTCAATTGAGTCAGAGCAATCTTCTCAAATCTCATGCAAAAAGACGGTAGACTGGCTGCCCAAGAGACTTTAATAAGTGATGCTGCAAGTGTAGTCTAGGGTTGCCATCTTTAATCTGGAAATTTTTAATGAAAGGTGAAACATTTCAGAATTTTGCGTTGGTTCCTAATGGCTGGGTACCAATCCCCTCAGCTTCCAGTCTCTCATTCACCACCACCCCTGAACACTTTTGCAAACTTATCAAGATGTGAGGGGGACTGAAGAGGAGGGGAAAGAGCAGTCAAGGCTAAATATGGGGGGGAAATGGCGATGACAGGCATTTGTATGCATTTAAACACGAACCTCCCAAATTTGCACTTTCTGTAACAATATGCAGCCATCCTTTGAAATTTGCACTTCTCTGAATTTTGCAATGCACTTCTCTAGCCAAGCAATGTGTACAAAATGCATTGTAGTCAAGTACAAATATTAGTAACAATAACACACAAAAATCCATTATGTTAGGGAGAATAACTTTGCAAAAATATGCATGTTAGAAGAAATTCACATTAAAATGCTGAGGAATTTTCATGATGACTTTTTTTTAAAAAGCAAATTCATGTGGAAATATGGAGAACTGAATTTAAGATTGGAAAAATGAGAAACTAAGAGGAATCAAAACTGGCAGAATTGTCCATCCTTACCCATAGCATAAAGTTCTCTGGGCAGCTTAAAGTAAATAATGAAATACCATATGGATATGAAATAGAATTTCTACATTTTTTCCTGAAACCATGAATTGTGGTAATTGGATGGAGTTTTTTGGCGGGGTGGGTGGGTCTATACCCACTAACCAAGGGGAAGAAAAATCCACAGTTCATGGAGTTCAGCCGTATTTGTTCAGTGAAGGTTTTATAGCATGTTCATTGCAGGCATTGTTCACTCGAGAAATGTAGTTTAGATTCCATTTCATTATTAGGAATTAAAAATTATGCATCCAAATGCTGTTGTTAACAGTCAAGGTTTTGAGCATGTATATCTTTATTGCAGAAATCTAGAAATTAAGGGGGAAACATATGCAAATTCAAATATTTTGAGAAAATACCCATCCTAAAGGGACAATTTGAAGCAAATGTGGAGTTCTGTCCTCAGATGAATTGCCTGAATAATTTAGAGACCCCCCCAAAAAAAAACTTTCATAAGATTAGACAAATTAATTGGACAGGGCTCTGTATCCCTAAATAAAGGCCTTGGGAAGTAAACAACTGAATAAAAATGCAATTTCTACACACAAATGTCAGCTAACTAGACATTGCAGCAAATGTGTAGTTGCCAGAGATAGCAGCTGTCTGATTCCTTCTTTTCACTCATAATGCCTAACAGAACTTACCTCATGTTGTGACATCATGAAGTTCTCCCCACCACCACCACTGCCATCACCATCTGCAGCCAATGATGCAGAGCGTGGGTGAGGAAATGCAGACTAATGTGCGTTTCACAACACATGGTAAATTCTTTCAGGCATTCTGACAGAAGAAGGGTGAATTAAACACATGATCACCATTTGGGGCACATGTTTATTACAATGCGTAGTTTGACTGCAAGTTTTTGTTTTCTGGGAAATGCTATATTTCCCCGGAAGACTGGATTTGCTTGCTCACTTTTTATAACTTCAAACTTTCCTAGTGGATTTCTATCAAAATGAATTCCAGCTTTTAGCCATTAAAGCTTGCAGACCTTCTGCTGCTGAGCTCCTGTGCCTAGGTCTTTTTGACCCAAGAGGAAGATAAACCTTTTAAATGGAGGTTTCTGTGCCATCAAACTCAGCCACTCAGCAATTTTATTGCCTCTTTTGTAGGTAGACTTGGGAATCTGGTGCTTCTGTCAACATAAACAGCAGAGTCTGCCTGGCTCCAGTTTTATTTTGAGCGGGGATGAGGGAGGTATGCCGGTGTATCTTCAGCTGAGCTGGAATGTGAGACTTATGCTAGCATAGCTGTGCCAGGTATTGGCTGTTTGAGCTAGAGATCCATGGGATCTTAAAAGAATCCCAGTGGATCTTGGGCTTGGATTGCTTCCTGAGATAGAAAGAGGGCTTTGCCATCAGGTTCTGAGAGACTTGAGAGCCTCTGGCAGTCAGATGAGACAATACAGAACAATGCTGTATCATCCATGCTGTTTCAAGCCACTCATGAAAACCAACCATGTATTTCTTTATGGTGAGTTATAAGGAAGAAACTACCAAAAATGCTCTTAAAAATACAGTGGCTGATGAGAGAGAGAGAGAGAGAGAGAGAGAGAGAGAGAGAGAGAGAGATTGTGTGTGCAAAAGAGTCACAAAAGAGTATACAGTGACAAACAGAATAGATTACAGCCAAGGCAGGCAAGTAGTGCTCCTTTAAAACTCCTCAGCTGTGGTGAAGAATAGCTAAAACAAACAGAGGATATATAGATAATGCAGCAACTTCAGGTAACTGAGCTATTATAAAACACTAACTTGTAGTTCACTCCAGGTAGTAATCAGCTTGGGGAAAGTTGCCATATAATCTCATGGGTAGGAGGTTATTTGTAGATTTTCCCAAGGAACTGAAAAGGGGTGGGGGGAGAGAAAGAAACTACTCTCAAGTTATTATAATGCTTTTGCCAATACATTATATTGCTTGGTTGCTGCTCAGCCTGAGGGAGACTTGCTTGACTATTCTCTAGGAAGTCTTTCTTAGGCCAGCAGCCGTAGTCTTCAATTATTTCCTTTTTTATTAGTTGTCTCCCCAGAGAAGGCAACCACAAAGCGTTGGGGAGAGAGATTGCACCAAAATAAGAAAAGAGGAGCTCATATATTGTATCAAATCATATCACATCATATTTACTACTGGCAGCTAAATTGGAACTGGTGAAGAAGAAGAAATAAACTTGAGACATATCTCTTCAGCAATCCACAGCTACAGGAAAATGTGAGGTTTCCTCACACTTGAAAAGAAAAACAACACCCCAACAAATCAAAGGAAATTTAAGAGGATCTGTACCAAGAAGGGTTCAGTTTACCCTGAGACTATTCATCTTCCTCATGCCCCCCTCCATTTTTGTCAGTCAACAATGTTGGAAACAGGAAAATGTAAAACTATTGATGCCATAGGCATCTTTGAGAATGCGCGAGTAAGAGAAAACAAGTAAATTAAGGAATTAAAAGATGGGTTTGATTTTGCAGCTAGAGAGTAAAGTTAAGTTGACAAGAAAATAGGAAACTGTCTTAAACAGGGTCAGACCATAAGTCCATGTACCTCAGTATTGTGTAGTCTGTCTAAGGTGAGGAAATTGTGACTTGGGACAACTGGGACATACTGTTCTTCATAATATCTTAATACACCATCTTTGAATTTCCCTTGTTATGACATAATCTACATGCATTTTTAGGAAACTTGGTACAGTGCATAAAATAGTTTGTGCAGGGGGTAAGATTTATTGAGAAATAAAAGTAAATACTGTACAATAAACATAGATGTGTTATCAATACATTTAAGTTAAATGAACCAAAATACAAAGCATGAATATGCCCATATACAGAAAAGTACAGTACATAGAATTACATACAGTGTCTGGATGCATGGAACCAGTGGCGTAGCGTGGGGGGTGCAGGGGGGGCCGGCCGCACCGGGCGCAACATCTGGGGTTAGGGCAAATCCACGGGTTAGGGGGCGCAAATTACTTGCCTTGCCCCGGGTGCTGACAACCCACGCTACGCCACTGCATGGAACAATTTTGAACGTAAATAAATAAATAATTGTTCTGGTTTGTCCAGAATCCTATACATTCTGCTAGTCAGGAAGTATGTCAGGAAGTTTCCTTAATGTCACAGAATCTGCTTCATTCATAAGGTCATAAATTAGGTAACACCCAGTACTATTTTTTTATTTTATTTTTTTTAAAAGGGGTGCCAGAACACACCATTAACTTCTCCCTTGTTCTCTTATAATGGCAATGGTGCTCACCTGAGAGGTGCCCAAACTGAGTTCTGGCGAGTTTTGGCTGAAAAAAGCCCTGGTAACACCTAAACCACTTAAGTAGCCCCAAACCAATACAATCCCGACCATATATGGCTTAATGCGCAATGAGCAAGCAGATATATTTATTTTATTCCAAATGGAGCTCATGGTGAGAAATATGGCATTTTCCATCCTTACCACAACTCTATGAGGTAGGTTAAGATGACAGAGAGTAATGATATTAAATGCATTTTATACGTTCCTTAAGCCAAAAGCTACACCCAAACATTAGTGAAGCACACAACTCTAATTTCTCATCTGTGCATTAGTCTGGAAGTGGTGGATGAGGTTGGTTCATATCATAATTCACAAAGACAGAATTCCACAGATGCATCATTATCATCATCTGCTAATTTTGTTGATTGGTTAATCCTGGTCACGACTAGGGGGCTTGAAACACAAAACATGTACAGTGGTACCTCGGGATACATACGCTTCAGGTTACATACACTTCAGGTTACAGACTCCGCTAACCCAGAAACAGTGCTTCAGGTTAAGAACTTTGCTTCAGGATAAGAACAGAAATCGTGCTCCGGCGGTGCGGTGGCAGCAGGAGGCCCCATTAGCTAAAGTGGTACTTCAGGTTAAGAACAGTTTGAGGTTAAGAAGGGACCTCTGGAACGAATTAAGTACTTAACCTGAGGTACCACTGTATAATACAGATCCATGTTCTAAATTCAGCGTTTTACAATAAAACACATATGTGACATGACATACTTGGGTGCACACATACTACACCTCTACTGAAGAAAGTGCACTGGTTGCCAATCAACTTCTAGGTGATGTTCAAGGTCTTATTACTAACATAACAACTTGGGACCAGGCTAAGTGTCAACCACTTAGATCAACAGGAAATTTTGCTCATGGCACCTTGCCTTACAGAATATCACAGGGTGGTGACCTAAAACAGGCATTTTCTGTTATTGCCCCATGCGGTCTGGAATGCCCTTCCACCTGTTGCATGTATCAGACGTTTCTGATGTCTTTTATGAATTTATATTTTTGCCCAGGTTTTTCCCAACCCCTTAGTCTGCACCTTGTTTATAACTGAGTTTCTGTTTTTATCACACCATTTTAATGTTCACACCCTGATACTGTTTTCTTGTTTTTATGCCATAGTTTTGTCTACGACGTGAGAGGTTTTAAAATACTGAGCAGTTTAGAAATGCTTTTCAATAAATAAATGCCCAACGTCTATGGATTCGCCTTTGCATTCATGCAAGTTACATGTTTGTGAGAGTATTCTCATTCACTGCACTGGATGGGTTTGTGAGAAGTTTTTGAAGTGTACCACATGGAGATAACCCCATCCCTACCCTTGCATGCATATATGTCTGAGTCATAAAACTGAGCCATTGTGACCACATTTTTAACCCCTTGGGCACATCAGATATTCACACAGCTAGCGAGAAGAATGACGGATAGCTGCTGCTGTTTGAGTTTCAGATCTCAGAGAATTCCCACTTCCCCAGCCATAAGCCACTCAGCTGTACGGTATAATGCAACACACATTCATAAAGCACCTTCCGCAGAGAGCATCTGAAGGTACACGTACAGGAGAATAAATCACAAAACTAAATAGGACTGCCTGAAACGCTCCAGAGAACAAGAATGTCTTCAAACAGGGATATCGAAGTGGCAGGGAATTCAACAGCCTCAGGCGAAAGGTGGGGGGGGGGAATGACAAGCCACTTCTAGTCTGTATTTAGAAGCTGTTATAAATCAGCACAAGAGGAATACGCAGGTTACAAGCAGAGGGAGACAACATTTAGTTCAAGGCCAGGGACGTGTAAATTATTATGAGATGGAGGCGTACACATTTAAAAATCACTTCAGCATGATGGGAAACTCAGGCAGTGTTTGAAAAGAATAGAGAAATATGATGACAGTGTTGCATGCCACCAAATTACCTTGCCACACAATTCTGTTATTGTGGTTTGGTAGTGTTGTTATTCCCCCTCCCTGTTCCATTTCTGGTTTACTCCTGCAAAATGTCGAGTAACCTCAAAACTGTTTCAGTTCAATGTCTCATGCCCTGTAGAAATGCATATAAGAATACTTTTGAAGTCATCGGTTTCCAGTTGAGGTCAGGGATTAACAATGTCCCTTTGACTGCAGGTTAGTTGAGATAAGGGTATTCTAGGAATCTGCTTTCAGTTTCCACATAAAGGAATTTGAACTCCTTTTAAAGCTTCAGTCATAAATTTCTTGTCAGGTAGTATGTTGGATCCATTATTCAAAGTGCCTGTTTAATACCTGGATAAAATAAAAATAAAAAGCGCCTGATGCTTGAGGTCAATAGAGATAATGGTAAAGGACCCCTGGACGGTCAAGTCCAGTCAAATGGTTTTTCCATGCACTCTGGTTTCCATCACGGTGTCCCGTTGTGCCATAAGTGGTTTAGTCATGCTGGTCACATGACCTGGAAAGCTGTCTGTGGACAAACACTGGCTCCCTTGGCCTGAAAGCAAGATGAGCACCGCAACCTCATAGTCACCTTGGACTGGACTTAAGCGTCCAGGGGTCCTTTACCTTTACCTTCAGGCCAGTAGACCCATCTGGTCCAGTGTCCTGTTCTCACAGTGGCCAGCTAGATTCCTATGGGAAACCTGCAAACAGGACTCAAGCACAAGAGCACTCTCCCTTCCTGTAGTTTCTAGCAACCGGTTTTCAAATGCACACTGCCTCCAAAGGGGACAGCATAGCCACTAGGCCTAGTAGCCTTTATAGCCATATCCTCCTTGAATTTCTTTAATCCTTTTTTAAAGCCATCCATATTGATGGCCATCACTGCCTCCCATAGGAGGGAGTTTCATCGTTTTACTATGCGCTGTGTGAAATAAATACTTTCTTTAAACTGTATTTAATCTTCCAACATTTAGCTTCACTGGATGTCCATGAGGGAGAAAAATGTTTCTCTACCTACTTTCTCTGTGTCATGCATCATTTTTTAAAATTCTGTCATGTCACCTCTTACTCACTTTTTCTCTAAACTAAAAGCCCCCAAATGCTGCAACCTTTCCCCACAGAGGAGTTACTACAGCCCCTTGATCATTTTGCTTGCTTGCCTTTGTTCGGTGAGACAGTCAGAACTACAGTAGTACCTCAGGTTAAAAACGTAATTCGTTCTGGAGGTCCGTTCTTAACCTGAAACTGTTCTTAACCTGAGGTACCACTTTAGCTAATGGGGTCTTCCGCTGCCACTGCACTGCCACCGCACAATTTCTGTTCTTATCCTGAAGCAAAGTTCTTAACTGGGTTAGCGGAGTCTGTAACCTGAAGTGTCTAACATGAAGCATGTGTAAACCGAGGTACCACTGTATACAGTATACTACGCGAGAGGTGGTGAATTGAAGATGGTTGATAGAATATAAAATTTTGTATTTATGCGGGTATGTTTCTTTTTTGTTTTTCCTCTCTCTCTCTCTCTCTCTCCATTATTTTCCTTTTTATTATTTTGCTTTTTTTAGATATTAGCTTTGTTTGGTTTTTATTGACCCAGAAACTGCAATTAATCCAGAATGCGGCAGCTAGACTGGTGACTGGGTGTGGCCGACGGGACCACATAACACCGGTTCTGAGAGATCTGCATTGGCTCCCAGTACATTTCCGAGCACAATTTAAAGTGTTGGTGCTCATCTTTAAAGCCCTAAATGGCCTCGGTCCTGTATACCTGAAGGAGCGTCTCCACCCCCATCGTTCAGTCTGGACACTGAGATCCAGCACCGAGGGCCTTCTGGCAGTTCCCTCATTGCAAGAAGTGAGGTTACAGGGAACCAGACAGAGGGCCTTCTCGGTAGTGGCGCCCACCCTGTGGAATGCCCTCCCTTCATATGTGAAGGAAATAAGCAGCTATCTTCTTTTTAAAAGACATCTGAAGGCAGCCCTGTTTAGGGAAGTTTTTAATATTTAATGCTGTATTGTTTTTAACACTTGATTGGAAGCTGGCTGGGGAAACTCAGCCAGATGGGCGGGGGTTATAAATAATAAAATTGTTGTTGTTGTTGTTGTGTTATATGCCCTGTTCTGTGCCCCATAAGCGTGGAATGCCTTTGCCCAGCGGCGATGTGGCCCATAGATTGTTGCAAAATAGTGGACAAGGTTTTGCTCTGTGCAATGGGCTTATGGGAAAAAGCTGCCCCATGAGCCCTTGCAAAGGGGAGGGGAAAACCTTTATAAGACTGCTTCCCCTGGAGGTCGGAGCCATTTTGCTTTGAGAGCTTCCCACCCACCCATAGGCTAGAGCCTTCACTGAACACTGTGCAATGGGCCTTTCTTAATGAATGACCTTTTACTTATTGTCCATCTTATGGGAATGTTCAGGGATGCAGGAAAGGATATATTGTCTGATTATATCCTTATCCAACTTGTGTTAACAAGTTCCACAATTTTAGCAGAGTAACATTCCCTTCTTTTAGACTTGCAGAGGATGTGTTTGCTCAGGCTCGCTAAAGCCTCTATAATAACTGTTCTGGTATTTTCCCCTTATTCCCTCATAAAAGATAAGACACAACACAGTCTTCTACAAAAGCATAAAAAGAGTTTACTCACATTCTGTTCTCAATCGTATCCCAGAAGGCAGACTTAGCTTAGAAAAGTAACATACACTTGGAAACTATTCCATAAGAAGAAAGTCCCTTTGTCCTCTCTTGGCTGGAAGCCAAGAGGGCATCTTTGGCTAAGCAGATGTTGTTTCTTCGATGCATGTGGTGAAAGAGATGGAGATGGCTGCCCTGCCCTGTGCTTTTGTCATTACCTGCACAGGTGAGGCCACACCCACCTCTAGTCACATGCAGAGGAAGTCTGTCCCAGCCCAGAAGGAAACAGGAAGTTTACCTGCTGGCTGGACAAACATTCCTCCCCATGTGCAAACATGTTCACTCTAGGAATGTTGTACTTGACTGCTCTTGTGTTTCACATCCCACATATGTCTCACTTTTTACTTCATCCCTGTTTTGAATACAGAAGAAACTGTCTTGAAAGAAGACATCAGTTTTGTGAAGTTTTAGTGGACTGTTTCTGGGATGTCCTTCCCTTTGTGAAGAACTGCTGCCTGCTGGAGTCCCATTTCTAATATATTTGAGTCACTGTCAGAGCATATAGGCCAGAGAGATATCATCTTTCATATCAGCATCTGACATTTTACAGCTTTTGCTAGTTCACCCTGAAAGGCACTAGGAGACAACGGGGTTTGCTTTTTATTAATACAAGATGTCACCAGTGGAACAAGCCACCAGATATAGCACTGACTGAATGCCAAATCAACTACAGAAAACCCACACAAGAGAGGCAGCCTTCTCTCACACACACTTTCTGTGTTTATTACTGCCATTATTCACCATTTCATTCAGATAAGCTATCTAAACATTGCAGATGCAGTCCAATATGTTTATCCTTGGAGACCTTTCTGAGAATTGCTCTTGAGGTGACCAGTAGATTTATTACTGAACATGTGGTTTAAGAATGCTATTTCAGGTTTCAGTGGCAAGCGACAGGAAAAGAAACAGTGGAAGATACAGTGGAAGGATCCACAGGATGGTTCAAAGATTTGTTCTGCATCGGTTGAAGATTAATTTTTAGCAATGCAGTGTATTTTCATAGCATTTGTGGAGATCTATTATTCTTTTATGCCTCAGAATGACCGTAGGTGGCAAAAGATTGCATTCTAAACCACACAGGGATCATCTTAGTGAAATTTGGGATTTAATTTTCCTATAAATAAGTGTTGCTCAGGAATCATCACATGTGGAGTAGGACAAGACCTGCAAAGGAAAAGAATTTATTTATGTATGCTACAACGGTGGCAAGAGTCTTGATTGCACAAGGATGGAAGAATGAGGAAACCACGACAAAAGAACAGTGGCAAGAGAAATTGATGAACTATGCAGAACTGGCGAAATTGACATGCAAATTACGAGACAAGGACAACTGTGACTTTAAAGAAGAATGGGAACCTTTTACAAATTATTTAAAAAGACAACAAAATGAATTGGACTCCTTGGCAGGTTTTGAATAAACATACACAAATTTATTGAGGGTTAACACAGTAGATAGATAATATAAGGATGTATACAATTTTATAATATGCAGAAGTTAACATTGGTTGAGACATCAGAGAGAGGAGCTGAGAGAAGTCGTAGGGAGGAAAGAGGGAGGGTTTGTTGGGGAGGTAGGAGGGGGGAAATGGGGGGATAATGAAGATGATTTGTTTTGATAATTTGTTATGCTGAAACTGTTAATAAAAATTTATATATAAAAAAGGAATCATCACATGTGGTAGTGTATCAATGTTACATAAATGGTACCCCTGACATGAGGACCAAGGTCTTAGTAGTATTGTCTCATGTGGAAGTAACTTCTTCATCAGTTCCAGATTCCTAATGGGAATCTGATGAGAGACAGAAGACACTCATAGCACAGGTTGCATATAAAAATGTGCAGGTTGCAGAACCCATCAAAGAATTTTGCCTAGCTTTCTATTATTATTCAGCTTTGTGTACTTATTATTAACTTTGCTTCTCTCAAAAATATTTGGATGTGTCACCTAAGTACGAACCTCCAAATGCATCTCAGCATTTTGGTGTAGGCTCAATGTGATGGCTACTTTAGGTTAATCTCAATCATACTATGCCCATAAAAGCAGATGTTAGTAGGAGGGACTCAGAATCAGAAGTCTCTGCTGAGGGGGATTAAATTTACAGAACATAATCTATTACTGAAGGAAAATGGCCCTGTCACATAAAATACCATAAAGTTCCATGGTGACCCTGAAAAATGTAACAGCATTATTACTAAGTGACTGAAAGCTCTCTTAGCAAGTTAGTGCAATACTATTAGTCTCATCAGAGGTCATAAATGACAAGCCAGGTGAAATTTTAAAGGCCTTAATTGCATACAAAGTTGGTACATCCTGACAGGTAGGAAGTACTATGTTATAAATATGATTAGTATACTTAAATACATCTGTAACATTAATTTTAGGATTATGTGTCCCTTTTTTATTTCTCGCTGTCCCTCTCTAATTACAAAAGGTAAACCAAACCTGATAGCATCTTGTGTACTTGTGTGGAACACGGTCCATCCATGTGAGCAAAGCAGTGCTGAATGGATATAGCAATACTTAAATTGATTTCTTTTATATTCTAGTAAGAATCAAGATTCATGGTCCTTCAAAAAATTACACTGACCTCCTTTTTATATGAGTTTATCTTTACCTCTTCACTCTTCACTGGCACCTCATGGAAAATCAATTGTGGTGTACAACACTGTCTCAGAAATCCAATGATTTGGAATATATTGCTTTATTTATATTGTTTATTTGTTTATTGGCAAGGTGATGTTCCAGCACCTCACAAGCGAGCGGCTCATAACTTTCTTGGGCTTCCCCTACAATTCTGGAGATATGAACCCTACCATTACACAAGGAACTTGGAATGATAAGACAGGCTCAATTCTGTACTCACTGAAATTCTAATGTACACTGTGAGTGAGGCAGAATAACAGACTTATTTTACAGGGAACGAATACTTTCAATGTATTGGATGACAGGTTTCAGCAGACCACTAGTTCTGAGACTTGGAGTGCACAGCAAAGTCTCAGAGTGCATGCTATGTGCCTAACACCTTTGCAAGTCCTTTGTGGAAATAAAACCTAGCTCTTCTTGCCTTAAGAAACCCCCTGGCCATTTGAGATGTGTGATTAAAAACCTTCTGGAAAGAACTGTCATAAAGTTTACCAGAAACAATAAACAAGCATGCTGTTATTAAGATAAAATCTGCTACATAAAAACAATCACTCAGACAGCTTTTGAGGCTTACTATTGCTTTCTTGATGGATTGTTAAGCTAGCATAGCCCATCCACAAGTCATTGAAACTAAAATTAATTATTTTGCAATACATGCACCAATACTTTTGATATTGAACTTTCTTCAATCATACGTGAAGAATAAGCTTGGAATGCCAGTGAGAATTCACAGAATCCTTGGGGGTAACCAGACTGTAAGGTAGACCTATTCATTAAGACATCACATCTGCTGAAGTGGTGAATGCTGACTTGATGTCACCAGTTGTAAATGTATTGTTATGAGTTGGAGGGCAAGAGTGGGCTATATGCTGAGACCGTCCTATACTTTGGCCTCTTTCTAATACCTGGATCCAGCAAGTGTTGACATATTGGCCAGGCAAGCTTCCTGGTGAGGCAAGAGTGATGTGTCATTAAGGGGAACAAAGGGAAGGGGCTCTATGTGGGAAGGCAAAGGGGTGGGCACTTATGGATAGTTAGAAGAACAAAGCAAGAGTTGAGAACAGAGGGTTTCAAGTGATGGGAGCTAGAAGAAAATCATCAAGTTGGTAGGCGAGAGATAGAAAGAGAGAGAAAACAATGTTTGATTTCTGTTTGAATCCCGGGCCGCAACTATGGAGGAAGAAACTCTTGGGGTGTTAATGCTGTGAACCCCTTCATCATAAGCTCAGGTTGCACATATGTGTAAATAAACCATATATCATAAATACACCACAATCTCTGCTGTACCTCATTCAAAAGCAAACATGAACCCTCAGTTAGCCTGGAATCTTGGAGATTGGGGTGGCTGGCAACAGTATAAAAGAAGATTAGAATAATTCATGGAGAACAGGCTATCATCAGTTTTGTGCAGGCATAGGCAAACTCAGGCCCTTTAGATGTTTGGGACTACAATTCCCATCATCCCAGTGGTCAGGGATGATGGGAATTGTAGTCCCAAACATCTAAAGGGCCTGAGTTTGTCTATGCCTGGTTTTGTGTCATGATGACTATATAATTACCATCAGGATCAGAAGCACCATGACTCTTAATATCAGTTTCTGAGGAGCAACAGCAGAAGAGGGCTATTGTCCTCCTGTCCTGCTTGTTTGCTTCCAATAAGCATTTTGCTGACCACTGTGAGAAACAGGATCCTAGACTAGATAGGTCTTTGGTCTGATCCAGTAGAGTTCTTCTTAGCATCTTAAAGCTGCCTTGCAGAACTTGCAACCCAACATGCTGAACGCACCACACCGCCAGGCATGACTTTCTTGCCTATCTGAAAATTGCAAAAATAAGGGTTGCCAAACACTGATGCACGAGCTGGAGCCAGCAACACAGCCCCGCTCCCTGCACATCATGTGGAATCCCACATGAAGGCATTTGCACAAAAGCCAAAGTGAATTTTCTGAGTATGTCTCCAACAGAGACATTTGGGATGTTGGCAAAAGCAGACTTGAAGTATCATGCCCATACATTGTGTTGGTGTAAATGGGGATAAAGGTAAAGGGACCCCTGACCATTAGGTCCAGTCATGACCGACTCGGGTTCTGGCGCTCATCTCGCTTTATTGGCCAAGGGATCCAGCATACAGCTTCCGGGTCACATGGCCAGCATGACTAAGCCGCTTCTGGCGAACCAGAGCAGCGCACGGAAACGCTGTTTACCTTCCCGCCAGAGCGGTACCTATTTATCTACTTCCACTTTGACGTGCTTTCGAACTGCTAGGTTGGCAGGAGCAGGGTCCGAGCAATGGGAGCTCACCCCGTTGTGGGGATTCAAACTGCCAACCTTCTGATTGGCAAGTCCTAGGCTCTGTGGTTTAACCCACAATACCACCCGCATCCCTGTTAATGGGGATACATGTGTGCTTACATGCCTGTTTTAAAGAAGCCTGCCCAATTTGTAACCCAAAAGTAACCCATGTATGACACACTCAATAAATCTGTTCTTGTCGCATTTTTCAAGCCACAAAAATCGGTAGTGGGATAGTCCCAGCCATTTGGTAGGCTTAAAAACATGGCTGCTGGGCTGTTTTCTGCTTGGTAGGTCTGTTGACTTCTAACTTCTAACTTATTTAAGCTTGTAGCTAACTTCAGCTAGGGAAATGAAGCACTCCTGTGTTTCTATTTATGCACGAAGGAGGAAATAAATCAGTTTTACAATATCTGGATGGAACAAAGCTAAGACAGAGAATTGATTAAGTCAGGTATTAACTTATGCCTGTGCATAGAAAGTAAAAGAGGGGGGAAATAATGTCACTTTGGCTATGCTCTTATTTATTTTATTTTTGCTGGAATGTTATCAAACTAGCAGAATTTTTAAAAAGGTCAAGATCGTGACTGGATGCCTCACTGCATCCCTTTCCACATGGACATGCCATTTTGCTGAAAATATCAGGCACATAGATCAAGACTTCACCAAAGTGAGATGCTTGAACTAATAGGAAAATCCCATCTTAAATGAGTTTGAGGGTTACTGCAGCATAGGTTAATTGTTTTGTTACCCATAAAAAGGCCAAAAAGCATGAAGTCTACTCAAACAATGCTACCAGCAGTGCTGAACTACCCAGTGGGAGTACTCTGAGAAGAAGAAATAGCAGAGAAAATCTAAATGACTATGTAAATCTCCTCTGAATTTGAATTTTGATTATATGCTAGGGTCTCATTAATTTTGTACATGTTGGGTGTTTTCCATGTTAGGGTCTAACCTCAGTCACTCCTATTCAGTTAAGAAAATCAGTGTATCTAAGTATACCGTATTTTTCGCTCTATAAGACACACTTCCCCCCTCCTAAAAAGTAAGGAGAAATGTGTGTGTGTCTTATGGAGCGAATGCAGGCTGTGCAGCTATCCCAGAAGCCAGAACAGTGAATGGGATCACTGTGCAGTGATCCCGCTTGCTGTTCTGGCTTCTGGGGTTCAAATTTTTTCCCCCTTGTTTTCCTCCTCCAAAAACTAGGTGCGTCTTATGGCGTGGTGCGCCTTATGGAGCAAAAAATACGGTACTTCTATGGACAGTTTACTTGCAGGATTGGGATATGTAGTCATTAATCTGTTGCACATCCAAATGCATATTGGAAGATGCATCTAAGTGCCAAAGTTGTTTATCTCTGGACTTCGTTGGAAGGAAGGGCCAAGTATAATTTTAATAAACGCATCATGCAATAATGCAATTATTATTTTTAATTGTTAGACTTACGGTTTTTGATGCTGTGAACCAGTTTGGGAACATTTTTGTGGGAAATAAATGGATGATATTTTCGGACAAATACACTTAAAACTAAATTTAAAATATAACACCAATAGCCTGAATTTGGCAAAAAGAGAGAGAGAGATTTTTTCTCTCCATGAAAGTATATAAGGACAATTATGAGAAGAAGTGGAAGGAAATAAAAAAAGAATTAGAGACTTGGGGAAAATTGAATTTGTCCCTGTGGGGGAGAATATCCACAGTTAAAATGATGGTACTGCCAAAGATGATTTTTATGTTCCAAACAATACCTATAATTAGAGGCGTAAAGTGGAAGGGAAAAAACCACGCATAAAATTTAAGCTACTAACAGAGTTGAAGGAAAAAGGAGGCTTCGCGGTCCCTGACCTTAAACTGTACTTTGAGGCAGCGTGCTGGACATGGATTAAGGACTGGATATTAATTAAAAACAAGGAAGTCCTAGATCTGGAGGAATGGGATATTGTGTACGGGTGGCATGGCTACATAGGCTATGACAAGGTTAAATCCCACAAAAGGATTTTTAAATCATATTGTGAGAAGGGCATTATATGAAGTATGGGAGAGGAGTAAAAAATCAGTAGTAACCAAAACACCATGGTGGCTGTCACCAATGGAATCTATGTCGGTTCACAGGATGAATATGAACAGCAATTGGCTAACATATAAGGATTTAGTAGAGGAAACAAGTAGTGATCCGAAAATAAAGGACCTAAGTGAATTGAAACAGAAGGGAATAACCTGGCTGGAGTATTATCAATTAAAAGCCGCCCTTGAAAAGGATAAAAGAACCAAAGGATTTGACAAAAAAATATCCTATCTGGAGAAGGATATTTTATATAATAATCAAAAGACACTTTCTAAAATGTACAAACTACTTTTGAATTGGCAAAGAAAGGAGGAAGATATCAAAGAAATTACAGTAAAATGGGAGAGGGACCTGGAACATATGATCAAACCCAATATTTGGAACGAATTATGGACTAAAAATATAAAATTCACGGCTTGTTTCCTTTTAAGGGAAAATATTATGAAAATGTACTATAGGTGGTACCTGACCCCTGTAAAACTTGCAAAAATAAATAAATCAAACAATAACAAGTGCTGGCGATGTAAGGAACAGATAGGAACATACTACCATATGTGGTGGTCCTGTCTAGAGATACAAAGATTTTGGAATATGATTTATGAAGAGATAAAGAGATTGATAAAAACTACATTTAGCAAGAAACCGGAAGAATTTTTACTAGGAATGGTTTCAGATAATATTCCCAAAAACAAAACTAGGCTATTTATGTATGCAACGTCAGCAGCAAGGGTTATAGTGGCAAAACACTGGAAAGAGAAAAATATACCCACTAAAGAGGAATGGGTAGTCAAATTGTGTGAGTACTTGGAGCTCGCGAAGCTGACAGATGCAATAAGAGATAAACCTAAAAAGTTGGTGAAGGAAGAATGGGAATGTTTAAATAATTATCTAGGGGACAAGGGCTCAGCAAGAAAGATCTGGTTATGTTTAGAATGATACCGCATAGGATGAGGGATTCCTTTGGAATGCAGATAGAGTTAATTGATAAGAATAATGATCTGTTGTGAGCTTGACGGAAGTGTACAATTGATGAGCTTTCCTGCTTTGGCTCATCTTCCTTTTTTTTCCTTTCCCCCCCCTTTTTTTCTCTTTTCTTTTATATTTCTCATAGTTGCTTATGTTCTGTGTCATGTACTTCGATATTTTTTGTAGTTTTTGTAGTTTTTTTTCATTACTATTAAGGAATTTTCCTTTGCAATTTTTGGTTGTTTATATTTATATGTACCTGTTTAAGCAAAATAAAAGCTATTTTTTAAAAAAAGAAAGTATACACTGCTTGCATAACCCCAACAACTTCAAAGCAGATTACAAAAAGTTAAAACAAAAAAAAAATTACAACCCTATTTTATTACAAAAGTTAAAATACTAAAACAGATTAAAAGTAGCCCAGAGCTAGAACCTCTACAGTACTAGCTGCAGATATAAATATATTTGGTGTGTGAATTACATCACATAGAAAAGGAAATAAAAGTTAGGGAACAATTGTACATTCGTACATTCCATCTGATTTATGCTATGCTGTTGTTGCAAAAGTAATGACATTTTCATAAGAAATGCTCCACATCTGAACATTGTTTGTTTGTTTGTTTCTATCACATTGCTTGAGGGAAATATTTTTTCTATTAAAATCATCAGGGAGTTAAGGTACACCAAAGTGGTTCACTGACAAAGCTGCATACATTACAGTACGATGATATATAAATTCTATTGTTTTTCGATGTTTGTTTCTGTAATCCTCAGACGCCTAACAAATAGGCTTATAAACAGGCAAGTTGCATAGCCCCTGAATCATATTACTGTGTTGGCTTCTTGGCTAGTGGGTTTTTTGAGATGTAGCAGACTGTCCAAGTGTCCCTATTTTCCAAGGACATCCCTGATTTAGAGAAGCCATCCCAGTTTCTGATTTGATCTTGGAATGTCCCACTTTTCCTTAGAATGTCCCTATTTTCATTGGAGAAATGTTGGAGAATATGGAGTTACCCAATCCCTGAACCATCTGAAGGGATGTTGTTGCTGTTTTTTAATGCTTGATGTTTTATTATGTTTTTTATATTTGTTGGAAGCTGCCCAGAGTGCTGTGGCAACCTAATAAGATGTATGGGGTATAAATAGTAAAATTATCATTATGGAATGGGCAACCCTATTTTCATCAGAGAAATGTTGAAGGGTACGATGGAGGGTTGTGTTCTATGAATTTCAGCAAGTTCCTTTTAACTACATTGAATAAGACTTGAAAAGAATATAAATGTTAAAACATTAATTTCTTATTCTACACTGAATTATGCACCTACTGTTAAGCACATGTTAATGCCTTCTTAAAAAGGGGGGAGGGGAGCCCTTGATGAATGCGAAAAAGGAGTTTTGTTCATCTGAAAAGTCTTATTTTTTTTAATAAAGAAGAATGTATTAATTCAGAACAGCACTTAACATGCTTATTTCAAGCTGAACATGAAGCAGAATTTTTCTTTCTCAGATAAACCATTCACAGATTAATCACTCTGACTTTCAGATGGGCATCACATATTCATACAAAATGAGACTGGCCGACAGAAGGCTAGCATAGCTTGCAACCCATTGAGCCAAACACAGATTATCAGACAGGCAGTTGTCCAGCCAAGAGCTTGGCAGCCTCCCCACCCCAAATCCAGTCTTATTTTTCTATTTCTCAACAAACAGCAAAAAATAAAAATAAAAATGCTAGGCCTATGAAGTCTGCTGCTGTGGCTGACATATTTTGCAGGTGTGATCTACAGTAATGTTTTTATTGGCTGAGGACGGCACTAAAATTGTTCAGTTGTGTGATGTGCAAACATGCTTGTCGCAAATCCATGATTGCCTATGTGATAGCCCTGTAAGATCTTAGCTCACCAGAGACACAAACATGCTGTGTGAAGAGACCCAGATCTGTCAACAGGAACATACCCTCCAAGTGTCCCTATTTTCCTGGGACATCCCTGATTTAGAGAAGCCGTCCTGGTTTCTGATTTGATCCTGGAATGTCCCACTTTTCCATAGAATGTCCCTATTTTCATTGGAGAAATGTTGGAGGGCATGCAATTATATGGAATATATACTTCTATGACAAACTAGCCAAGTGGTTTCAACACACACACACACAGAGAGAGAGAGAGAGAGAGAGAGAGAGAGAGAGAGAGAGAGAGAGCGAGAGAGCACTGCAGTCAAGAAAGCTCAAGGTATAAGCCTGACAGAACTGCTGATTAGCAAAAAGGGTACCTGGATGGAGTGCAATGAACTTGGCCTCTTCTTTCCCCTGCAGTTAATGATCCTCAGCCAGGGGTGGCCCATCCTATTTAGCCACCTGAGGCAAAAAGGGAAGGTGCCACCTCCTGCCCCCACTGTACCCCACACCCCCAGCAGTCAGGATCGCTCCCCCTTCTTGCTTGTCCTCCTGTTTGTCCTCCGTGCCCCTGTCTCTTGTGTTTCTACCACCTGAGACGGGTGCTTCACTCTTGCCTGAGTCATTGCTCTGTTCACTCTTGGGGGATCCTGGTTTGCAGTAGCAGATGTGAAGCTTCCTGAGGATGGTTCATTCCGCTTCTTAATAATAGCATCACACCCATAATTACAAGGTGTGACCGGAGAGTTCAGTGAATGGTCACAGAAATCGGAGAACGAGAAATATTCGAATATTCAATCGGCATCAGAAATGCTCACAATTGTGCATGGAGATGAATCTGTCACTCGAAAGATGGTGTATGAGTAGTTTAAGCGTTTCCGTGAAGGGCGGCAAACCATCAAAGATGACCCTTGGTCTGGTAGACCGTCAACGACCGTCAAGTCGCAAATGTTGACAGAGTTCTTGATGTAGAATTCACATTTGTCCATCTGAATGAGGGCGGAATAATTGCATATTCCGCATGAAATTGCTACTGAGGTTACTGAGTTGTCCCACCCTCCATATTTTCCTGATCTGGCCCCACCAGATTTCTTTCTCTTTCCAAAACTGAAATCTGCACTGAAAGGGCACAGATTTTCCAACATTCCACACGTTCAAGCTGCTGTGACAAGGGAACTGAAAGCAGTACGAAAAAAGGACTTCTCCGGAAGTTTCCAACAGTTCTGCGAATGTTGTCAATGATGCATTGTATCAGAGGGGGGCCTACTTTGAAGACTTGTAACGTATATAGGTTTGAATATTTCTCACTGTCTGATTTCTGTGACCATTCACCCAACTTTCTGGTCACACCTTGTAGGAATAGCTATACACGCGTGGCATGATGGTCCATATATTTCTGGTACGCCTTGAAGGCTTAATGCATCTCTGCTCACAGTGATGCATAGCATGCCACTGGGGCATCCCTGTCAGTGGAGAACAGGCCCCCTGCTCTCAGGGACACAAAATATTGACTTTTATTCTTCTGGAAAATTGTATTCAAATGCAGTTCTTAATTTCCCCACTTTGCACAAATGTCATCCGTTAGGGACACCATGGGGGTGGGGGTTAATCATTCCCCTTGCCCCTGCTGATCCCAATGTATGTAATCAAATTTATGTTTTACACTGAGCATCTCAGTTGTGCATCAGACTTCAGTCATATAAAACATTGACTTCAAAGGTATTCTGGGGTTTGGAAGGAAGCTTTCAAATCCAAACACCTCCAAATTTATCCTCACTATTTCTGTGGGGTGACTTGTTAGCTCAGCCCCAGTTACTTATACAACTTTGCAACCAATTAAAGCACCAAAGATCACTGGGGCAATTCAAACTTCTGCCCTTTAGTTATTCTTATCAGTTTTGTCAGGGATGCACTTTACAAAATAAGATTATTAACCAGATCTTAATACTCTGCTCTTAAATATAAATGTATTCCTCCAAGCTCCTGTCAAAATGCATTTCTTCCCCACTCCCCCAGCATTAATAAGACCAAGGCAAGAACAAGATAAACAATATAATGACTCATCTGGATTTCATTTCTACTACAGTAAACATTAATCTCACAGCCCTCTGCATAAATCAATACAGAATGATGATGAGGCTTCCTATCGCAATCATACTTCTCAAGTTATTACTGAGCAAAGTTTTATTGGGGAAATTGAATTTTCAAGTGGAGAAGAAATTTTTGTTCCTTGTAGTTATATCTAAGAATGATATGAGTGTCCAACAGCTCAATGGTTATTGCAATAAGTAGCTCATAGCTAACTGTGTAGGTACTCTAGTTCAAAGTCTTCGTCTATCATTATAATGTCAATGGCTGAAGTCAATATTTCACATTCAAAGTAAGGCTTGGAATAATGTTATTGCACTCCTGGTCATTGTGGAACAAGAAAATACAGAATGAAGATACCATTATCACAAATACTTCTTCTCAAGAGTCAGGACATACGCAGTTAGAAGCTTCCATTTTTCACTAAAGCACTGAATAAGAAATTGCCATTGCCACGAGGCACAGGACTTTGCCCATATATTATTTGACTGTATGGAAATTTCTGTTAGGTATGATGTCTTCTGTTAGCTATGATGTCTAGTAGATTGCTGGGAATGAATGTGTTACAGCAGGGCCATTTTGAACCATTAAACAAGGAACTGAAGATATATGCATGTCTAACTCTGCGTCTGGAGAACAAACATCTCCACATGTGGTAGAGGAGAGATAAATGGGATTGGCCTGGGATGCTCGAAATAAGAATTGGAAGAGAAAGTGAACCCCATTTCTACTTTCTTTTCCTTGCCTCCAAACCAGCTCTCTTGCTTAGAACACCCAACTGCATTGAGAACATATTCATTTGATTAAGCCACTTAATCCAGCATTCTGTTCCTTCAAGCCAGAGATAAACCAGCAGCCAAAGGATATATCCAAGTTCTCATTATAGTTCTCCAATTCATCTGCTGAAGCAAAATGGCATGCTGTCATTCTGCCTACTCTATGCTTTGATCAGCAATTGAAGGAATAAAAGGGTTCCTTACATCTACAACCCTTCAGGGCAAAGACAGGCAGTCCGTAACCCTCAGCCTACTTTCATGCAGCCCTTTCCCTAATTTGAAAAGCCCTCTGAAAGTGAAAAGTTCAGACTTCTGGCTAGAAGGATCTCCATCCTGCAAAGAGTGGAAAGGAAGAGAAGGATAAATGATGGGAGCTGGTACAAAAAGAGAGAAAGTAGGTGCCCCCACTTACTTCTGGTTCTGGTGCTGCCAGATATTGATATTGTATAGTCTGAAGCAACTGAATGCATAAAAACTGAGTCCTTTTGGAATAAAAATATTACTAAGGTCCATAACTTTAATTTGAAAGTTTACTTGCAGAACAAAAGCATCAAAGATACATCCATACAATGCCTTGCACTGTCCAGCACAGGCCCAGCATCTTAGAAATAAACATAGCCTCTCTCTGTGTGTGTCCCAGGTTTTATTGCCTGCATTCCAGCCCCTTTAACCTGGAGCTGTTTATCTGGAGAGCTTCATTTACATCCTTACTCCATGGAGTTTTGGGGAAAACAAAACTAGCCAAACAGACCTATAAGCAAAGGTCTCTCTATTCATATATCCTCCATTTCTCCTGGAACTGTTTTCTCTCCCTTCAGGAGAGTCTTTCACATGTCTATTACTCCATAGAATGTGAAAGAACAAAAGACTCTAACCACCATCCTTCCAAGACGGCAAATTTGCAACTCAAGACCCTCATCACATGACCAAAGGTTACACTGAGTTGAGAGTAGAAAGCAATCAACAGTTCATCATTAAGTCATTTAGGAGCTTAAAGTCCCACATTATGCTGCAATGGAATTTCCCCATATTAAACCATCATCAGTAAGCACACACATTTTCCATTGTTGTGTCAATTAAACCAATTATACTTAACAAGCCTAGTCAGGCACTGGCTGAGGGCTCACTGGCTCAACCTGCCACCCATTCAATCACTTATCCACCAGATATAGCTTCCATTTGCCATGACAGCCAACTAGCCAAACACTTCTACTTCCCTGCTGCCTCACCTGAAACCTAATTTCTGAGACAGTGTTGTGGGTCTTTTCCCCCCCCCCCAGGCATCCCGCGTGAGGTGATCAGAAAAAAACTGCCTGCTATTTGCCACAACGTCTAGAAAGGACTTCTAAATTATTTTTTAAAAAATCTTTTTTTAAGAAATGAAGTTTTGAACATTTTTCAAACTGTCCACTGCAAACAGCAGGAGTGGCTCAAACATTCCCAGAGACCAGGAGGCAGTGAAGAAGTCACTGGTGCTGCCACTGGAATTTTAAACGGTAGGCAGACAGGAGGAAGAGCATGTTGGCTGGGGAGGGAAGAGGAGGGTGGTGATTGGACTGAGACTGAGCAGGAGTCAACGTTGCAGTGTTAAAATTTCAGAACCTGAAACATTTCAGAACCTGAAAGCCGCCTTAAAGCTCATCACTGTGGCAGTGCCATGAGTTTCCACACTGATAATAACTCTGTGAAGTCTGATATTATGCAATGTGTGAGCACACATTTCCTTGAGTGATTCAAAAAGAGAAGGAACCTCAAATCATTTTAGATTCATAAAAAATGATGAAAACTAACAATGTCTTCTTGAACAATTAATAATTAAGCTGTTGTGTTGTCATTGCATCTTTAGGTTTTGACTAATAGTTTCTCTGGCAGTTACTAGACCTGTAATATGTATAGATAAGCTGCACTTGATAAATATTGACTTTCATCAACATAATTCAGAAGTTACCATTTCATTCAAAGAAACATAAATATAGGGAATTAAATAGACAATTATCCTCAGAGCTCCTCATTAAAAACGCACAAGTAGAGAAATACAGAGGAATGTTTAGCCACTGACACACTTTAACATTCAAAGCCTTTCAAAATCAAGATTGCTTGCTTACCGTCACTGTGGATGGCAGTATAGCAGCTGGTCATTGTGGAAACCCTTGGCCCTTTCCTCATTCTGCTCTAAGGTGTCATTCAGTATTATCAGATGTTCTCTGTAAAACGTTGTGGAAAAGTGGAAAAGTCAAGAAAATATTCAGTAGCTTGGGACCTGTATCCTGGTTTTTCTCAAGCTTTGCATTTCCCCTGTCTGAAAAGCTTGAACCCAGGATCTACAGCTATGAATGTGGTGCCAGAATGGTGTCTAACCCTTCATTAGAGTGTCTAACCATTCATCAGTCATCTGACTTCTGGGTTTTCTGTGTTCGGCTTCTGAAATGTTCAGCAGCAGAGATGTTCAAAAGCCAAGGTTCCATTGTACTTGTGTAGATGTTAATAGCCTACTACATTCTATATAAACTCTTTCCAAATGTTATCATACTTCATGCACAGGAGATTGGGGTAAACTGTAGATTAAACATTTCTTTGGCATGGGAAACGATTTAGTGATCCAGTGCTTGCTGGTTTGGATGCATCAGAAAGCAAAGTTATAACAAGTGTATGTATAACAAAATTTTACACCATACTTGTAAAACAAAATGTGTTTTACTATTCCGCACATCTGTCTTCACTCCATTGTGTGCACCAGGAACTACCATTCTCTCATCCCTTGTTATTATTCCATCCTTAAAACTTCTCCTTTTCTTTCTTCAAGCATAACTCAAACAATATTTAATTTGCGAGCATAGCATCTCTCCAGAGAGCTCTTTTAATTATTTGCTTCTTCTGTTACTTTCTTCCCCACCCAAACACCCTTCAAGTTTAAGAATGAGTCATATTCAAATTTCAATTATGACAGGCAGAGTCTGTAGCAAGGCAGGGGAAGAAAGAAAGGAATCTCATCTGCATTTTAAAACAGAAGTAATTTCTATATTTGGAAGCAACATCAAAGTATTACTACTTCTCTCCCCAGGAACAAGGGATAAGACTCTCATTTGTTCAGAAGAATTTGCAATGTAATAAGCTGAACTATACTAGTAAGGAAAAGGGAGAGCTGCATAAAATGCTTTATAATCGTGATGTCCTTCTGTCAATCTTTTGTTTTAAAATTGTGCTACTCTCTTGTGGGGGGGGGGACTGCTTCCTTATTGTGAATACCACCCAGCATGAAAAATAAATGTTCATTCTTATACTATTTGATTTTGAACCATTACATTGAACCAGGAACGGGCCAAGACATTTTGGCACCTGAGGCGAACCACAAAATAGCAGCCTCCCCACCAGGGAAGAAGGGGTGCGTGAAGGCCTAAATTAGGAACAAAGGGGGAATAAAGATCTGCATCAGGAACAAGGCAAGAGTGAAGAACTACATCGGGAACAAGGGGGAAATAAAGATCTTGTGAAGAGGTGTGTGTGAATCCAAACTTACATTATGGCTTATCTCTCTATATCATGCCATGAGTATAAAGAGACATTAGACTAGAAATCTGCATTGGGAACAATGGATTGAGTGACGATAACATCAGGAACAAGGGGGGAAATTAATCAACCTTACCTAATGGATTCAGCTATGGTTTTCCCAGTAGTGATGTATGGAAGTGAGAGCTGGACCATAAAGAAGGCTGATCGCCGAAGAATTGATGCTTTTGAATTATGGTGCTGGAGGAGACTCTTGAGAGTCCTGTGGACTGCAAGAAGATCAAACCTATCCATTCTTAAGGAAATCAGCCCTGAGTGCTCACTGGAAGGACAGATCCTGAGGCTGAGGCTCCAATACTTTGGCCACCTCGTGAGAAGAGAAGACTCCCTGGAAAAGACCCTGATGTTGGGAAAGATGGAGGGCACAAGGAGAAGGGGACGACAGAGGATGAGATGGTTGGACAGTGTTCTCAAAGCTACCAGCATGAGTTTGACCAAACTGTGGGAAGCAGTGGAAGACAGGAGTGCCTGGCGTGCTCTGGTCCATGGGGTCACGAAGAGTCGGACACGACTAAACGACTAAACAACAACAATGGATTCAGTGGGGCTCAAAGGCTGTTGTGGGGGGGAAAGGGGGCTCACTCTGAAGCATACAAGGTGGGTGTAGAAACCAGTAGAGCCTAGAGGACAGCACCGCCGGCTTCCTGTCTTGAAGGTGGAGACCAATGGTGCCTCCTATTCCCCGAGAGGCTGCTGTAGAGGTGGTGTGATGAGGGCTGCCAAGGAGGGAGCAGATCAGGTCTCCAAGGAGCACACCATAGCCATTGTAGCCACTCTGCTGGCAGCAGCAAGAGTAGGGAATGCGTTCCTTGGAAGCCAGATCAGCTGCCCTTGTGGATTCTGCTGCCCGATGTGATCACCTCACTTTGCCTCTTGCTAGAAGGAGCGGTGCAGTGTGAGCATCCCAAACTTTGACCCATCCGTCATTTATCACATTTCTAAAAGGAATGAATCAGAGTAATAATTGGATAGCCCAGAGAATTACAAGAGCACACCACAAACACAGAGGCTGAGTGCCAAAAGATAATTTGCCAGAAGGGAAAAAGTAGAAACCATTGGCATGTTCAGGGAGACCCAGATATTGCAGAAATCAGTTAAGAAGCTTGGGGAAAACACCCCCCCCCAAAGCAGTTAAATGACCACCAAGCATACTTGGTAGTAATGGAATGATCAGGTGTTTGCTTTCAGCCTTATTTTTTTTTTTTGACAAGCAACATCCCTGAAAATAGAAACACTATTATGCCATCACGTGTTCTCATTTTCCAGAGGTTTCTTGGGTTCCAGCTCACAGCTTGGCTGCAGGCTGACAGAGGCAGCTGACCTATAGCTGGTCAAACTTATTAAAAAGAAAAGCCATGCCTTCTCATTATAATACCCCACCCCCCAAACGTACACATACACAAAGAAAAACAGAATCACAAATGTAGGCATCTTATTTTTAAAAAACAAAATATTATAAGAGGGGGTTAAAAGTGGCTCATGAGTAAGGATAATTAACTGAAGGGGGAAATATTTCGGAGCAGGATCGGAGTGCTAAATAGTTTCTCTTTAATCAATTTACCTCCAAGTAAGAGACTGGGAGTGATCTGGTGCTGGGGTACAAACTAACTGAAGACCTATCTGGGGCATTTGGATGGGAAATTAATTAGCTTCCATTTAAATTCTGGCAATTGTTTCTAAATTTGCATATATAAATATCAATTAGTACATGCAAATTTGTAGCTACTTTCTCAGTGGTACAGTTCCCTTTTTATGCTTAAATGTCCAGCCCAACTGAGAAAGGAAAGAGAAAACTCATTTGAGTGGAAATGAAATAGTCACCCAGTGACGTGTCATATGAGGCTGTTAGATTGCAGTTGACTTGGTGGATCACAAATAGTGCAGGTCTGATATGGAAAATACCAGAATTCATACAAAGTAGCACTCGTCCGAAATATATTGGTGGGCCAGAAATAGTGCAGGTGTGATACAGAATATACCAATGCTAATCTAAATATATACTTTTGCTCCCAGGCGAATACCAAGGAGAAAATGTAGGAAAGGGCAAGATGCATATATTGTATACAATGTACATTGTTTATCATAATAAATTTACTTTGTATCTCTTGGGTACCTCTAATAGATTTTGGTGGGAACAATCTTTATCTCCTGTTTAGCCAAAAGGAAGATCAGGCTATTTTTGTTATAGAAAATACCACAACACGGGGGAAATAAATTTGAAGCACTATTAATGAAATAATCTTGAAATCACTTCTAGGGGAATATGATTGGAGAAAACAAAGCAAATGATATTCCCATCATCAAGGAAACCATTAAATTGCTTATTTTACTAAATAAAAAGCAAGCCATATATACACAAACATATACAGAACCATGGCATTAATAAGGCATTTGATTAACCAAGCTTCTTAGTGGAATCCCATTAATTTCACAATCTTTGTTTTATATGCCATTTAATTAAATTGTAATGTTGGGTGCAGGAATTATTTCCTAGGTCCATAAAGCACAAATAAATGATTAACCATTCATTTCCCTGAAGCAAAACAAAAAGAATAGAAAAAGCGTTTGACTTGTGTGCAAATTTTCAACAGCACATTAAAGACCTATGTTTACTTAGGCAAAAAGAAAAAAGGTAAAGGATGCCTGGATGGTTAAGGCCAGTCAAAGGTGACTATGGGGTTGGAGCCAGCGTTTGTCCACAGACAGCTTTCCGGGTCATGTGGCCAGCATTACTAACCACTTCTGGTGCAACAGAACACTGTGATGGAAACCAGACCACACAAAAATGCAGTTTACCTTCCCGTCATAGCGGTGCCTATTTATCTACTTGCACTGGTGTGCTTTTGAACTGCTGGGTTGGCAGGAGCTGGGACAGAGCAAGAGAAGCTCACCCCGTCGCGGGGATTCAAATCGCCTACCTTCTGATCAGCAAGCCCAAGAGGCTTAGTGGTTTAGACCACAGCGCCACCCGCATTCCGCCGTAAGGAAATACAGCAATGTGCGCAGAACAATAGTCATTATAAGATAGGAGGGTGGAGGGAGTTCTGCTATTATAATCCCAGGACAGTGGTACCTCGGGTTACAGACTCCGCTAACCCAGAAATAGTACCTCGGGTTAAGAACTTTGCTTCAGGATGAGAACAGAAATCACACGGTGGCGGCACGGCGGCATTGGGAGGCCCCATTAGCTAAAGTGGCACCTCAGGTTAAGAACAGTTTCAGGTTAAGGACGGACCTCCGGAACGAATTAAGTTCTTAACCCGAGGTACCACTGTAGTGTAGCAACAACAGGGCACACTGGAGCACAGGCCAGAAGAAAATCCTTATTGGAGTAACCATGAGGTGCAACTATTGTTGGGCTACACCATTTAGGCTGCTGTTGGGAGAAGCCGCTTGTTTAAATGCTCACGCCCATGTTAAAGCAAACCTCCTTGCACGTACCAAGTTGGTTATCATGGTGGGGACCGATTTTGTATCCTTCCCTCTGTAAATCTAGATAACTTGTGAGCCTGTGGTTCACCACTGCTGGTTCTCAAAGTCACTTACCAAGGGCAGTCTCTGTGGCTCTAGGGCAGCGCTGGAGGTCAGAGCAGGAAGCTACCAGAATCTTAATTGGTAGCTTCCCAGAGGGTGGGGCTCCAAGGGCAGACCAAATTTAAAACTGGCTATGCTCTGGTCCGTAAGGGACGCGGGTGACGCTGTGGGTTAAACCACAGAGCCTAGGACTTGCCAATCAGAAGGTCGGTGGTTCGAATCCCCGTGATGGGGTGAGCGCCCATTGTTCGGTCCCTCCTCCTGCCAACCTAGCAGTTCAAAAGCACCTCAAAGTGCAAGTAGATAAATAGGTACCACTCTGGCGGGAAGGTAAATGGTGTTTCCGTGCACTGCTCTGGTTCGTCAGAAGTGGCTTAGTCATGTTGGCCACATGACCTGGAAGCTGTACACTGGCTCCCTCGGCCAAGAAAGCGAGATGAGCGCCGCAACCTAACGACTGAACCTAATGGTCAGGGGTCCCTTTACCTTATGCTCCGGTCCACATCTGGGGTATATAAAGGTGGAAACCACTGATCCTCCAAGCAATAGTCTTCTCCCAAATCATACTCTCCTGTGGATCAAGATTGGCTTACAACCTGAAGGTTCCCCACCCTGCACAGTGTTGCTAGTTTGGTGAGAAAAGAAGTGCTGGGGAGAAGTCAATTAATTCATTCCTCCTGTGCACAATCTAAATCACCTCCCTAAAGTGATTTTTTGAGTCCCCCAAGAGGGAGGGAATGAAGGTAGACATATTTATCTTTGTTCCCCTCTGGGGATGATAATTTAGAGGGCCATTTAGGTTGGGGGAAAGGGTTACATATCCTTTGCCACATCACTACTATCCCCATCATAATTCCATACCTGTGCCACTGTTTTCAATTTCAACAAAAGCAGTCAAAGAGAGAGATCCTGATCACTCATCTGCTGTGTCACGCAGACTTGTCCCACAGTCTTAACATTTAAATCTGAAAATAACTGGTTATGCTGTAAAGAATCCTTATGAAAACAACCGTATCCATTAAAAAAAAATAGATGGATGGCATAGCATTATTGCAGCACTTGTAGAGAATTACTTTTCTGTTTCTAATTTACTTCAAGGGATTGTGAAATTTGCTTACTGGCCCCTGAACAATTACCCAGCTGAAGAGTTAGGTAATGGAAAACTATCGGCGGAAGTAAAGAGTTCTCATTCCCCAACCTGCTTTCCTTTCAAGAGCCTGGAGATGAGCAAACATTTATTTACTTATTAACTACCTTTCCACCCCTCACTTGAATACAATAGCCCTCCAAGGCAAGGCATGCTGACAGATAGGAATTTCCCCAAGGCCACCCAGTGAGCTTCAGAGCTGAGAGATTTCTTACAGTCTAGGTTTCCAGAATCCAAACCCAAATATATTAGTTAGAATTCTAAATTAAGAAGCCTCAATGATTTTGGTTTAAGAACACTTAGAGCACTTAGAGATTTCTCATGCACCAAGAAGAGGGGTAAAGTGGGGGGAACACCATGGAAGTGGTAAATTTTTTTACAATCAAACTCCAAGTCTCTACAAATTCACCTGGTCTCAATCCTCTTCCTCTACAAACTCCCCCCCCCCCTTGGCATGCATACAGGTCATTTCTTGATAACAATAACCACTCAAATAACTGAATTGGTCAGACATAGGTGAATGTGAGAAATGGTCACATTCGGGCTGGAATATAAATTCAGTGAAGGTAATGCCTTCCCCAAATGGTCATCTTCATCTGCTAATTAACCTTGAATTTCACTTTAGACAATATTCAGCGGTAACTCTAACTTGACTAAATGATCATGTGGAGAAAATAAGCATTGTTTGTTTGTGTGAGCCAATTCTCAGAGGCCTTATTAGGAAAGCTTCATCAGTTAAAGTTAAAGAGAGACTTTTGTTGTTGAATGCTTATTCCGCTACATGTTTCTAGTTAGCTAAGAGGTACAGTATCATACACAAAATTCACATTACTAGGTTACAGCCCATTATCTAGTATGATGATACCTATCATATATTCAATTAAGTTACTACGTAACAGAGTAATGTTATCAAAAGTATCTGTGTTTACTCAGTATATCTATGGCCATTCACTTTACGCGTATACTATGACTTACAGTCTCTAATTAAAAAGTACAGAATGGAATAGTTTAACTTGAAGATTCATTAATAAAACTCTGTTTGCTAAGTGGCTTAATAAACATATGCTGGGCACAGTTATATTCCCACCAGGAAATGTAAAATGCTCTTTAAAACAGTGAAATTACCATAATTGACAGAACACAGATGCTGTTTAATAATCTAGCCAATTGCATTCTCGATGGGAATGCTCATTAATTCTATTTTAAGACATAGTGTGATTCACCTGTATTTCAGATAATTAGTATTGAAAGCCAGGTAAGCAGAACAGTTAATGATGCAAAGTTTGATGACTTTGCTATAGCAGGAGCAATATTTAAAGTTTGACTACAATGATACTGTCTTCTTCTCTTCCAGGCAAAATGAATAGTTGCAAAACAAAGCATGTTTGCATTTCTCAAACAAACTGGACTCCATCTCTTCTTGTGACGAGAAAAGCAATTGATTGGATCTCAACCCACCCCCTCCATAGAACATTACAGTGGAATGTAGTGTGCATTCCAGCTAATAAAATGTATGTTTTCTTTGTTGTTGAAGTTATTATGAATGAATGTTGTTGATTTCACTGTGGCCCAAAGGTCATAGTGAACAATTGATGTGTATGTGTGTGACACATACACACGCTCGCCTGTGTGTGCATATACACACTAATTTACCATCAAGAATACAAGCAAGACATCAAAAACAAAAACGCAAAAGAGAAAAAAGCTATATACAAACAAAACAAAACAAAACAAAAGATACCTCGTCTGACTTGTTTTTGTTGTTCATGTCTTTATAAACACACCAGCAAAATTAGCCATATTATGAATTTACAGTAATATCTCTTCCAAGTGGCTGCGCTAATTGTATCGCTACATGATGTGTCACTCTCTTCAACACAGAAACTAACAATTCCACCATTATCCCCACGAAGGCTACCTTTTAAGAGATAATGAGGCAAATTTTTCACCACTCCCTCTCTCTGTGCTTTGTGTAAAAAAAATCAATCTTGTTATAACAATGCTTTCAGCATAGCTTGAAACATCTAGCCTTGTCCCTTCACTCATGGGAAGATTGGTTTTCCTAATTTCTCCCCGATTTCCTGTAAAACACACTACAGTACTTAAATAATGAAATATTAGTATTAAGCAGCATAAACCTATGCACGTCAATGCAGAGACAAATCCTTTTAAGTTCAGTTGGCCTTATTGTTAGGTGGGTGGATCAGCCAATTTTCATTCCTTTTTAGTTTTCCTTGGGTTCAGCCATTCCCGGCGTGTTCTTTGTGATGCTTTTTAAAGTCATGCTTAAATTTATACAGGTCCCCTCCCCTTCCCCAGGGGGTGGCGTTGCGCGAGGGCCTCCAGGCCTCCCAGTAACCTGACTGTGGGTGGAGGGATACTGCCTGTGTCATTGGGACTCCCGGCCACATCACAACTTTGTAAGGTTAGGCATTGGGTAAGCCTTGTTCATGGGAGGGGAGGTTGTTGCCTCCACCTGCCCCACCTCGTTACGGGTATCCCGTTAAAGCAGTGTCTCAACCTGTGGGTCCCTAGATGCTGTTGGATTACAACTCCCATCATTCCTAGCCAGCATGACCAGTCGTCAGGGATGATGGGAGCTGTAGTCCAACAACATCTGGGGACCCACAGGTTGAGAACTACTGCTTTAAAAGGATCCAGGGAGCGTGGTTCCTGTCTGAAGCCTGGGCATGGGTTAGGGCCATGGCACGACCCCATCAGGGACCCTGGGGGTGCCCCGATTTGATGTATTTCATAGGGCTCCCCCTACTGGTGGTTTACCCTTATGAGACTATCTGCAGACAGGCAGGAGTCAGGATATAGTCCAGTTTCACTCAATGCCTAAGCCACACCGCTCACATCTGTAACCAAGAAAGTTGCGGCCTATTTTATCCCATTAACCTAAACATTCATGTCCGTGTGTTTATTATCTAAGGGAACCGCGGGGGCCAGGGCCTCGCCACACAATGTTCTTCTACCAGGGACAAGTACCAGGTAATCAGGAAAAACTGGAGTTTATGCAAACAGGCTTTGAAAGTCTGCAAAAGGATTTCACCATGAGCAGGTTACTCTTTAGGAAACAAAGTCCCCTTGGGTGGAAGCAGTTGCATAGTTCTTTTGATCCTGGGGTACCTGTTCCATTCAGGTCAATGGGATATTTATTATAATATATGTCATTTGCTGTTTACCTGAACCATTCAAAGATGGTCAGCAGGCTGCAGCTATCAGTGTTGAGTGCCTCTGTGATTATTTGTTCCATACAGTTGACACACAAGGGAAAAGTCTCATGATCATTGCAAGGTTACATTGTTTACACTCCATTTCTCCATTCTCGCTGAGCAAGCAAATGTGATAAAGTTCCAAAGTTCTGGCATTTGAGGCTCAAGTAACTTCTTAAGTCCCAAGTCTCTTGTCAGCAAATGATGGCATCAACCACACAGCATGAAGAGCAGCAAGTGTTATGGGGGTGCTTCTGAGAAAGTTCACAACACTTATTTACAACCCTTTACAGTCCCATTGAAATGTTGAAGGATCTCAACCAAAAACTCTCCGCTACCGGCTGCTTAGTCCGTGTAGTCCAGGATGACGACCCAGGAACATAACATGCTGAGCAGTAACTTGATTTGTATTTGCTTTTATTATATACAGAGTATAGCACAGCTTGTACAAGTTACTATATACACAGACTCGATTCAAACTCTACACACCAACCTCTGAACTCCAACACCAAACTACTGTGCCATGCTGCTGTGATAGGAATTTTGAGGTCTTAGATATATGGTAATGTTCATAACCGCACGTACATAGATCAGCACAGGAAGACCGACCTGAAGCCATTTTGATTCCTAAACTGAGCAAATGTTTTCTTTGCAAGGTCAAAGTGGGAAAGCCTCCCCATTGTCTTTTCCTTCACAAATCCTGTCTTAAGGGTATGTCTGTGTTTGAATAGGGTGTGAGCCTGTGACCTGGGCCCAGGAACTAAGTATTTATCATTACAAAAGATTGGCCAAGCTCCCCAGGCAATCCAATCAAGTAACCTGCCAGACAGGAGATAAACAAGGACAGGAGAAAAACAACATTAAAATTTGTTTAGACCGCCTTTTTTGTGATGTAGGTATGATGTATATGAGGGGTAGTCTTAGGTTACACCCCTTCTGTGATGTATGTATGATGTTTCTGGGGGTGGTCATTTCAAAAGTCTTTATAAGGCCTTGCACACCATTTTTCTGGGTCCCTCCTCTCTCCTGCGGGTGAGGGGAGCACCCTGTTGCAACAGATCAATAAAGGCCAAGCCTACAGGCTGCTGTTTTGCTCCAAGTTATCCTGGTTGGTGTCTTTGTTTTTGTCCAAGGGAGCCCTTGGATTTTTCCGTTAACACTGCTTATAAGGGAAAACTTTTAGCCAATCACCACCTGTTGCTAGGCTTCCCTATCTCCAAGCAGACTTCCTCACTTACCCTTGCTTAACTTGGCTTCTTGCCAACTCACTTATTGTCCACTTCAAAGCTCTGACAAAAACCAGCAGCACAATGAAAGGGAAGCGCTGCCGCGGCTGCATTTGAGCGGCTAAACCTCGCCCCCAAGCCTCCAACTGATTAGTTGGCTGCCAGGGGGCGTGGCACAGCAGCCAGGACAGCTGGGCAGGGGCCAAAATGCCCCCTGCCAATGCAGGAAACGGCTCCCACTCACAACTCCTTCCCTCTGTAAGGAGGAGAGGCTTTCTCACAAACCTCAACATGAAATTCCTCTGGTGAGCAGGAATCTTCGATTTCAGCTTGGAATTTTGGTTTACTTGAAATTTGGGAACACCTCTGCTAAGTGTGCTGGGGGGGGACCAAATCCTTTAAAAAATTAGAGAATTAGAGTTGAAAGGGACCCAAGGGTCATCTAGTCCAACCCCCAGCAATGCAAGAATCTCAGCTAAGGCATCCATGACAGATGGCCATCCAACCTCTGCTTAAAATACGCCAATGAAGAAGAGTCCACAACCTCCCGAGGGAGATTGTTCCACTGTCAAACAGCTCTTAATGTCAGAAAGTTTTTCCACATGTTCAGTCCGAATCTCCTTTCTTGTAACTTGACGCCATTGGTTTGAGTCCTACCATCCAGAACAGGAGAAAACAAGCTTGTTCCTTCTTCCATGTGACAGCCCTTAAGATATTTGAAGATGATTTATTGCCTTTTTGAAAGGTTGCAGGGAGTCAATAGAACAAGCCAAAGTCACTGGGGTAAAATAGAAGGTTCCTTCAGAAGTCATTTTCATTGCAAATTCACAATTATGTGTGTTCACAATGGTATTGGGGCAGTTACACATGATATTGCTTTCAGCACAAATGAAAACATTTCCAATCAGTGCATGTCCCATAACTTCTGGAACAGCCCAGGGACTGTGTGGAAAAAAATTCTCCCTATTGTAATATTTCCATTCATGCCTGCTTACATTCCTTTTCATCTCAGTCTTTGACACTGAGATGCCCACATTTTTACTGTGTGAGCTACTGCAGATTAAGGTATTGGAAAGGTAACCTGTATTTTTACTCTCTTCCATGAATATGATAATCAATGCCATTTCCTCAAAAGTGAAAGACTGGTGGGAAGTGGTGGGTGGGGACTTGCATAAATAACAACAGATAAGGATACTTTAGTAGCTGGAAGCAGTGGGAGTGCAAGAAGGAACTGCCAAATGGCTATTTTGGAAAGGCAGGATTGTGTTTTTGCCAAATATAAATTGCCACTCCCAAGAAAAGACCAGCTGATATACATATATCCTTAGAGTTACAGAAAAGGCAAGAGGCAGTTTCAAGGATAAAACACATCAGAATAGGGGGGGAAATAGTAAAACATTAGCGCATGCAGCTTGGGCGTTTATCATGGTAGAAGTCTGAACAATTGGAGGAGGGAGATCAAAAGCAGGCTGCTATATGAAAATGTTTTCTTTTATCAGTTAATTTAAAGCAGCATAGAAAAGGAAGTGGATATTTAAGGGGATCATGGAGGATGTTATAAAATGACAGCTAATTTTTTTTAAAAAAATGTAGTGGAACTACTCCATTAAATTTTTTGGTACACAAACTGAATTCTTTGGCCGTATATTAATCTTTGTTATTATTCTTATTGATTCAGTTTATTAGTTGCTTGATGCATAAGGCGTTCCAAGTGATGTACAAATTTTAAGAGCATAAAGCATAACACAAAATCAGGAAAAAAAACAATGCAGTAACCCATAAACCTATAAAAATACACGATAAAACAGCAGCAAAAATAAAACCAAACTATTGGAGTATGGGTGAGTTTCTGCTTTTGCAACCAGGACAAATTCAAGGCAGCTTCATCTATTAGTTGTTCCACGGTGACATGCTTCTCTTCCATATAAAAAAAAAATTGATCCTAGTGTAACCCTTTGTGGCCCACTGAGATATTTGAGCAGTCAAATTCACATGGTTTTCCTCACTTTGACAAAGAGGTTTGGGATTTAACTGAGCAGCACAGATATAATCCACAGGCATTTCCCTCCCCACAAGCAAACTTATTTCCATATGGAAAAAAATAATGAATGAAACATTTCCTTGGATTTAAACTCCACAGTAGGAAGCAGGTAAAGTGTGTATAAGATACCTCTAGCGATGGGTAACAACCTCTATGCACAAAAAGTCAATAAAGAATGAATCATAGAATCATAGAGTTGGAAGAGACCACAAGGGCCATCGAGTCCAACCCCCTGCCAAGCATCCAGAATGATGGAGGGGGGGGGAATCAATGAGACACTTGTCAGGACAGTAGCAATTTTATATCAATGAAATTTTTTTTAAAAAACATATATTGCATACCCATTTATGTATCCATTTACAATTTAATCCAATGAAGCCCTTGTGTAAGTGAACCCATGAAACATCACTTCCCTGTCCCCATCTCCTTTGGGAATTCACTCAACCCTTAGGAGCATATTCAGGAAGACCGGGGCAGGGGAGAGGAAGGGAATAATTCTTTATGTAGGTCATTCTGTTTCTTTAAGGTCTTTGATGGATTCAGCCCAATGTGCAGGTGCTAATTAAAAAAACAAAACTTTTTTTAAAACATCAATAAAGGTTAACCTAGACCCAAGTTAAAGCTCAAAATAGCATAAACCAGGCATCCCCAAACTTGGCCCTCTAGATGTTTTGGGACTACAACTCCCATCATCCTTAGCTAACAGGACCAGTGGTCAGGGATGATGGTAATGGTAATCCCAAAACATCTGGAGGGCCAAGTTTGGGGATGCCTGGCATAAACAATCTTAAAATGGTGATTTTCCCTGGCATGCCTTGTTTTTGTTAAAAAGTCCCTCTTTTAACAAGTGTTGAAATAAAACCTAAATAAAAGCATAAAACAAACATGCATTCTGAGAGCTATAAGGATACATTAGATGGACTTTGGTAATCCTATTTTATTTTACAAGTAATGCTGCTATTCATAATTGAAAGTTATTTAAAATGAAAGATTTGCTGTTCTCTGCCAATTCAAATATTACCGATTTGAAACACATATTCCATCTAACCTGTGCTCCTATGCATACATGAATAAATCCTTATACGGTACCTTATAAATATATTGGTCAGCCCTGGAAGGGAAAACATCTGGAAAATAAATCAGATTATTCCAGGTAAAGGTTTTCTGCCTGAGCAGTTTGACATCATAGTGACTCACTTGTGGTAATCTGCCATGTGGGTTGCTCAATTTACAGATTTGCTCACTCATTGGACAGTGTCCTCGAAGCTACCAGCATGAGTTTGACCAAGCTGTGGGAGGCAGTGGAAGACAGGAGTGCCTGGTGTGCTCTGGTCCATGGGGTCACGAAGAGTCAGACACGACTAAACAACAACAACAATAATGTATCCAAAAAACTATGGAAATGAATTTGAATCCCTCTCCAAGTATGCCAGCATTTGATCTTAAATTTATCAGATTTTTTTCTTTATTTGGAAATGTAAAATGCCTGTGAAACTCTTTGAATGCTAAAAATTTCCATATAAATGTCTGGTGTTGCTTTTATTACATAAATATATGTGGTGATGTGACACCAGGATTCCACTATCTAAAGTTCTGAATAATAAAAAAAATGAATCCCTCTTGTATACCTTAATCCAGCCACCTGCATAGAATAGGTACTTATCTACGTGTTATTCTCCTTATCTAGTCTTGTCTCAAATGTTTCTAAATGAAACTCTCTAAGTAACTTCACAATCCAACATCGTTTGATCATTATTACAGAGGAAAGGCATCTTTAGACAATGATCCCAGACCACTGTTCCTAGTTGGCAGAAGACTTCAGTAACTCCTTGAGCCAGAAGATTTCAAAGCACACCCATGAATCTTCCTTTGAAAATCCCAATAAGAGCAGATCAGACACCAGGCTAGAAAGATCAGTGCTTCAATGAATGCCAACCTCGCCTCTTGGCCTCCCCGCAGACTTCTTGTGACCCACAGGCAGTATGGGAAGAAAACATGGCTCTCTCAGATTAGGTAACCTTTCTGAATAGTTCAGCCCACTGCAGCGCGATGGCCTTCAACCATGAAAAACTTTGATGTGGAAACCTGCAGAGATTTTAAGTGAATCTAGGCTAGAAAAGTGTGTGTGTGTTGTTTAATTTTGTACTCCAAAACCTCCACCGATGTGCTTCATGTGCTATGCTCTAAGGTTAATTTCTTGTTCTCTTTTCATTTGTTCATCATACTAATGGGGAAGTATAAGTAGACTAAGAGGAAGGGGGCACAGTTTTATCAACTTATTCTTCCCTTGGGGTAAATTAAAATGAAATTAACAAATCAGGCAGATGTTTCAATCCACTCCTGAGTAAATGATATAAATAGCTGCTGGAGGAAGAATCTGTTTCAAGAAAGCCCAAGTCTGAGAGACCAGATTGTTGTTTCCTAACCTTCTCATAGCTGAGATACAATATTTCTGAATTAAAACTGCATGTGTACTTCAGTTAAAGGTAAAGGTAAAGGGATCCCTGACCATTAGGTCCAGTCATGGCCAACTCTGGGGTTGCGGTGCTCATCTCACTTTATTGGCCGAGGCAGCCAGCATACAGCTTCCGGGTCATGTGGCCAGCATGACTAAGCCGCTTCTGGCGAACCAGAGCAGCGCATGGAAATGCCGTTTACCTTCCCGCCAGAGTGGTACCTATTTCTCTACTTGCACTTTGATGTGCTTTCGAACTGCTAGGTGGGCAGGAGCAGGGACCGAGCAACGGGTCCTTCTGTACTTCAGTTATGTCCCACCAAAAGATTTCTTATTCAGTATAAGAGTAAGGCATGTCACTAATTTTAATTAAATAGTTAAATAAAATTATTGAACTGCATTTCAGGCACAATGCAAAAGAATACTCATCCCTGCAGCTTTATTCTCACATTTCCTTGAAAGTAAAACATTCATTGATTTAAAAAAGGGAAGTGTGAGAGTAGTTCCAGTGCATCTCTGCATTGGCTGATACTATTCTGAGTGTAGTAGGACATGAAGTTTGGCCTTTGAGAAAGCTGATTTCAAAGAGCTTAAAGAACTTCTGGATGAGATCCCATGGTTAGAGGAATACTCAGAGAAGGGAGTTCAAGAGGGATGCAAGCATCTTAAAGGTGAAATATTGAAGGCACAAATGCAAACAATTCCAATAAGAAAGAAAAGTGGGAAACATCTAAAGAAACCAGTGTGGCTGCATAAGGAGTTTACAGATGAGCTTAGAGTTAGGAAGGGGATGTATAAGAAAAGGAAGAATGGGGAAATCACAAATGAATACACATAAGTAGCCAACAGCTGCAGGGAGAAGGTCAGGCAGGCCAAAGCTCAGAATGAGTTCACACTTGCAAGAGAGATTAAAAATAATAATGAAGGTTTATTTTGCTATGTTAGAAGTAAAAGGACGAACAAGTCAATAGTAGGTCCTCTGCATGGAGAATGCTATTGGGTGACAGAGAGAAGGTAGAACTGTTCAACATCTACTTTGCCTCTGCCTTCAGCCAAAAGGAAAACACTGCCCAAACTGGTGATAACAGAGTAAATGATGCATAGATTGAGCTGCCCAAGATAGAGAAGAAAAGGTAGCAAGGGAACACCACGTTACTTTAAATGAATTCAGATTTCTAGGGTCTGATGAGCTGCACACCCAAGGAAGCTAAAGGAAATTGTGGGTGTAATCTCAGAGCCTCTGTTTGTAATCGTTGAAAATTATTGGAGAACAGGTGAGGTCCCTGCAGATATGAGGCAGGCAAATGTTGCTTCCATCTTCAAAAAGCGAGGAAAAGAAGACCCAGGTAACTACCAACTGGTCAGCTTGATGTTGTTACCAGGAAGGGTCCTACTACACATAATTAACAGTGTGGGCACTTAAAAAGAATGCTGTGATTACTAAGACCGAGCATAGATTTCTCAAAAACAAGTCATGCAAGCTTGGTGGATCAGGGGAATGTTGTGGACATAGTGTATCTTCGATTTAGGTAAGGATTTTGACAAAGTCCCTCGTGATATTCTTGAGGAAAAGCTGGTTAAATGTGGGCTGGATGGTGTAACTGTAGCTGGCAGACTGACTGAACCTAAAGAGTGCCCATTAATGTGGATTCTCAGAGTGAAGGTCACAGCTGCCGTACTATGATATGTAAGCAAGGGCCAAGGGAGAATTGCAGCAGCTGCAATCTTTGCTCCAGCAACTGACACACTCATTCACACTAACAGATTAATGAAGCATTACATGCAAACTGTTGTTGTTCTTTGCATCCATCTACCTTGAAAGATAAGAGTGCATCACCACTGGTGAAGCCAAACCAATGGAGAATCACTGCATCCATAGTCGTGGCAGAGACTGGTAACTGCTGTCTTCTGTGTTGCTTTTGCAGCACTGAAGTGACCTCTCCGGGCCACAAGCCAGAGCAGTGTGAAATGAAGTCCTGGGCTGCCCAGACAACAATAGTGCCCCCCCGGCTTTGCTGATGTGCTCCAAAGAAAAACGAGGGCAATACATCTGGCACTATCTTGGCTAGAGGAGTTGCTGGGAAAAGGTGTACAACACTCCGCTGTGGATTTGTGTTGGGTTTATGCCTTAGCCTTTTCTTCTCATGAAAATGTCTTGCAAGGTACAGATCTTTCCTTGGGGTTCACTCCAGAATCATTTCTCAAAAATGAGTATAGCCACAAGGTAGCAGAGGTTTCAGATCAGTGTGCTCCTAGGTAGCCCCATCAGCCCCTCACTTCCCTCTGCAACACATGCAGTAAATCAGATCCTCCTAATTGAGGGTCCGAGTTGCGCGTGGGCCCGAGGTGCCTCCCCCCCATCTATGGAATGTTGGTGGGGGATGAGACTGAGCCATGCAATGGCCCCACGGTCATACCATGGCCTATTGGCCAATCAGAGAGTGGTGGTGTGATTGTGGGGACCTTTAAAAGGCGGTGGCATGTTGCTGGGGGCTTTACTTGGCTTCATGCCGCCAAACACCCACCCACCCGCCCTAGTGTTTTAGGTGTCTGCTTTGCCCTTGATCTGGACTTCAGTTGGTTCCCTGTTTTGGAACAGGGGCTGGGTAAGATTTCTTTCCATCTGGCAGATTGGCTCTGGCCGTTTGGTTTTCGCCTACCTCTTAGCAATCGTCACAACTTTGTAAGGTTTGGCAGTTAAACATTGGCTTAGGGAGATGTGGGGGAGGTGAGGTGCGGCCATCACCTGCCGCTCCAGGTACAAGGGTATTCCGTTAAAGGAAACCACAGGTCCGGATTTCATCTGAAGTCCGCTTGGGAGGGGGGCTAGGACCATGCCACGACCCAGCGGGAACCCCGGGGTGACCTTCAGTTGCTAGGCATCGTCAGAGCTCCCTCTTTTGGTGGTTTACCCTTCCAGATTTCCTGCAAGGTGGGCAGGAGTCAGATATAGTTATTGCCGATGCCTAAGCCAATACCACTCACATTTCTGTAATCAATAAAGTTGTGGCCTCAATTTTGCCCATTAACCTTTAAACTAAAATTCTGTGTCAATGTGTTTTTATTATTCTTGGGGGTTGCGCTGGGGCCTTGACACACAAATGCCTTCTTGATATTAGACCTACTATTGGTCTTGTCCACTCAATCCACCACAGCCTGTCTTCATATGCAGGCAAAGTCCATAACTCAGAGATGGTTTTAGACCCATTAGCTCCCCTCACCTGGTTTAGTCACCCAGTCAAAGCCATTTCCTGGGGTGTGGCTGCTGTCACATGCCAACAACTTCTAGAAGCCACAGGTGAGAGCTAAGTGCAGGGTGACCACCAAAGGTGGACAAACTACGCTGGAAGGAGCATGATGTGTCCCCCACAAGATGTACCACTCCTCCCTTACACCTTCCCCCTTGCACCTCACATGCAAATTAAGCCATAGAACACCAAAGGATAGGGACACACAAAAGGGCTGTTGCTCTCGTGGCTTTCTTGTCAGCTTCACTGAAGCAACTATCTGGTCATTTTTAGAAAAAGGATACTGCACTAGATCAACTTGTCTGATCTTATATTCTTACCTTGCTATATGTTGATCCATTTCAAAACTGGATATTTCCAAATAAATCACACTACAGTCGTACTTTGAATCTCGAACGCCTTGGCTCCTGAACAATTCAGGTCCTGAACAATCAAAACCCGGAAGTGAGTGTTTCAGTTTTTGAACGTTCTTTTGGAAGCCGAATGTCTGAAAGTGCTTCTGTGGCTTCTGATTGGCTACAGGAGCTTCCTGCAGTCAATCAAAAGCCGTGCTTCGGTTTTCAATGTTTTGGAAGTCAAACGGACTTCCGGAACCGATTCTATTCGACTTCCAAGGTACAACTGTAATAGAATAAATGTGTTTGTAGAGCGTGCTTATGTTTTTTATATTTTTGTATTATTTATTCATTTGGCAGAGCAATTATTAACAAACAAAAATTAGGAAGAAGGGGAAAGCGTTTTAAAATTGTACCACATGGAACCAAATGCTAATTTAATATAATAAATGCATCCAGGAGATGAAAATATATTGGTGTTTTTTTTCTAACCTGGAAAACAGAAGCAACAGGATGCTGCTGCTATTACATTGCTGTGTAAACAAACGAGTAAATTGATGATGCTCATATGCACTTTCAATACAGGCTGCTGTTTGGGAAATGAATAATAAGTGACATAACAAATGGGACTTTAAGGAAGCCCTATTAAGATAAGTAGAAGTAATGTGACACTGCGAGCAAAAAGGTCACTGGTACAGACCCTGCAACATGGTTAGGGAGTGGGGAGGAATAGCTATTGCTATTCTAGGCTGCATCAACAGAAGTATAGTGTCTAGATAAAGGGAACTGTATTCTGCCTCAGTCAGACCACACCTGTAGAACTGTGTCTGCTTCTGAGTAACACAATTTAATAATAATAATAATAATAATAATAATAATAATAATAATAATTATTTTTATTTATATCCCGCCCTCCCCAGCCAATACCGGGCTCAGGGCGGCTAACACCCGACATAAAAACAAATTGATTGAAATGCAACTTCAAAACAAGATTAAAATACAACATTAAAACATTAAAATACAGCCTCATTTCAATGGAAACTCAAATCAAAAACTTTTTTGGGGATGAAAGCGTCAAGTCTTCACCAAGGCTAACTTTCCAGAAAGATATTAACACTGGCTGCACTGCCATAAATCTGCCTCTGGATATGGGCTAGAGAGCGGCTGGGGAAAGTCACTTGAGTGGTATCTCAGGCAGTGGCAGAGCTTCATGCTCCGGCACCGGGGGACGTGGCCCGCGTCCTGGGGCGGGGCATGCCGCCTGCAGGGGCGTGGTGCCCAGCTCAGGCAGGGGGGCAGCCGCAATGGCACCCAACCAGGATTGCGCTACTAGGGGCGGTGCACTCCCCCCGCACTCCTCTTCCTCCGCCAGTGATCTCAGGTACTCAGTAACGCTGTTAATAACGTAACAAGAAACCTGCTGGATCAGATCAAAGATTCATCTAAGCCAGGGGTCGGCAACCCGCAGCTCCGGAGCCGCATTTGGCTCTTTTACACCTTTGCCGCGGCTCCGGGGCGGATACTAGCGAGGGGAGGAGGCGCATTGTGCGCCCCAACACTCCCCACTGTGGCGGGCGCTGTACTGGCTGTGACGTCGCATGGGGCGGTGCATGCGTTAGTCACGCACCGTCCCGACGTCACCTTCCCGCCCGCCCACTACATGTACGCTGGTCACTGCATTGAAAGGGGGCATGTACGCTGGTCACTGTTTTGAAGGGGAGTGAAGAACACACACACAAAAAAGGTAACTTGTTAATTTAACGTTTAATTCTATGAGGAGGAGTAATTCTGAGGGGTCAAACAAAGAAATAATTTTAAAAAGTGACAAAAAAGTTATTTTTATAATGACGAGTTTTGCGGCTCCCAGTTTTTTTTCCTTCGGAAACAGGTCCAAGTGGCTCTTTTTGTCTTAAAGGTTGCAGACCCCTGATCTAAGCCAACATCCTGTTTTCTAGTGGCCAACTCTTTTGGGAAATGCACAAACAGAACTTGAAGGCAATAGCCCTCCCTCACTGTTGCTTCCTAGGAACTGATTTTCATTCAGGACCTGTGCCTGTGATTGCAACCATGTGAGTTTTCCAGAAAAACAAATTGGGAAATTTTCTTGAAAAATTTAATAGCACTGGAGGCTTTCAACGGATGAGTCACTTTGGACAGTGGGGTTCCTTCTTTAATAAAGAAACAGAAATTCCTCACTAGAAATGTCTCAAGGTGGATCTCTTCCCCTTCCCCTTCTCAGCTTGATTTGTAGTTTTAATTCACAGTGGGCATCAAAAATATCCCAGAGATATTGTGAAGAGGCTCCTCATATTATACAAAAACAGTTGAACAGAAGAGAATGTGATTTCTTTCTATGACCCATTAAGAGGGGAAAGGGACTGTGAGAATGGCTTTAATTAAACCCCTGTTGTGACTGTTCTGAGTCACCAACTTGGTGCTCAAGAAATTTTTATCAGAAAGCCGAACAATAGCTACCTTTGCAATACTATTACCCACTCAACACAGAACTGCAGTAATTATGATTTCTGCACAATTTGCTTCGCTGCTAGCCTGTTTTTACAGAGATAGTTCTCACCAGCAGGAAACCACAACCAAGGCAGGTGGTAAGAGTGAAGGTTATTTTGGTAAACTGAAAGGCAAACAGGCTAGCACCACTTTCATATCTAGGATCCAGTAAGGCGAGATGCAAAAGAACTACACAGTGAGCATCTCCTTCACCAGACAGGCTTTGTTTTGCCACATTTGTGCCACAATTACACTGCCTTTGAAACTGTGGGGGCTTTTGTGATAAGGCATGGGATTTTATCATTTGTTTGTTTGATTGAAGGAACAGTGGGACAAGGTTCCAGCAACTGCCAACAGTTATTAATTCCAACCATGTCTTCCTATAAACTTATTTTTATTGAGCAATATCCTTACATTTTACTGCAAGGTTCAACAAAGTTCTGAAATTCATTGGAAAGGGGAGGAGGGGGGGAGTGACTGGTCAAATAGCAGTGGCCTCAATCCAAGTATCATCCTACAAAATAAATTGTGCATATCTAACTGTACAAGAAAAAAATGGAAAGGGGTGTGTAAACTCACCAGCAATGGGTATGGGTATGTTTTACAATGTACTTGTTCCTTTGGCTACATGTTCACATGAATAAATAATCTATACAAAGTTAAGCACTTGCAGGTATTACTAATTAATATGAGTATTAAGCATGAGCTTTAATTGAGCACATGCTTAATTCTCTCCTATTTAAAGACTTGAGATCTTAAATCATTGATGTTTGGCTGGATTGTGTTATAAATAATGGATTGTATTCAGCTAAACCCTACTGAGAGTAGACCCACTGAAATTAATAAACCTAAAGTCATCATGCTCATTAACTTCAATTGGCCTACTCTGAGGAGGACTAGCACTGAAAACCACCCAGAGCATTTTCATTCTCTTGTTTTTGTGTTTGTTGTTTCCCTACAGTTCCATACTTGTCATATACAGTGGTACCTCTGGTTACGAACTAAATTTGTTCCCGAGGTCGATTCTTAACCTGAAACCGTTCTTAACCTGAGGTACCACTTTAGCTAATGGGGCCTCCCGCTGCCATCGCACGATTTTTGTTCTCATCCTGGGGCAAAGTTCTTAACTGGAGGTACTACTTCCGGGTTAGCGGAGTCTGTAACCCGAAGTGTTTGTAACCCAAGGTACCACTGTATTTAAGATTTTCAGTCAGGCATCGAGGGATTCCCCCCCCCCCCCGAAGTGAATAGCTCAATTAGATGAAATGTTTGCTGCTATTTTTACAGCATTTCAAGTGCGGTTAAAAACCATCCTGAAATTTTAGGGAATTTAGGCAGGAAGATAAAGATGCATCCAGTATCCCAAACAAACTGAACGTTGCTAGTTAAACTTTCTTCTAACCTTCATGAAATTGCACAACACAATGTTTATTCCAACAGTCACATTCAATAAAAGCCAGTGGAGAATCAGTGCCTCATCAGTGTACTCTTATCTGCTAGGTAATCTTAAAGACAAATTGCAAATTTTGTGAACCGAATAGCAGCTTCCTCCTCCTTTTATAGTAATGGACTTTCTTCTTTGTAAAGGGCCTAATAGAAAACAGTTCTTATGATTCCCATGGAATTTAACAGAAACCAGGCAACTTTGAAGATACAATAACTACTCTTTCTCTCAGCTTCTCACGCACATGCTCACATAGGGAATTTGGCCACAAAGTCAATTGTTCAGAACACTTTTCATTATACCTTCTCCAAACTTCTTAATTTTCTTTCATCCATGACCTCTGACCCTCCTCTTATGCCCCAAGCAATTCTGTTTCTAAAGGCTAAAGTGGGATGCATGCCTCAAAGGTGTTTGGAATTCAAGGTTAATTGGATTTTGCAGTAACAAATGCATATATATATATATAGCAAAATTCAGCTCTGTCTTTCACATGGAAGCAGCTGAAGAGTGCCACACTTGCTGAGATACTGACATTTTAAATTTTAGCATGTTGCTAGGTTTTCCCCAAAAATATAATACAAACATAATCTGAAGGCTGAAATTAGCTCAAAGATCATGCATATACATGTTCATATCCATTAATATATAATATAATATAATATAATATAATATAATATAATATAATATAATAAATGTATAACTACGTAGATACTTTTCCAAATACTTATGTCCATTATATGTAAACTAAGGGACAAGTCACACTTGGCAAGGCACAATGGGCATGCCATATATACATTGAAGCAGAAACATGAACCCCCACATTTTCTGGGGGCACATAGGCAGCAAGCATGAAAAAATGGGTATAATTTTTTTTTTTAAAAAAAGTAAACCAACCACACTAGAGTTCTGCATCAAGCAGGATTTTTTAATATTTCTACAGTTATGACCCCAATTAATAAGACATATAACAAATCTAGGATCCAGCTAATGTATTGTGATCTTAATTATTCAGAATTAAGTCCCAATACATTAGCAACAATTGTGCAGTGTTTACTGTCCATGGCAACAACACAAAGAAAGTTATCTGTTTTAATTCCCTTGATTTCAGTGAAACGTAGGCATAGCTTCCTTTGAAAATATGCCAAATGAGTTTAGTAAAGACGTCTTGATGGGAGGCTACAAACTCTCTGTTTTGCATTTAATTTCTCAGAAGTATTAGGTTATCACCAAATTTCACACAAAGTGAATCTGGACATCTTGCACAAACAAATCGTGAAAAGACTGTTGAGGGAAAAACAAAAACAGAGTTAGGTTTGGGATGATATAGCAATATATCACCCAGCCATAGTCAGGAGTGACAGAATAGTTCAGCAACATCTGGTGGGCCACAGGTTCCCCACACATACATTTACCTGGGAGTAAGTCCATACTTAAACCACAGAGCCTAGGACTTGCCGATCAGAAGGTCGGCAGTTTGAATCCCCACAACTGGGTGAGCTCCCGTTGCTTGGTCCCTGCTCCTGCTAACCTAGCAGTTCGAAAGCACGTCAAAGTGCAAGTAGATAAATAGGTACCGCTCCGGTGGGAAAGTAAACAGTGTTTCCGTGCGCTGCTCTGGTTCACCAGAAGTGGCTTAGTCATGCTGGCCACATGACCCGGAAGCTGTATGCCGGCTCCCTCAGCCAATAAAGTGAGATGAGCGCCGCAATCCCAGAGTTGGTCACGACTGGACCTAATAGTCAGGGGTCCCTTTACCTTTTTAAGTCCATACTTGAGTAGGCATGGATATGGTTCCACTGCTAGTGACCTTTCCTACAGTTTGTATAACGTCACAAAATGGCCCTAAGTAATTGGGTAATTATAATGTTATCCACAATTATTTACAAGTTCAACATTTTGAATAATGCTGCCTGAAATCAAATTTCATTTGGTGTGTTTGTCCCACTTTAATAGCCTAATAAATCAACAATTAGGCAGTAATGAAAAACTTTGAAACATAATTATTGTTTATATCGGAGATGACAAACTTTAAGGTCTCCATTATTAGATGAAAGCATATCATTCATTATATGGAGCATCTAGTAAAATACAAAGTATACAGATGCACAGATATAAAGGGGCATAAATACTGTAGCTAATATATATTCGGATCCCTATTAAACTACTAGATATAAATGGGTAGAATTAAGTTAAAGTGCAGCAACTATGGTAAAAGTTGGCCATGTAGAAGTTGCAGCAAATGGCAAAGGATATTGCCATGCCCCTATTCTGGTGGCAACCAGGTGATCTGTTGCTACTCATGTTCCCAGTCAATAGACAGTCTTAACCCAATGACATCATAAGTCACAGATGTGCTCTGTGATTTGAAGGTGGTTTTGTTGGCATCCCAAGTAAACATTGTGAGGATCTGTAATAATTCATGCCTCAGATCCATGCTGCTTCTGCCATAGCAGAACTGCCCAATATCAGATTTGGTTCCCTGCCCCCATGTCTAATCTTTAAACACTGAAGTATTTAAATTAATGATGGTTTTGGAAGGACCTCATGGAAAGCAACCCATGTAAATTTATGAGGCTTTGCTTTCCTCTCATTCACAGCAAACTGCAGCATTACCTAACTTTTTAAATTGCCTGATAAATATGTTTAGCTATATGCATATTGTTGGTATGGAATTTCATTGAAATGTTCTTTTCATCTTCAACACTGTTAAACTAACATTAAAAACAAATATACTTATGTCAAGCTGTAAAGATTATACAAACTTAATCCGGTAATATTTGATATTGGATCAGATCAGACTTTCAGAATTTATGGTCTCTAGAGATTTCATGTACATACAACACACACACACACACACACACACACACGCCAGGACCTGAAAATATAATTGCTTAAAGGCAAAAATGAGCTAGCATTTCAAACCCAGGCTGTATTACTGGGCAGTTTTCCCAGTTCACAATACATCCTATTCATGGCTACACAGAATTAAGCCTCCTTGAGTTTACTGGGACTTAGTCCCAGTTAAGTGCATATAGTATTGCAGCACCTTTTATTATACCTTTTTAGGCTAGCAAAGTAATTTCAAATGTAAAATAGGTTGTATCGTGAATTGTTGCGCTTATTGTTAATTAAATTGTTGCAACGTTCTCTGCTGCAGCAGGGAAAGTCCTTAAGATCATCCACCAAGCAGTAAGCCTCCTCAGCTAATCCCTCTTCCATGTATTTACTCATCCTCAGAAAGCTTGAAGACACAAGAATCATTTTCCCATGATGGCATTCCTAGCAGAGTCCCTGCTGCAGCAAAATATTAAGAAACCACCCTGCAGCTGTTCTCCAATCACCATTAGTCAAGCAGAAAATACTACATCTCCTGAGAGACCCAGAATGCCATGGAGCAGGGTGTTCACAGCTCTGAGGGCCACCATCAACTAAGGAAAGAGAATCAATCTCCTACTGGGAGTGAAGCCAGACAAATGGGCTGCTAGGCGTTTTTGTACGGTCCCTGACAGAATCAACAGGCTGGGTTTTCTAAACAAACACTTAAGATTTAATCACATGTTTTACAGAGCTGCTCTAGTCAGTAACCTCTCTCTCTCAGGCCAGAAGCAGTGGATCTTGCAATTAACCTCCTCTTGAGTCCTCCCAGGAAGCAGAACCCGCTATATCTAGCAATTATTTCACATTGTTTCACTGGATGCAACAGTTAAGTCACACAGAGCTCAATGGAGCTTTCTTCCTAGCTAAGCAAGTTGAAGACTGCAGCTTTAGTCTTCATGAGAACTATTGTTCTCATGTGTCAGAAAAAAGCATCCAGTTTTTTCTCATGAGATCTCAGTGGCCATTTTGGGTGCCCCACTTCCTCACTACCTCCAAAAGTGCTTTCTTTTCAGGGCTACGATCTTGCACAGAAACCAAAAATGTGTGTTTGGGGGCACCACACAAGAATTTGCCAGCCAAAAAAACCTGCTTATGGGAGGAGAGAACAAGGTGTGGGTCACATGACACACCTAGGAACACATCCCAAAAGATGCACTTTCTAGTTTTGCATCAGAAGAAGATGGATGGTTTGTTCTCAGTGATGAGCAAGCATCTCTCTCATCCGATAAGTTCTGCTTATGGGAGGGCAAGGGGAAGAAATTCTTTTGGCAGGTTGCTGGGCAGAACCCACGCTCAGTAAAAAGGGAGCAATCAAGGCTCCTTTCTATCAGATGTCTTGTGGCTTTTGGTGGTAGTGTAGAAGCATAGGTTCATGTAGTTTCTGGAAGGACACCAACAATGACCATAGTCTAACAATGATCTGGACCATAGTCTGAAGATAGCTAAATCAAGGCCATTTGTCAACATTAACTATCCAGCAATACAGTCACACAATTGGTAAAAACACTGGTAAAACAATGTGAAATTAGTGTGCTCATTAAAATAACACGCCCACCCCATTTCACCAATTGCAGACTGCAAAATGGACTGAAATAGCTAGCAGAGAAAAGATGACATACCACACACACACACACAAACCAAGCCTCTGTTTTCAAGGGAACATGGAAGGCGACACTATGTTCAGTAGTCCAGTTTATGGGCTGATGGGCCATAGCACCCCCTACCAGGTTACTTGTATGGGATCACCTGAAAGCAATTCACACTATAGTGGACCCTATTGTTAGACAATCCCCCTACAGGTACAACGGTGTTTCTATCAGAACTCAAGCTGCTTGATCATTGGATCCATGCCCCACATCTATATCAACCCTATTTGCTGCAGATTATCAATAAAGTTGCGGCCTTATTTCATCCCAGATATGTCTTGCATTTTGCTTTGTTCTGCATCCCTGCAGATGTGCAGCTGCACTTTTGTCCTCAGCTTAAAAACTATACAAATACTGATGATGTTTGCTTGACTGATTTCCATTCCTGAGCACATGCAAATATGTCAACTGCAGCTATTTTTGCTTTCTTTTCTGCTTTCACCAGAATTTTCTGGCATTCGTATTTATTACTCTCCCTCCTCCTTCAGTAAGACCCCAGTCTGCCGACTGAGACCCACTGGATTAGATAAATGTTTGGAAAGGGCAGTGGAGGTTTGGAGCAGAGCACCAGGATTCCCTAAAAACACACCATCACTCAGAGCAGACTCACACTTTAATTAAAAACCTTACCCATAGGCTTAGATATAGGAAAAGATGGGAGGTATGTATGTGCCTGTTTAGCAGACTGCTCTGTACAATTTATTCAGAAAAAGGTTCCTTTTTACTCTCAGCTACGTAAACCTAGGATAGTAAAATGTTTATTTGGGGAAAACACAAGCCTATTTCAAGGTGTTTGGGGAATATTGACAGGCATATTTAATTAAAGCAGCCTGCTCCGTTCACACCTTGGAGAGCTGTGAATACATTCTCACATGATTCCCCAGAGTCAGAGAATTCAGGTGACAAAGAAATGGAAGAGCAGAAACCGGCAATCAAAGCTCTACAGAGAGCAGTTTTATCTTGGCTGTACCATTTCAGGCTGTTGAGGAAGAGAAGACTTGCTTGGATAGATGATAGAGATAGATAGATATAGATGTACAGTAGTTGCTGGTACAGAATACCCATCTCTCCTTTTTGGCAGCCATTTTGTACTGCCAGTCAAGGCACTTCTATCAATATATAGTATGAGTACCAGTACCTAATTTATAACCACCACCAATAAAATCCCAAACAACCCAGGGCAGCTTCTGCACAACTCCGTAAAGTATAAGGACCACAGGGATGAGGGGAGCTAAAGTCCAGCAAAATCTGGATGCCCACTAGTTCTATACCCAATTTAAATGCAATGACATTTTGTAACACACACCCTGAAAGCCATAGTTTACTTAACAGCTGAAAGTCAGGCAAGATCACAGTATACTCAGGGTCCCAACCCACAAGGACAGCCTATGCACTGACGTAGGCTACTCAATTTTGGGATGTGATGGTGTGTCAGGGCGTGACAGCAAGGCCAAGGTGAATGAGGGCAGCCCAACCTCTCCTGCAGTGTTTACTGCATGTCTCTAATGTCAGAGCAAAGTCCAATAATTGCTCATTTTCTTAGAAATGTTGGAGTCTATCCAAAAGTAAAGGAGATTGTAAAGGATCTGCAAATAAATATTTCCTCCAGAAAATATTTCAGAAATTATAATGAAGCCCAAACAGCACATTTAACAGGAACAACAGAATCCTGCATAAATATTTACAGTACTGTCAAGTATCGCCATTTTGTTGCCTGCCATCGCCCATCTGTGAAAATACTTACAGATGGAAAGGTGAACAATTAAGGTCTTCAGCTGAACAGTCTAGCTCTGTGGAAATGTTTGTCAATGTGACTAGGTTCGTAGCGACTTCTGGCAAGGACCAAAAGAGCAGCCAGCAAAAGAACAGCCACTTTACTAAGAGCAGTGGGAAATGTAGCTATGTGTAGGGTAAACTACAGTTCCCGGATCCCTGCAGGGAAGCCATCTGATTTAAATGTGTGGTGTGTATGCAGCCATAGATACCTGTATTAAACAAAAGTGTAAGCCCCACCAGATTCTACTGGTCAACCTAGGCAGAACTTAGGAAGCAGAGCAAGGATGAAGGATGCAGAAAGGAAGCCAAGACTACAGGGACCATAAAAGCATCATGCTTGGCTCCACGATCAGCCTCCTTCACAACTGATTGTTCTCAACATTGGGGGGGGGTATGGAACTGGGTCCCTTAGAATTGGTGCCTATGGCAGGGACCTAGGAGGACCATACTGTACAGCTAACGATTTCCATTATTCCATTTTAATGGCTGGGACTCCAGATATCTGGCATGTTTGTTTCCCGACTGAATGAATGAATCATTATTTGCATCAGCCATTCGCCATAGCAATAAAACAATACGATATACAAAGAACGGAAATAAAATGTCAATCATATAAAATACATTTTAGGGTTTTGAAATAGTCAAATAGTGGATCTTATTCTAATTGCCCCAGCTAAAAACCTTGCAACCTTTGCTGTCACCTGCTCATCTTGTTCTGCCAAGAGAAAGGACACTGTGGCAGTGGCTGGGTAACCCGGAATGGATAATAAAAGAGGGGTGATAACCTCATTCCTCAAGTCTTTATAAGGAGCGCAAGCCAAAAGGACATGCGCTACCGATTCGGTACTGCCATCTCCACAGGGACATAAGTGTTTTTCGTGTAGAATCTGTTGGAATCGTCCCTCAAGTACAGCCAAAGGCAATACGTTCAATCTTGTGAGAGTAAAAGTGCATCTATATTTTAGAATTGCTAGGTTATGCAGATAGGGTTCCAATGGGAGTCAAAATGGGAAGGTGGAAAATAGTCATACCATGGGCAAAATTTCCTTATTGTGGCCAAGTTGTTCTGATGCTCGATATCATTTAGACACTGACAAATTAGACTGTTTGCTTTACTAAAACCCAAAGTGAGTAGCTGTTGTGGTGATAAACCACAGGAGTGAAGTTTCTGATAGACATTTTAGTCCAGGCACTCTTGTGACAATCTTGCAGCACTACGGATATTAAACCGGGGGGACTTGAGTTTAGGCAAAGCCAATAGTTAAGTGTCCTACGCCAGATCCATAATTCTACCGAGGGAAGATTAGCCTCTAGGCACAATGATACGTTTGGGACATAGGGTGGTACAGAGAAAATTTGCCTTAAAAGCTTTGATTGGATAGCTTCCATTGATCCAAGATAAGTGCCTGTCCAAATCTGAGCCCCACATAACAACTGTGCTAGGGGTTTAGCTTGGAACACTTCCAGGACTGAGGGTTTATGTACCACCTTTCGTGTAGAAAAAGCATGGTGCTTTGGGATGCTTTTTCTTCTGAACACTTCTGGTGTGCTCCCCATGACTCCATAGACTGGAAAATAAGTCCAAGATATTTGAAAACTTTGACCTGTTCAATTAGCTGGTTGTCCATGCGCATGTTTGTTTGTTTTATGGAAGCTGAGGAGGCAGACACCATAAATACACCACTGCTCCCGTTCTAAACAAATACAAAATATTTTGCAAATACTTGTCTCACAATGAACTTTGCTTACTTGGTTATTTATTCTGCACGGTACGTTGAGTTGGAACCAAGTGTTCTACAATAGAAAATTTCAACTGGAATATAGTTGTCAGAGAATTCTGAAGCAAAATGCTTTACAGTTCACCACAATGCATAAATGTACCTCATTAACATGCTTATTATTATTATTATTAAAAAAGATGTTGATCTTTTGCCACATACTATTTCCCATGAATTAAAAATTAAAGCTGTTTAGCATTTGCAAAATGCATTGTCAGAGAAAAATATAAAGAATCCAATGAACAGTGATATGAATTCTTTTGATGGAGGGTGGGCCTTTTAGCTCTTTCTAAAGCAAAATACAATCTATTTTAGAATACTTTGGGCATTTTGCCAACTATTTTCCATATGTTAAAAATAGATCTTAAAGAAAACTTATTAACATTTACAAAATATGGTTTTTTTAAAAAAAAAATCTATCTCAAATGGATATATGAAATAAATGATATCCCATGATGTGAAAAGCTGAAGGGAGGAGAGAGATTTTGAGGATTGTTCTCTTTTTCAATGATAATTATTCAGCCCTCACGTGCAAATGCGCCAACATGCTGCATTTGAAGTGGCCATAGCTCCTCAGTGTACTTGCGCATCCACTCCACTCCCTGAGAAAAAAAATCTGATCTGCTTCGGGTGTTGCCTTGCAAGAGAAGAAATGGGGAGTTATGGGAAAAGTCATCCAAAAGTGGGATGGATGCAATGGAAAGCAATGGAAAGAACTAAGATTGTTCCCTACCTGAAGATGCTGGGGATTGAACCTGCAACCTTTTGCAGGCAAAACAGATGCTGCACCACTTGTCATATTCCTGTGCTGCCAGCCACAGCAGAGCTCAGTGGAAGAAGAAGCCAGCCAACCAACCAAGTCTCAGAGGGGTACTTGCCTGGAGGCAGAGTCCATATACAAGGTCCAGTCCATTCCTAAGGTCAGGAGTATAGCAGTTCACATAGACGATCCAGGGGTCAAGAAAGCTGAAGATCCAAGATCACAAGAAGAAAGCAGCAAAGTGTAGCCAGGATGAACAAATGTTGTTCCCAGCAACTGACTGAGGCTGGAAAGCCTGCTGAAGAAAGCTGGAACCAGGTGGTTCTCATCAGGAGCAAGAAGGCTGATCAGCAGCAGGTGGAGTCAGTTCTTCTGCTGCTTCAGGCTGCTGCTCAGCAGGTGAAGCCGACTCCTGGCCCATGATACCGCTGAGCCGAAACCCTTCATCTTATAATATTGTCTCTGGTCTCCCTCCTTCCCCCCTTTCTCTTAACCCATTCCAGCATCTATTTTCTTTCCTGCATTTCTTCCCAGGTGAATACAGTTGCACTTTCAGGCCTTTGACACACCTCTTGTGTCTTCTGTTTTGTAAATGCCTCCTTCTCCCTTTTGGTTCATGGTCCTGCCCTCAGGTGCCACCATTATGTAGGAGCTGACAACAATGAACATCAGCTTCGTGGACATTGATGTGAATTTTAAGAAAATTCACACAGTGTGAATCCTTAGTAAATGAAGCCTCCTGCACTACACATTCCACCTGCTGTTGTTAATGCAGCTTTCTAGACTTTCTCCCCCCTGGGCACCTTTTGATGAAAAGACTCCCATTTTATCTCATACTCTTGACCTTTTAGATTAGCCTTCTCTTTGACACGGTAATGTATGCCTTGAATAAAATCCAGCTATACCACATTCACCTCTTTCTCTCATTCATTTTTGTCAACCTTTGAAGAATTATATCAGATATGTCTGGCTAAACCTGTTCTTTGTAATTCAAGGGAAGCAATCAACGACCTGGATTCTTGTTCTCATGGAAACATGTTGCATATATATATATATATATATATATATATATATATATATATATATATGGTTTAATATGTCCTACAGTGATGCCCACTTCTAAGTCATCCTGAATGCACACAGTTCAAAAACATGGATGGCGAAAAGTTGGATAAGGGAGGAAATCCCACTCAGAAAACAGCAGTTTTACAGCAGACGTCCCTATAAGCCTAGGCTATCAGTTCTACCCAGCAAGTAGTTATTTTTTGTGTGAATGAGATGCTTGACTGCTGGATTAAGGACTACTCTTTGTGGAATAACTGGTACCACAACTGTCCATGGAGACACAGCTGTCTACAAGCTCCATCTGGTACGCAGGCTGAGACCCTACCTGCCTGCAGACTGTCTCGTCAGAATGGTACATGCTCTAATTACCTCCTGCTTGGAGTACTGCAATGCGCTCTGCGTGGGGCTACCTTTGAAGGTGACCTGGAAACTGCAATTAATCCAGAATGTGGAAGCTAGACTGGTGACTGGGAGTGGCCGCTGGGACCACATAACACCGGTCCTGAGAGATCTGCATTGGCTCCCAGTACGTTTCCAAGGACAATTCAAAGTGCTAGTGCTGACCTTTAAAGCCCTAAATGGCCTTGTTCCTGTATACCTGAAGGAGCGTCTCCACCCCATTGTTCAGGCTGGATACTGAGGTCCAGCTCTGAGGGCCTTCTGGTGGTTCCCTCACTGCGAGAAGTCAAGTTACAGGGAACCAGGCAGAGGGCCTTCTTGGTAGTGGCGCACACCCTGTGGAACGCCCTCCATCAGATGTCAAGGAAATAAACAACTACAGTGGTACCTCGGGTTACATACGCTTCAGATTACATATGCTTCAGGTTACATACTCTGCTAACCCAGAAATAGTACCTCAGGTTAAGAACTTTGCTTCAGGATGAGAACAGAAATTGTGCTCTGGCGGCGTGGCAGCAGTGGGAGGCCCCATTAGCTAAAGTGGTGCTTCAGGTTAAGAACAGTTTCAGGTTAAGAATGGACCTCCGGAACGAATTAAGTACTTAACCCGAGGTACCACTGTATCTGATTTTTAGAAGACATCTGAAGGCAGCTCTGTTTAGGGAAGTTTTTATGTTTGATGTTTTATCATGTTTTTAATATTCTGTTGGCAGCTGCAAAATGGGCAGGGTGTAAATAAATTATTATTATTATTATTATTATTATTATTATTATTATTATTATTATTACTACTACTACTACTACTACTATTACTATTACCACAAAGTTCCACTCTAAATCCTATTGTAACCATAATGTGGGAGGTGATAGTATATAATATAATAAAATCCCGGTTTCAAAGGGAAGTTAGAAAACTGTTGCTATTGTTGCTGTTCTTAACATATATCCCACTTACTGCCCAAATAGGCACCTGAGACTGCAATCCAAATTTGTTACAGATGCCACCAAGGCTCTGCAGAGCTACCAGCCCAGAGGCTCAAGGTAGCAGAAAGTGGACGTGGGGGCAAGCGGAATTTAGTCTGATATTTGCGCCAGCTTCAGGCTGGCACAGCAATCAGCCCTGATCAGACTCAGTGCTGGCCAGCACCACTTGTGGGATTCAGCAGATTGTGGGCTGGCTCATCCCCACCCAGCCCCACTTCATGACAATACACCAGGCTCTGCCAGCAGGAATGGCACTGGGGGACCTTGCCCAACCACATATTGAGTGGACAGAAAGTTGCACCTTTTGGGAGAGGTAGTTCCTGCGTCCCAGACCATGGATGGTTTTTAAGATTAAAACCAACCCCTTGCAGGGGCTTGAAAAATAGCTTGTGCTTCATATAGATATCTCAAAACCAAAGAGATGCATTCCTAGTGAATTGTCCTGGTCAAAAAGTATTGCCTTTTAAATTAAATGTGGCTTCCAAACCATTTTCAAGTACAGCCCCACCTAAAACAAATTTCATTACAGTCGTACCTCAAAAGTCAAACGGAATCCGTTCCGGAAGTATGTTCGACTTCCAAAACCAAGGCGCAGCTTCCGATTGGCTGTAGGAAGCTCCTGCAGCCAATCGGAACCCGTGGAACCCACATCAGATGTTCGGGTTCCAAAGAACATTCGCAAACCGGAACACTCACTTCCGGGTTTGCGGCGTTCAGGAGCCAAAACGTTCGAGATGCAGGGCATTCGACTTCTGAGGTACGACTGTAGTTGAAATAGGATGGTAGCATAGAATGGATTGCCATTGCCAGATTATCCTTGTCTGGGAGATGTACTAAGTATTGACAACTCATTTATGCATAAAAGGTAGTTGAAGAAAACAAGATAAGTTAACGCCCCCTAAGGAAGCTGAATTTTCAGTAAAACATCATTTCCTTCCACTGCAGTCTATAGGTGGTAGACCGTAATTTGCAACCTGTAAAACAACTTGACAGGGAAGTATTTTATTTTCAAAGATTTTGCAGGAAATGAAGAACTAAATCTGTACCAAGAGGAAAAAAGTAAAAGAAATCCTAGCTTGACAAATAAATGATAATTACTTAATTGCTTGTTCCCTTCAGTTGAAAAGGAAGTTGTCATACAACTGAGCCTGGGTTTAATACCAGCAACTGATTTCCAAGTTGCATGCTGGTTATGAGAAACATTTCAAGCTGTTCATGACATTTTTTTAACGCTGACTTTTACAATTTTTAAAGTTAACTGTGACATGGGGGCAGGGGATTACATGGAGGTGACAAGGTCTCAGGCCTTTTCTAGAGATAAAACTAAATCAGCAAATGTGCTATTAAAATATCAAGTTGATTGAAAAATTGTGCAGGAAATAACTTTTAAAGGCTAGCCTTTTATTAAGGAACAGTGTTACAGTGCACAGTTGACTGCATTAATCGTTCTTGCTTGTAACCCAAATAAACTTTTGTCAAAAGCATCTTAATTTTCTTGAAGTAATGCAAATTCTTTGCAATTAACGCTCTTTGCAAATAACTCTCAAACACAATAACTTCCTAGCTTTTTAACTCTCCTGACCTGCTTTTAGCAAAGACCTCTAGAATGGCATTCAACAGGAGGACATGTCATTGTTACTTAGCAACCTTGCACAACAATGGGCATTGTTCCTTTTATACGTCAGTGATGTGATTGACCAAATGTCAGGTGAGTGCCAGCACCATACCCCACCATCCACAACTGCTGTTTCTTCCAAAACTTACCAGGGTTGGTCCTGCTGTGTTAGAGAATCAATGTGTTAGTGACACAGTTATAGCATGGGAAAGAAAAGTCATTTCATTAACTAGAGTAATAGAGCATTAATTAGGAAATCAAAGTGTTAGACAGAGAGCTTCCATTTGCTAAACAAATGTGACCTAGGTTGATAATGTTTCTATAGTTATTTTGAGGAATAATAATGAATTACTACCACAAAACCTCTTTAAATATACGGAGATTCACTTTGAATATGTATTGGCTCTTGATGAGGGATCTCTTCTTAGCTGAAATGTGAAATGGTACCTCATTACATACACCCAGATCTGTGAGGGTTAGGATGTAAAAATAACTGAGTAAATGAACTTTTTTTAAAAAATACAAAACAAAAAGTTAGATGTAAAGCATCATTGATTTTTGATGGCTGATAAGACTGCCTGTTTCTGTAACTTTCTGTTTATTCAAGCATTCAGTTTGTTTGCAAATGCTCTGCACAAGTGCACCGGTGTAAAGTGAAGATGTGTCAAACTATTTGGAAATAATGTGGATTTGTCATATCTGTTCTAAGTATGAGCAAATATTCATACATTAGTTCTGCTTTATTCTAGTATAACTTTAACCGCATGACTGCCGCTGAGCATTGCAGGTACACAGGAGAAAAGCATCTCTGGTTGACTGAGCAGATTTCCTTAGGAGAGTGAGGGACAGGGAATCAAAATGAAGAGAGGGGAGAGGCAAAAGATGAACCCCCTTTAGGAAAGCATGCCACAAAGACTGGTTGCTTTTACTGAGCCCAAATTAAAATTAAAAATAGCATAAATCTTTCCCCTGAAAGCTTCTGCTTCTATGAAGGTGAGAGGTGAGTTTCCCGTCTGCTTATTTTTTTGCTGAGCTGTCTAATTCAGAACTGCGCTACTTGTGACTCAGCAAGACAAATGCAGTCAATCAGCCATGGATTATATGCTGTCAAGTGTTCAGCAACGCTCCTCTGTTTTGCACTGCCAGGCAACTAGCAAAACAAAGAAGCACATTGACCCCTGGTGTACTGTCACACATGACTGGCTGCTTAAGTTATGTATAAGGTATATAAGCCAAAGGCAAAACTTCATTATTCACTAAGTGGGCAGCCTTGTCCTGCTATATATTTGCATTGTCAAGGTCAATGAGGAGACCACTCTCACTTGGACTACTGCAATGCGCTCTGCGTGGGGCTACCTTTGAAGGTGACCCGGAAACTGCAATTAATCCAGAATGTCGAAGCTAGACTGGTGACTGGGAGTGGCCGCTGGGACCACATAACACCAGTCCTGAGAGATCTGCATTGGCTCCCAGTACGTTTCCGAGCACAATTCAAAGTGTTGGTGCTGACTTTTAAAGCCCTAAATGGCCCCAGCCCAGTATACCTGAAGGAGCGTCTCCACCCCCATCGTTCAGCCAGGACACTGAGATCCAGCACCGAGGGCCTTCTGGAGGTTCCCTCCCTGTGAGAAGTGAGGTTACAGGGAACCGGACAGAGGGCCTTCTTGGTATTGGCGCCCGCCCTGTGGAACGCCCTCCCTTCAGATGTGAAGGAAATAAGCAGCTATCTTCTCTTTAAAAGACATCTGAAGGCAGCCCTGTTTAGGGAAGTTTTTAATATTTAATGCTGTATTGTTTATAACACTTGACTGGAAGCCACCTAGAGTGGCTGGGGAAACTCAGCCAGATGGGCGGGGTATAAATAATAAATTGTTGTTGTTGTTGTTGTTGTTGTTGTTGTTGTTGTTGTTGTTGTTGTTATCACAGTCAAAATATTGGAGGGGTGGGTTCAGTGATCAGCAGCAAGGTTCTGCTTCTGATTCTATGAAGGGGTACCTGCATCTTGAGAAGGAGGTTGGATTCCATGTCTCCTGAGGGCCCCACAGCCACATGCTCTGCCTCATAGTTCTTTGAAATGGTGTGCTCCTCCTCTGGAAATTTCTATATGTTTCTGAAGAGGATTCAGAAGATGTAAGCTTTATCTGAGCACTCATATTGACTTCATTGAGCTCTGTGTTCAAACAAATGTCAGCTTAAAAAGACATGGAAACTCAGGCTGGATCTAGATGCATCAAAGAAGTGTTTCAGGAAAATGCGTTGTAAACTTGGTATGAGAAATTGTGTTGGCAAAAACAGAAGTTCACAGCACTATCTGGTGTCACAGTGTTATAATGCAGATACAGTGGTACCTTGGTTCCCAAACTTAATCCATTCCATAAGTCTGTTCCAAAACCAAAGCGTTCTAAAACCAAGGGGCACTTTCCCATAGAACGTAATGCAAAATGGATGAATCCGTTCCAGACTTTTAAAAACAACCCCTAAAGCAGCAATTTAACATGAATGCTACTATCTAACGAGACCATTGATCCATAAAATGAAAGCAATAATCATTGTACTGTATTATAAAATAAATAAGACAGTATTGTAGATGATAAAAATTGAAAAAAATTAATTCTTACGTGCACTGATAATAGTCATTGTTTGGATGGGGAGCTTTCATCCATTTCTGCAGTCACACAATAAATCAATCTGAACTGGGTTCCACACAGTCACAAAAGCAAGTCATAAGCCACAGTCACAAGTCAGTCCCATAAAACGAAGAACAAGTCACAGTCAAAAAAAGAAAAAGCCACACAAACAAAAACAAAAGCACAAACAAAAACTCCAGATATCACCTCTGTGTTGCGTGGGTGCTCATGGCTCAACAGCCAACAGACTCAACAGGAAGCCTCTGATTAGTAGCGGGGGACTCAATTTACAAACGGAACACACTCAACAGGAATGTTCCGCTTCCAAGGCAAACTTCACAAACCGGAACACCTACTTCTGGGTTTGCAGCATTCTATTTCCAAGTTGTTCATAAACTAAGCTGTTCTAAAACCAAGGTACCACTGTACAACACATCTAAAATGCTTTTCCTTTACCAATCTATCTGAGCCCTCAGAGTCACATCACATTATGGAAGAGGAGGAGGTGGAGTAGCCACATACGTCTTATAACCCCCCCGGACCACTTAATTCAACTTCTTGGGAACGTATCTTATGTAATTGGCGCTCTCTTGTTGTTGGAGCTATTTCTATGTTTCTGCATCAGTGTACTCAGCCAACTGCTTCCAAGACTGAACAAATTGCTATTTGAAATGCAATACTGAGTTTTTAATTATATAACATTTAAATATAAACTAGCTAAGGAACTAGGGGTGTGGTGGAGAGACTTCACATTAACTAGCTGCTGGCTGCCCTTAAAAGAACAACAACAACACAACAACCCTTCTTAAAAACAAGTCCCTATGGCAACTTGCTAAGCATCTTTGCCTTCAAGATGTGAAGACATATTTGTGCATAATAAATGAAGTTTTCATCTGAAAACAATTCCAAATGTAAACAAGGCTTTCCAAGCTTTGTAAATGCCATAGGGATTTGACACATTTGGAGGAACAGGAATCCAAAAGTCAATCATAGTTTAATGGCTAATGCAGAGCTCTCAGAGCTTCTCCTGCAAGAGATGCACACAACCCTTCGGAAGAGTGTCGGCTTTTATTTTATTTTGCAGAGTCCTGCATGAAATACGAAACCCCAGCTTTGCCTCTCTAATTTTCTCCTGTAAAGGACTCCCGCTCCGCAACGTTTTTAAAAGATGGCACTGATGTCGGAAAAATCACAACTTATTGTGAATGACACTCATTGGGATTTTCAAGCTGTGTGCTGTGAGAGAATTGCCAGTATGCCAGGAGGAACAAATGCATTAAATCACTGAAGTCTCCCATGAACCCAAACTCAAAGAGGAGTTAACTCTGCCTGCGGTGTCTCTCTGCATGATTTACTGCTCTGCCTCTGTTCCCATTGAGGGTGGGTGTGTCTGCCATGTATCTGTCTTCCATCATGTTGGATCGTTTCCAGCGCAGAAGCTAGAGCCGAGCTGAAAATTCTCCTAGAAAGATTTTTCTCTGCAAAGTCATATAATGCTGGGGGGAAAGATGGGAACTAATAATAATAATAATAATAATAATAATAATAATTTATTATTTATACCCCGTCCATCTGGCTGGGCTTTCCCAGCCACTCTGGGCGGCTTCCAACCAAATTTTAAAATACAGTAATACATCAAACATTAAAAGCTTCCCTAAACAGGTCTTATAAAATTTGGTAGTTGTTGTTCTCTTTGACATCTGGTGGGAGGGCATTCCACAGGGCGGGCACCACTACTGAGAAGGCCTTCTGCCTGGTTCGCTGTAACTTGGCTTCTCACAGTGAGGGAACCGCCAGAAGGCCCTCGGTGCTGGACCTCAGTGTCTGGGTAGACACACTTTAAAGACACATTTGTAAGTGGGTCATGTGTTCAGGGCAGCAGAGAGAGATTTAGGGCAGAGTCAAGGTGGGGGGCACCACAACTATGACATAGTGCACACAAAGAATGGAAGGCAAGGGGCACTGAATTTTGGCATCACACAGGGTGCCACTGAAATTGGAAAAACCCACCTTTGAGGGCAGGTGAGCGTACCAAGAAAGAGTAGTTGCACTGCATGGGGGAAATCCTCCCACTTATTTCTTAAATTAGTTTTTTCTGCTGCCACAAGAAGCAATAATGTACAATAGTGGACTAGCAGGGTGCCATTTCCCCCTGAAACTAGACTCCTGGTGCTCCACACATTGAGCATGCAGGAGCAGATTACTTAGGCACTTTTTTTGGTATCAGGATTGATCCTCAGATCATAGAAGACTTAGATCATAGAACACAGAACCATAGAGTTGGAAGAGACCCTAAGGATCATCTAGTCCAACCCCCTGCTATGAAGGAATATGCACCTGTCCCATGCTGGGATCAAACCTGCAACCTTGTTGTTATCCTGCAATCTTTTTTGACTGAACTATACAGCTTCAAATAAAGCGTTTTAAGCATGTTTTAAGTGCAATATACAATGTGACACTAGATGGTAATGGTGAGCCAATGGGAAATTCAATGTATTTTTAAAAACGCTTTAAAAAAAAGCATTTTCAAAATGGTTTTTATATGTGTGTAGATTCCACCCAAGATGCATTTCTGGTTCCTTCTCATCTGTGCCTTCTTCATTTTAACTCCTAAACTTCTCTCTCTCTCTCTCTCTCTCTCTCTCTCTCTCTCTGGAACTTACCAACACAGCTGAGAAAGACACTTTTCATCCTCTTACATTCCTTTGGACATATCATCACTAAATTAGGGTAGGTCAGAGGTGGAAGCCAAAAGGTATTCCCCACACCCAAATGCTTCTTCCTACCCTTTCCACGCACTCCTCTTAGCCCTTGTGAAACTTTAGGAAGCGCAGAGTGCGCTTAGGCCCCTGATAGGTAAAGGATCTAATTTGCATGTAACATGGAAGGCTTCAAGCAGAAACATTGTCAATGCAAATGCATTTAAGTGAACCACATTTTATGCCTATTTCTTTGCCTGACTCATACCAACCAAAGCACATCGACAATTATAGTTTTGCTATCGCCTTAACTCATGGTTGTCAGAGATACAAGGCTATAATTGCCAATTTAATAGACAGTTCGTTTGTGATGCTTGAGTGTTTAGGAATCATCAATGTGCACAGTGTAAAATAAAGAAGAGAAAGGAAGAGAAAAATGTTTAGAAAGGGTTCAGAGTCAGCGGTCAAGGGTAGGTTTGGGTTTTTTTTACATAGATTTGAAGAAATTGCTCTTAGAGAATTGAGAGCATTCAGGGAACATATTTGAATGTAAATACAAAACTGAATGAAAAGGAAAAGTACCAGGTAAAATTTAAAATGCCAAGGTAAAGAAATGTACTTTGAAGTAGAAATGATACAAAGTAAACAGCTTAGACTTTATAAACTAAGGGACACTTTACTCATGCAGTAGAACCAATGACTAAATGAGTACCACTTTAGAATGAAGCTTTCCTTGACAGTATCACTTCAGACTAAAGGATGAAGATCACATCTTGGAATATTCCACTACCAAGAAGTCATTAAATGGATGCTTCTCCCATGGTTTTTTAGTTGCAGGGAGTTTATCATCATGGGAGCACACTCAAGCAAGCATTCAGCACCACTACAGTGTGAAGTGGCACATTGGAAAAGTATTGTTTGATCCTGCTGAATATATAAACTGGCCTTCAGATACTAGATAAGCTAAACAAAGCTTTCATATTCACAAAACCTTATTCAATGGTGACTTTAGGACCTAATTCTTGTTACTAGAGCAATGAGGAACTGATTTCCTAGAAGATGGACGTCATGTGCCATTCTGACATTTGCCTGAGAAAATCATACGTGAAGGGTAAATGAAGTGGGAAAGAACCATGCCAGACATGCCAGCCTCCAGTGAGGTATCACTTTTAAGGTAAGAATTGGCTTCTACATCACCTTGTTTGTTAACCAGGTGAGGGACCACCTTTTAGATAAGCCACAGAACCAAGAAATTCAAGTCCATTATCCAGGAGGGACCCAGTGTTTATTAAAATTATTGCAAGAAGACAGCCTTGCCAACCAGCTGCTCAAGTGCTATTTAAGAGGACTGCCCTGAGGTACATCAGAACAAAGCTTATACAGTCATACCTTGGTTCTCGAACGTCTTGGTACTCGTACGTTTTGGCTCCCGAATGCCGAAAACCTGGAAGTAAGTGTTCCGGTTTTGGAATGTTTTTTGGAAGCCGAATGTCCGACGTGGATTCCGCTTGACTGCAGGAAGCTCCTGCAGCCATTCGGAAGCTGCATTTGGTTTTCAAACATTTCAGAAGTCAAACAGACTTCTGGAACAGATTAAGTTTGAGAACCAAGGTGAGACTGTATAGGCTACTAACACAGATCACACAAAGGGCCATCAAAACATCCTTCTATATACATCAAGAAAGGTTACAGGTCATGGGATGTAAAATACACATGTATTCATAGTGATATCAAGTTCCTTCGGGTGCTCCAAAACATGTGGTCTCAGCTTATAACTTATCACACAGTTGTCTAGGCAACCAGACCTTCAGTGGAGGCTGTTGACATTGGTTACCTGTAACTGTCCCTGGAACCTCTCAAGAAGATGCTGGTGCTAACTCACAACAGGAAAGCATCCTCCTATTTCTGCCATAGAATCATAGAATCATAGAGTTGGAAGAGACCACAAGGGCCATCGAGTCCAACCCCCTGCCAAGCAGGAAACACCATCAGAGCACTCCTGACATATGGTTGTCAAGCCTCTGCTTAAAGACTTCCAAAGAAGGAGACTCCACCACACTCCTTGGCAGCAAATTCCACTGTCGAACAGCTCTTACTGTCAGGAAGTTCTTCCTAATGTTTAGGTGGAATCTTCTTTCCTGCAGTTTGGATCCATTGCTCCGTGTCCGCTTCTCTGGAGCAGCAGAAAACAACCTTTCTCCCTCCTCTATGTGACATCCTTTTATATATTTGAACATGGCTATCATATCACCCCTTAACCTCCTTTTCTCCAGGCTAAACATGCCCAGCTCCCTTAGCTGTTCCTCATAAGGCATCGTTTCCAGGCCTTTGACCATTTTGGTTGCCCTCCTCTGGACACGTTCCAGTTTGTCAGTGTCCTTCTTGAACTGTGGCGCCCAGAACTGGACACAGTACTCCAGGTGAGGTCTGACCAGAGCCACTTTCAGGGTCAGACAGGAGAGAAGGAATGCAGCAAAGGAGGGAGGCATGAGAGTCACAAAACACAAGCAGGAATCATGGATGCATTCTAGCCAAAGGTTAAAAGCAATTAATATTGGGACATTTTTAAAATGGGTCTCTAAATCTTATATCACTCTGATGCAGCTACTTCCCACATTTCTCTTGTCCCAAGCGATTCCTCTGTCTAAACATAGGGATGATGTGAGCACCAGCCATAGGTTCTCATACCACACTGTTGATGCACAAATTAAGCCTAGTCGAAAGCCACACAAGAAAGTGTGTTCACTCGGGCTCCACCAAGCTATACCTGGATAACCAGTGGAGAATGGTCCCTACCTGGTATTCTTTTTGCACTACATCTTACTGCTGAATCTTTCTGTGACAATGTAAGATGATGGTGTAACAAGCTTAAACTTGTCTTCCCTGCTGCTCAAGCAGAATTTCAGGTCATCTCACGAGGCCTGGGGACCTGGAATCTGAATATCATTTTTGCAGTTCTTTGCACCTCTTATCCCAAGATGAAAGCACAGCTTTAGCTCACACGGTACGTAATTACATTGAGTTCACTGATGCTACAGTAGAGATGAATTTATCCATCTGTCTAACAGTCCCTAACGGATTCAGGTGCCCTATCTTTTTTAGCATTGTGCAAAATTTAGACTTGCAACTTCAGAGGAATAGTCAGCAAAAGCTCTGCATCCCCTCTCAGGTTTTACAATAAAGAATGACTCAGCCTGCAAGGCTATAGTCTTAGTATGGACTGGATATATTTTGTCAATGTGGAGTCCCAACAGCTCCTCGGGATTTATGGATTACTCTGAAAACGAAAATATAATATGGTGAGAATACTTTCCACTCTGCTTTTAAAAATCCCTGCTACACATGTCTATTGAAGAGGAGATTGTGCCATTTATATATGTGTTTGTGTTTCCAGTCCTCAGGATACTTACACCTGAGTGGGCCCTGCGATTCCAGTGATGTGTGGCTGCTATAAAGAAACCATCAGCATATCTCTGACTTCTCTCTAATTCAATGTATATGATGTTATTATCCAGTTTTCCCCAACCCCTGCTACACTTCACTAGTTGCAATTTAGGCAATGGACAATCTCATTTTATGCTAATGGATGTTACCAGAAAAAGGGGGAGGCAGAGATTCTAGATCAAAGTGCAAGTTGATGGCTATCTAAGGCATGTACAATTATTTCTTCCTCTGGGATGGACTGGACAACTCCTCAATTATTGTTGTTTTATTTTGTGTAGCGCTTAAAAGAAACTAAGTGCTTCCTACAGAATTTAAAAATCAAAAGCATGGCATTTCGTGTCTGGGAATCTACAATCTAGGTAAAACAAGAATAAAAAAACTAAGGGGCAGGGAGAAAAGAAAAGGCATTTCAAGTATCTATGGACAGTTCCTTTGTAAAGGTGGACAAATGCTAAAAGTTGAAGGAAGCTTTGTTGCTAACAACAACAAAACTGAAAATGAACTTCAGGGTTGGCTAATGGCAGATCAACTCATATATGAGTAGCTCTCCTGTTTTATTTTGCAGAGTGGTCAAAAAGGAACAGAAACTGTCTCCTGGCAAGTGATGTCTATGTTGCCTTATTTCTCTCACCACCAGACACTTGTGCTGTCCATATATTTATGTTGGAATACAGTGGTATCTCGGGATACAAACACCTTGGGTTACAAACACTAACCCAGAAGCAATACCTCAGGTTAAGAACTTTACATCAGGATGAGAACAGAAATCGCATGCCGGTGGCCCGGCGGCAGCAGGAGGCCCCATTTGCTAAAGTGGTACCTCAGGTTAATAACGGTTTCAGGTTAAGAACGGACCTCTGAAATGAATTAAGTTCATAACCAGAGGTACCACTGTATTTGCTTCTTCAGTGCCTGCAGTAGTTTGTAACTTCCTTCCAGCATCATCTCAGCATCTCTAATCAGATAGCTTGGCTTGTACCGATAGATCTTCCGCTGTCCTTGAAATAAGCAGTTAACTCACAAGAGTCATTTCATAAAGCCAAAAAATGGTCACAAATTCCAACAAAACAAATGCTCGTGATTAGATATTCAATTCCTGTCATCTTTTCTGGTTGCTGCTTCAGTGAAATGATCTACAGACCATCTGACACATGCACAATTTTGAATGTTTCACATCCTAAAAATTGTACAAATGTCATAGGCATTTATTGCCGGGGCTTGTACCAGAAGTGGGTCCCCACCCAATACTAGAACCGGGTGCATTCACACTGTGTATTACCACCCAGCTCAGCTAAAAGGGTAAAAGAAACCACCAGAGAAGCTCTAAGCAGCAATTGAATGAAGCTGGTCAAGTGATACTTCTTGACCTGTCTTGAGGTATTCAGGTCAGGCCTGTTCACTAAGCAATTTGGAAGCTTTGTTCCTGCTGATGCTTGGCCTGGCCTTTTTTTCACCTGGCCCCCTCCTCTCCTTTCCATACCTTGCTGTGCCTCAACCTTCACTAGAGCTGGGTCAGACACCAATCCAAAATAGCTCTTCACTCACCCATGTGTAGCTTATTCTCATGCTGGAGGGCATAACCATCCTTGCAAGCAAAAGCAATTGCTTTTGAAACCATGAATAAACTGAGTGAATCTCATATAAAGGGAAGGGCGGCATCTTCTAAAGAAGGTGCGACTTCACTTCAGAATACCCATTGAGCTGAAGATTCTTGTGGTATTGTGGCAATGATGTTTTTTCTAAAATAAATACTCTAAAGATTGCTTCAAAAATGTTCCCATCGTCATTAAATGTTGCAGTGTTAATTTTTGCTTTTGCACACAGCTTTCCAGTTTCCGTCCTAACAATATTATGTGTTCGGTACACCATGAGCATCAGTTTTAATCAGAGCTTGTGCCTCATATTGAATATTTTCCCCCGATTCAACTTTGTTTTGTGTAAGACGTGGTCTGCACAGGAAGTGCTAACCGTAATTGTCAGTTCTGGCACAGTAACAGGAACTTATTAGTGTATCTGGGATTAACATCTGTTGGATGTGAATCCATATGTAAGAAAGAGACTTTACTACACCATGGTTTGCTGGGTCACTACTACTGTCAATATATACAGTGGTACCTTGGTTTTCGAACAGCTTATTTCTCAAACAACTTGGAACCTGAATGCTACAAACCCGGAAGTAAGTGTTCCAGTTTGCAAACTATTTCTGGAAGCCAAATGTGCTCTGTTTTGAGTGTTACACTTCCGTTTTGAGTGTCAAACTTCCATTCTTGGTGCTACACTGAGGTCTGTCTGGTTTTGCTATTTATTTTGCGTTTTTGTTTTTGTGGCTTTTTTATTTGTTTTTGTGACTGTGTGGAACCCAGTTCAGCTACTGATTGATTGATTGATCGTGTGACTGCGGAAATGGATATAAGCTGCAAAGCCAAGATAACCATTAACAGAACAACAATAGAGGTAAAGAAGCAAATTATTTCCAAGCATGAAAGTGGTATCTGTGTAAGTGATCTGGCAAGTGATCTGTTTTAGGGGTTGCTTTTAAAACTCTGGAACGGATTAATCCATTTTGGAACACTTTGGTTTTGGAACAGACTTCTGGAACGGATTAAGTTTGAGAAACCAAAGGTAACACTGTATATGGCTTGCTGGGTCTCTACTATGGTCAGACCCCTAAGATGTTCTTATACTCTGATTTTTTTCCCTCTTTAGTATTGCTACCTAGGGTAGAAAAGTGAAGAAGCCTCACATATCACCGTGACTGGAGGAATCACACTAGCCTAGAGCATTTTTGACAGGGATGTGTTGAAGAAGGATTTATTTGGGACAGGCATTTCTCCATGCTGTTTCTATGAACCACAGAGTTTGTATTCCAAAGTTTATGCTACATAACCCCCTATATTCCAGCATATACCTTCTCATGCAGCACATTTCTCAATGAGTTAGGTCTTCTTCATGATGAAGCATGCATCCACAGACAATTAAACACCACAGAGCCACTTCCCTTCTGAAACCTCAGTTTTAAATGTAACATAAATAAAAATAAATCCAGCATGTTATTTTTAAAAATGGGCAAAATTAGCGTAACACGCCAAGCCTTTTTAATCATTAAATTCAAGTTATTTTCCCTTCTTTCACTTTTGCTGCCTAATCTGTTTGCACCAGGGAACAATCATTAAATATATTATGCCTTCTAGCTAAAAAGCACTCTGATTAAAATTATATTGTAAAAAAACAAAAAAAACAAAAAAAAAACCCCAACTCATTGTGGACACACTGCAAAAACAAAAAACAAAAAAAAGTTGCCTATGTGAGCATTTCCATTCTTCTCCATCCCTCTCAGCTGTCTGGAGCAAACACACTGGACAAAATGAAAAGTTCAAAAAGAGCTCGATGTAGCCATCAGAATTGTGTTGCAAATTATATAAGCTAGAAATGAAAAATGTCATCTCATTCTCTACAACGTTGATGGCTGATTGAGCAATAACATGCTGTGTCACTTTGTGACAAGTCTCTTTTCAGATGTCTCTTGGAATGAAAGTTCTACCATGATTCTTTTTTCAGTTCCATTTTTTTTATTTTTTAAAATAGACATTCTCTATTGGAAGTTTTCAGTGGCTAAATTCCTGGTACACCCTGTTTGCATATAGATATCTTTTCACTAGTCCCAGAAGAGCATGGTTACTTATCTAAGCCTTTAAGGAGTCAAAAACTCTAGACTGGAACTTACTTCCAAGTAAACTCATTTAGGATTGGACTGGAAATCTAGCAGGTGGCCTAAAAGTGTCATACAGATTTGACCCATATCATCTCACTTCAATCCCTTGTTTCTCTTACAGAGCTTAAGGAAGTTTAGGAAACTCATATGAGGAGAAGAAGAAAACTGCTCCCTGTTGGGTTTTTTAATAGATGTACACATTTTTACCTTTGCAGTTTGAAATTATAGAAATTTTCATCATTGTAACAAGTTAGGAAACACAGGAAAGGAACTGGCAGTGAATATCAGAATATTTTTCTTTTGCAAGATTTGTCAAGAGAAATATACATTTTACTTGTAGTGCTTAGAATTACATGAATTCTGATCCTTTTAGTAACAGACTTGCTTCAACAATGGTAATTTGGATGTTATTTTTTTAAGAAGAGTTAATAGTAATCTGTCAAGTTAAGAGCATGCAATTCAGAATATTATCACTCAAACCTTATGGTATGATTTTTGAATCAATCATCATGAATGGCTGTACAGGTTGGGAAGCATGCATCCTTTAAAAAAAATGCTTCAAAATTGTTATAATACACATTAGAGGTGAAATTTTAACAGCTGCAATTTATTGTATTGTTGAAGTCAATAGAAGGAGCTAAGTCGAGCCTACAAACTTTCAAAAATCTTGCCTGCAAATAGCTTGGGAACCTAAGAGACCAGCGAACAGCACAGGCAATTTTCAGTGCCAGGATCTGAGACAATTTAGTTCTATTAACTTCAAAGGGAATAAATAGGTTTAAATTCTAGCGCTCACACTTAATAAAGTTTTGCAGATTAGGCTTGATATCTCAATGTATCGGCTGAAAAAGATTTCTCAGGAAAGCAAGACAATTTTGAATCAGGAAATATCAGCACAAGAAATAGAAGGTGCCATCCAAAGTATGACGTTGGGCAAATCTCCAGGACAGGACGGATTGACTTCCAAATATTATAAAGTTTTGAAGGAAGGGTTATTACAACCCTTGAAGGAAGTCTGTAATGAGATTATGCAGGGGAGAAGGGCACCCGACACGTGGAGGGAGGCCTACATCACACTTATACCAAAGACAGAGACTGAAAAGACCCAACTTAAGAACTACCGACCCATCTCGCTACTAAATGTGGATTATAAAATCTTTGCTGATATTTTAGCAAAGAGACTGAAAAGAGTTTTGATGGAGGAGATTCACAGAGACCAAGCGGGCTTTCTCCCGAAAAGGCACTTGTCGGATAACGTAAGGAATATAATTGACATTTTGGAAAAGTTGGAAGTGAATATAAATACTAAGGCAGTTTTGATATTCGTGGACGCGGAGAAAGCCTTTGACAATATATCTTGGAGTTTTATGCTGAAGAACCTCCGGGGGATGGGGGTAGGCCAAGGGTTTGAAAATGGTATAGGTGCAATATATTCTGAACAGAAAGCAAAATTAATTGTAAATAATGTGGTTACAGAAGAGTTCAAGATTGAAAAAGGGACACGTCAGGGGTGCCCTATCTCCCCACTACTTTTTATATCGGTCCTGGAGGTTTTGCTAAATATGATTAGGAAGGACCAGTTGGTTAAAGGGGTTCAGGTCGGAGCTAAACAATATAAATTGAGAGCATTTGCAGATGACCTGGTACTTACATTACAAGAGCCAGAAGCTAGCACAAAAAGAGTTTTGGAAATAATTCAAGAGTTTGGTCAAGTGGCAGGATTTAAATTGAATAAGTTAAAGACTAAGGTATTGGAGAAAAATCTAACACAGTTTGAAAAAGAAAGGTTTCAGAATGAGACAGGGTTGACTGTGGTTAAAAAAGTGAAATATTTGGGAATAAATATGACAGCTAAGAATGTGAACTTATTTAAAGATAATTATGAAAAAACTTGGACAGAAGTGAAAAAAGATTTGGAGATTTGGTCAAATTTGAAGCTTTCCTTGTTAGGTCGAATTGCAGTTATAAAAATGAATGTATTGCCAAGAATGTTGTTTTTGTTCCAAGCATTACAAATAATGGATAAGACGGATTGTTTCAAGAAGTGGCAAAAAGATATATCTAAATTTGTCTGGCAGGGCAAGAAGCCCAGAATTAAATTTAAGATACTAACAGATTCAAAGGAAAGAGGGGGATTTGCCCTGCCAGACTTTAAACTGTACTATGAAGCGGCAGCTTTCTGCTGGCTAAGAGATTGGCTACTTCTTGAAAATACAGATATTTTGGATTTAGAAGGTTTTAATAATATTTTTGGGTGGCATGCATATTTGTGGTATGACAAGGTTAAAGCACATAAAGGTTTTAAAAACCATATTGTCAGAAAAGCACTATTAAATGTCTGGACTAGATATAAAGATTTGTTGGAAAACAAAACCCCAAGGTGGTTGTCGCCAATGGAAGCTAAGGCAGTTAAAAAGTTAAATATGGAGTCTAAATGGCCAAGATATTGGGAAATTCTGGAAAAGGAAGGGGATAGACTGAGATTGCAGAGTTTTGAGAAACTAAAAGGGAAAGTGAGAGATTGGTTGCACTATCATCAAATAAATGAAGTGTTTAAAATGGACAGTAAAATTGGCTTCCAGGTGGAAAAATCAAAATTGGAGACTGAATTGTTAGAATCCAGCACTAGAAACTTGTCAAAAATGTATAATTTGCTGCTGAAATGGAATACACAAGATGAAACGGTTAAATCAAGTATGATTAAATGGGCTCAGGACATTGGTCATAACATTTTGTTTGCTGACTGGGAGAAGTTGTGGACCACCGGGATGAAATTTACGGCATGTAATGCCTTAAGAGAAAATATTATGAAAATGATCTATAGGTGGTACATAACCCCAGTCAAGCTGGCAAAGATTTACCATTTGCCTGACAATAAAGGTTGGAAATGTAAGGAAAAGGAAGGCACATTTTTTCACCTCTGGTGGACGTGCCCGAAGATTAAGGCATTCTGGGAAATGATTTATAATGAACTGAAAAAGGTATTTAAATATACCTTCCCTAAGAAACCAGAGGCCTTTCTCTTGGGTATTGTCGGCCAAGGGGTGTTAAAGACGGATATAACTTTTTTTATGTATGCTACAACAGCAGCAAGAATACTCATTGCGAAGTACTGGAAGACACAAGAGCTACCCACTCTGGAAGAATGGCAGATGAAGGTGATTGACTATATGGGCCTGGCAGAAATGACGAGCAGAATCCGAAACCAGGGAAGAGAAGCAGCGGAAGAAGAATGGAAAAAATTTAAGGACTATTTAAAGAAATATTACAAAATTAATGAAAGTTAGAATGATGTTGGACTAGAAAGTAAATGGTTACTATTAGTAACGGTTAAGACAAGGAGAATAAGGAAGATAAAATTAAAATAAAATAAGGGAAGATTTGTTGAATAATTGATTAGAAATTGGAATACAGAAAAGGGAGGCATGAGGAAGTCGGAGAAGAAAGGTATAAGAAATTAAGATCTGAAATTGTACTTGTTTTTGTTTTTGTTTTTGTTTGTTTGTGTATTTGTTGTGTTTATTGTATTGTAATGTTATGTTTTTGTGGTTATAAAAAATTCTTTAATAAAAATATTATTTAAAAAAAAAAGATATCTCAATGTATCATTGTGAAAGGCTCATTCCTTGTTTGGCACACCATTCTATTCATGTTTACATAGGACTCCTATACTTCAGTTCCATCTATCTGACATCTTAATGATGGCATACATTTTGTATGAAGATATTATTATTATTAATGACATAGTAAGCAATGACATCATAGTTTTTTTAATAAATAAAAAAACATGTAGCAGTTAGGGGAGAGTTCTGATTGGCACTGCAGCATATGAGGGAGGGGGGTTTAAATCTTCACTTTTCAACCATGATCTTGGTATTATCTCCACACTTTCACATGGTAATTAGCATTAGGCAAAAACAATTGCTGATTGCGTGTGGAGGTCCCCAAGCCATCCCTCAAAATAATTCACACATCACACGTAATTTTAGTTTTAGGTTTTTGGGCACTATTTTGGCCACAACTTTATTAAAATACAAAATCTGTGAGTGGTTGCTTAGACATTGGTTATGACTATCTGTCCCCCCCGCCTGGGACAGAACTGGCATTCCAAACTCCATCGGAAGCCAGTGAAGGGAAAGACAATGTTGGGGATCAGTTGAGCTAAGCGTCAGTCCCTCATCGCTCACCCAACCAGCTCCCCAAGGCTTGCCGGCCCTGGTACCATTTCAGGGATTGGACGAAATTGTGGCAAGCCCCAGGATTCGTTTAACGGAATTCCCTTCCAGCACCATTGGAGGGGCAGGCACAGCCTATCCTTACCCCTCCACCACCAGCTTTTTATAACCAATGCCTAACCGCAACCTTACAAGTTGTGACGAATTGCTAAGTAGTAGGCAAAAACCAAATGGCACCAGCCAATCAGCCAAATGGCAAAATTCCTACTAGGCCCCTGCACCAAGGCAGATGACCCCATGACAGGCAAAGCAAGATCAACCAGAACACAGGGCGGGCGGGCGGGTGATCCGATGCACTCTGCTAAAGAGAAAGCAAAAGGCAGAGTGCCCCAATATTTAAAGACTATGGTCCCACCCACCAATTTGCTACATGCAATTTGCCCCAGCAACCTGGTCAGCCAATCGTTGCACCAGGCAATAGCCATTAACCTGCCTGGCAACACACGGCTGGCCTGGCGGCCGACACCACAACCCGTGCTCTCATTTTAGGGAGAACACGCTTTGCCATGGGGCAATTAATTAAAAATTAAGATCTCAGGGAGAGAAGGCTTAAAACTTATTTTCCTATGTACCCTGCCAACAACCATCTTTCCCCCAATACCAAGCCCTTGTATTTAGTCTGAAATGTTGTTAGCTTCTGACACATGTTTTAAATGAGGGCTTTTTTGTGTATATGTTTTTTTAGCCATCTTTAAGATGCAGGGCTGTTGTAATCCATTCTTTATGAGCCCACAGGCAGCCCATTGGCAGGACAGTGTTTTAAATGTCTAAAATGGGATATTCTGCTGGTTCCATCTTGAAGTGTGGATATTTAGATTTCACTGGTAGCCAAAGGTCTGCACAGCTACTATGCCAACTATACCCTTCCCTAATGACGTCAGGTGTGCAGCCTGGGAGTCATTTTGGACTCACAGCTGTCCATGGAGGCGCAGGTTAATTCTGTGTCCAGGGCAGCTGTTTACCAGCTCCATCTGGTACGCAGGCTGAGACCCTATCTGCCCGCGGAATGTCTCGCCAGAGTGGTGCATGCTCTAGTTATCTCCTGCTTGGACTACCGCAATGCGCTCTACGTGGGGCTACCTTTGAAGGTGACTTGGAAACTGCAATTAACCAGCTACAGTGGTGACTGGGAGTAGCCGCCGGGACCACATAACACCGGTCCTGAAAGATCTTCATTGGCTCCCAGTACGTTTCCGAGCACTATTCAAAGTCTTGGTGCTGACCTTTAAAGCCCTGAACGGCCTCGGTCCTGTATACCTGAAGGAACGTCTCCACCCCCATCATACAGCCCGGACACTGAGGTCCAGCGCCGAGGGTCTTCTGGTGGTTCCCTCATTGCGAGAAGTGAGGAACCAGACAGTGGCGCCTGCCCTGTGGAACGCCCTCCCAGCAGATGTCAAGGCAATAAACAACTATTTTACTTTTAAAATACAACTGAAGGCGGCCCTGTTTAGGGAAGTTTTTAATGTCTGATGTTGTATTGTTTCTAATATTCAGTTGGAAGCCGCCCAGAATGGCTGGGGAAACCCAGCCAGATGGGCAGGTATAAATACATTATTATTATTATTATTATTATTATTATTATTATTATTATTATCTGCTCATGGTAATACCCAGTGCTTTTTTCTGGTGGTACGCAGGGTTTCACATACCCCTAAACATTTTGTGAATTTAGGTTTGGCCCCATTGAGAGGCAGTATTTCAATATGAGTAGGAAAATGAGAGTACCCCTAAACATTTTTTTCCCCCGAAAAAAAAGTACTGGCAACTCCTGCCTTAGTGACATCTTGCATGGATTACTATAATACTATGTGTGGGACTGTCTTTGAAGAGTATACAGAAACTTCAATTGGTTCAGAACACTGCAAGCCCATTATAGGTAGTCTGTGTCTTGCAGGTTAGAACAGCTAACTTCACTAAAACCCATGCACTATGTAGAAATGTGGAGAGACTGAATAAACCAGGAATAGGGAAAGTTTGCATCCAATAGCGTTTGTATCTCACAAGAGCCATAGCTGGGCAAGACCCTGGTTATGGGTCGCAGCAGGGAAAATCCTCTTTGTGGTCACTATATTGGAGAAGATCTTTGGTGAGAACCACTGGGGCTTCCCACAGTAAAAGAAAATAAGGGCTAAGCTTCTTTGATAAGTGAACTGTCACTGTCCTCCTAAAGGTAAAGGTAAAGGTACCCCTGCCCGTACGGGCCAGTCTTGACAGACTCTAGGGTTGTGCGCCCATCTCACTCAAGAGGCCGGGGGCCAGCGCTGTCCGGAGACACTTCCAGGTCACGTGGCCAGCGTGACAAAGCTGCATCTGGCGAGCCAGCGCAGCACACGGAACGCCGTTTACCTTCCCGCCAGTAAGCGGTCCCTATTTATCTACTTGCACTTTGACGTGCTTTCGAACTGCTAGGTGGGCAGGCGCTGGGACCGAGCAGCGGGAGCGCACCCCGCCGCGGGGATTCAAACCGCCGACCTTTCGATCGGCAAGCCCTAGGCGCTGAGGCTTTTACCCACAGCGCCACCCGCGTCCCTCCTGTCCTCCTAGTCCAGAGCAAAACCAAATTACTCACCTAGTCTCAGAGAACATAATTATATGTAACATTCTGGCTTTCTACATTGTTTTCTGTTTGCAGCTCTTGCTTCTGCCCTGGAGGATTTTTAATTTTTTTAAGCTTCAGAAAGAACCAGAAAAATCTATAGACAAGTGACTTGTGACCCTAGCCTTATCCTTCTCCCTAAATATTATTCACAGTTAGGATAATTGGTTACAACATTGGAAGGCTGGAATTGGCTGGATACTTGAAAGAGAGAGATGAGAATCTGGGCAAGCTAATGGGTTAAATAGGCACTGGGTGGCATGGCAAAACCATATAACTACTATTTGCTTACAGGAAAAAGAGATGCAGAAAAAAATCTTGCTTTATGGCACTTGTAAAAAGTTCCATATTAGCAAGGGAGCATTGTACTTCTCTACGTCTCTACGCCATTGGCTGAGATCTCTGCTACCTCCCTCTGGAACACTTTCCCAAGGTATCTTGAAATGTCTCTTTCCACATCTGTAGTATCACCAGCTGAAAGTGTTAATTTTTCCCCCTCCCAGGCAATGCTGACTTTTCTTTTTTCTTTTAATAACTAGATGAATTCTGTTGTTTCTGGTTCAATTTCTCCCCTGTTTAGTTGGTGACTCATACATTTTAGCAATAAACAGATATTTTAGTAGGCTTGATTGTTGGTACCGGATTGATTTAATTTTCTAGAAACATGTTTTCCTTTTCAATGAATAATGAGTGTTTAGGCTGTATACTTCTGAATACTCAGTGCCCTGGTTAAGGTCTGAGATCGGAACATTTTCAGAGACATCTGGCAGCTTGCCAGCATAGTTTGATTTAAATCAGCAAGAAACAAGGCTGGGATGGATTGATTTAAATCATGAGTTTAAATCAAACTTCCCAGTGACTCCTTCATATATTACCTAAACAGTGGCACAAATCTGACAACTAAACAATGATAATTTACAACTAAATAGAATATTATTTACATTATTGTTTCTTTCTTCCACTCTGGCCTTGCCTGTCTTTGTTGCACCTTATTTATTTTGCACATTCTCCTTTAAAAACAAAACAAAACAAAACCTTATGTATCGAGGGGGTGTCCTTAGGATATTCTCATAGGGGTCTTCTTTTTAATCAGTCCCATTGACCATTTGTGAAGTTAAATATGGGGATATAAGAATCTGCCCACTGGTTTTTATTTATTTATTTTTAAACTTTTCTTCCTTCTTGTGGTTCCTCATTCTGTTCCACTTGGCCCAACCCCACTCTCACAAAAACATGAAACAAAAATGAAATGCTGATGACTCGTAGCTTGAACCAAGATCTGATAGTCCTTCAGCAGACTCAAGCGCTTTACTTTCATCAGGTCAAAATGAGATGCCTATGTTTTGGTAAGCAGAGCTTAAATATATCCAAATCTAAGAAATGATCGAATTAATTTGTATAGAAGAAGGCAACTTCAACTCAACCTATCTCAGAGAGGCATTCATTTGGTTTAGAGACTGAGGGCTTCTCCACATTTTGCATGTCCTGCAGATAGAAAGCATGAGTCCGAGCAGTTTCCTGCTTGTCACATTCTTTTTAGGCATGGGTCCAAATGGTTTTGCATTTGCCCTTTAGTTTTCCCCTGGAAAACACATTCTTTATTGCTGAATTGGAACAAAAAGCAATCCATGGGAAACATGACTGCCAATTGTTCTGATTCAGCAGAAAATCACAGGTTTCCCAATTTTATTTTATTTTATATTATTCTTTGGTAGATTTTTTTTAAAAAATGCCCCTTTCTAAAATTTATTTATTGGTTAGCGGTGTTTTTCGTTTTCTTTGTTTTCCTTTTTTGTTTGTTTGTTGTTGTTGTTGTTGTTGTTTTTGCAAATCTACCAAAGAATAAAATAAAATAAAATTGTGATTAAGGGTTTTCTTAGGACTGTGAAATATGTGTGCTCTGTTGGTGAAGTGGTGGAGGCACTTGTCCTTCTTCTGATAGGAAATGCTCCACGGGAGGGCGCAAAAATGGGGGGTCAAGGAGGATCAGTTGGGAGGGAGGGAGAAATCTCGCTATCTTCATCTTAGAAATGTTGGAGGGTATGGATTATGAACAAAGAAAGTCTTGCTCATAATGCCTAGCAATCTTCTTACTCATTCCCTTGTGCCCTAACATTTCTCTTGGCATGGTGATTTGACTTGCCCTTTCTGACTTGAACATCTGTGTCCCCCATCCTGTTTCTTCTTAGCACGTGTACCCAAATGTACAAGAATATTCTTGCTATCCCAACTATAATGCTCTTGACACTAACAGAAGGGGTATTTTTCGGCCTTGCCCTTTCACCCAGAATTTTAAAAACTTCTTCCTAATTGTGTTGGAGCAATATTTTTACTCCTGCTTGCTGAAACAGGCTTTTAATGTTTCTACCAAGAGCTATGCATTATGTTCAATTAAAATTTAAGGCAGCAGAGGCTGGTAGTCAAATCATTTAAATCAATAATAGGAGGTGGTATCTCAAGGTCTCACACCGTACATTGGTGATGCTAACATAATACTATAGCTGTCAGAGCTTAACAAGCCCAGCAATTTTCCATTGTCAGCTTTTGCCCTATTACCCTGTTCAATATTACTCATTATAATAATCTGACAACCATTTTTGTTAATAAGACCATTAATTATTTCCCCTCTCTGTGTAACTTTTTCTCATGCGCAAAGTATAAGTGTGACCATGCCCTGGGGCCTACTGCCAACATATGTGTTTATACCACAGAATATTTTCTCAACATTTGTAAATTTATAACTCCAATATGTTACTCCCTCAGGTAACAGATAAATTTCCATAGGATTCATTATGAATTCAGATATTTTACCCAGCTTTTACAGAGTTGAGCTGGTTTATGCTAGCATAAATAGTAATATGGAAGAATTAAAATCTTAGCTTTCTTCTAATTATGCCAGTATCCTAAAATACATGTATATTAGTAAGTGTTAGATTTTCTCTTTCTTCTTTGTCATAGTGTTGGGTGACTAGTCACAGACTCAGTCACTTAATTCAGTGAGTGTTCTGAAAAAAACTCATGTATTCCAAGAGTTTTCTTCCAACTAGTAATGCCAGCACATGCATACTGCTGAACACTTCTGTATTATCTTGGAGAATTGTAGTGTGATTTCAGTTTCTGTGCATGTTTTAAAAAAAATAATCCTCAGGGCATTGTAAAACACAATATGCTCTGTTCTTACTTTATTTTTATTTTTATTGCAAACCAATGCCTTCCCAAAAAAGCATTTAAGAGCACAATGTCGCATTTTACAGTGCCCCTGGGGAAGATTTTATTAAAAATGCTTTGGGCCTAATAATAATATTTTGCACATCTAGAGGTTTCCACTCTTTTCCTGCATTGATTCCATTTTGTCTTCCTTTTGATGGCCTTGCATCTACTTCATGGTGAAAAAGCCCAGGGAACAGTATTATTATTATTATTATTATTATTATTATTATTATTATTATTCAGGTTGTTTTCTGCTGCTCCAGAGAAGCGGACACGGAGCAATGGATCCAAACTACAAGAAAGAAGATTCCACCTAAACATTAGGAAGAACTTCCTGACAGTAAGAGCTGTTCGACAGTGGAATTTACTGCCAAGGAGTGTGGTGGAGTCTCCTTCTTTGGAGGTCTTTTTTTTTTAAAAAAAAATATTTATTAACAGTTTAAACACTACAAAAGAAAAAAAATAAAACAATACAATAAAATACAAAAACAAAGACACTACATAACACTAACACTAAGACATTAAACTAACAAAACAAAAACAATTTAAAACACATCCAATAATTTCAATATCTTATCTTTCATTCACTTGTTTCAACGACCTCCTCACACCTCCCTTTTTGTATTCCACTTCAGTTAACTGTTTCAGCAATTCCTTTCCTTCTTCCTCTGTTTTCTGTCCTGTAATTTATCTTAACATATTCTAACCTTATTTTTTCCCTTTAACACATTAGTAATCTATTTGTACTTAGTTCCTTGTAACATTTCTACTAAAGCCATATAACTTCATTCCAATATTTTTCTAACATTCATTGATTTTACAGTATTTCTGTAAATAATCTTTAAACTTTTTCCATTCTTCTTCCACCGACTCTTCTCCCTGGTCTCGGATTCTGTCAGTCATTTCCGCCAGTTTCATATAGTCCATCAACTTCATCTGCCATTCTTCCCGGGTGGGTAAATCTTGTGTCTTCCAATACTTCGCGACATATATAAAAGAGGATTAGACAAAGTCATGGGGAGAGGAGAAGGCAACTAGCTATGATGGCTATGCTCTTCCTCCATGGTCTGAAGCAGTAATGTTCCTGGAAAGCTCAGGAAGGGAGGATGTTCATGTGTTCAAGTCCTGCTTGAAGGTTTCCCACATGATTCTGGTTGGCCACTGTTATGTACTGAGTTGAATAGGATCCAAAATGCAGCAGTCTGATTCATCCTAGAACAATAGGATTCAGAATGCAGCAGTCTGATTGGCCCTAGAACAATGCAGCAGTATGATTGGTCCGCAGGAACAACCCAATCCAGCTCCAGGTGGAAGTGAATCTACAACCTGATTGGCCTACAGGAGAATCCCGGAATTAGCCAATCACTTGTAGCCCATTGTGTAAATAATGTATATAAAGCAGATATTGTGGGGGAACTTCCATTCCTCCTCACCACTATGAGCTGAATAAAGAGCATGAAATCCACTCTCGACTCCGAATATATTTCAGCCACTGTGGTAATAGGATGCTGGACTAGATGGGCCACTGGCATTCTTCAGTGGATTCTTTTTGTGTCCAGGAAACACAATTCAGGGCAGGGATATGTAAATGAAGACAATGGGACTACACAGGCAGTAGCTGTTTCCATTCTTAAGGGGTTTCAGTGAGTTGCCTGGGAAAGCCTAAAGAGTTTGCAGTCTAGTAATAATCATTTTGAGCAACATGTTAGTGCCCAGGCAGCAAATCAGCTTAAATTTGGCCCTGGGGCATGGTGCACCATTTCACAGCTACAAGTGAGTACCAAGCTGTGTTTCCTTATATTAAAATGTGAACCTGTGGTGAATGTAGTTTTGAGTTGTCAGTTTCAGGAAATTTAATTATTTCCATGCTGAACTTCCGTACCAGAATTTTACCACCTTAGTTGTCTGGAAGGATCACAGCTTAAAGCAATTCTGTTGCTGTACCTTAAGCTATTGAATTCTATTTAAGCAGACACAAAAATGAAGCAGAAACTCTTACAGTGAAACATAAATTTATAGTAGCTTCTTGTCATCTAGATGGCATTGCAACTGTAAACACATGGAATAATTACCAGCCATAAGAAGCCAATGAAATTGGGAAACTTCGTAGTTTTCTGTGATAACAAAGAACCTTTGACTTTTTCTTTTACATTCAGATTAGAATTTTGGAAGAATAAAGCCTTATCAAGAGATGTGTAGCATTTGGGAAGCTTTTCTTTGCTAGATTATTTTTAATTGCTGCCTTGAGCAAGCTAGCCTTTTAATTTTAGTCTCCAAAGGAATGTAAACAATTCGAATCAAAATGGCAACCAGGTTTTCACTGCAACATTTTTCTCTGATGATGCCATAGGCATTACATACAGAAACACAGACGTTACATAAAGACTCTTCTCCCTGGAAGAGAGGGGAGTGGTTGTGGGTGGGAGCCCGAGCTCCGCCCCTAGCAGGGGGCGTTAGCCCCCTGCCTCCCCCACTCACCTGGCTGGCGCCCACACCCATTGGCAGACACCCAACCAGGTGCCTCCGAGGGGGCGTTTACAGCAGCCTATATGCTGCGGCGCCAGCCCCTCCTCGGCCTCACTCTCTGTCATCCCATCGCGAGTCACCCACCCTCCACTCCCTTAGAGCTCAGGGTCTTAGTTTTTCCTTGGCCTTGTTATGGACCTTAGGTTGGTCGCCCTGGTTGTCCGGGGGGCCTGGTAGGAATTTTTCCATTTGGCATTAGGCTTTTTGGTTTTTTCGCCTACCTCGTAGCAATCGTCACAACTTTCGTGGTATTGGTGGGTAGGTTAGGCATTGGAATAATGTGTTGTGGTGTGTCGAAGGGCTAGGTGTGGCCATCGCCTATGCCTTCAATTTTTGGGTATTCCGTTAAAGAATCTGGCGGTCGTGTATTCTGTCCGATGCCTGCTTGGCAGGAGCCATGGCACGACCTTCGGTGACATCAGGGGAGAGCCTATAGTTGGATTAGCATCAACAGGCTCCACCTACTGGTGAATAAACCCTCCTTGTTTTAGACATCCAATGCCTAAGCCAATACCTTTTCACTGCTGTAATCAATAAAGTTGTGGCCTTTCCTTGCCCATTAACCTTATATCACGTGTCCTTGTGTATTCATTCCACATTGCAGGGGTTGGGTCCTCGAACCACAAGTCATTTTATTTTATTTTATGCCACTCGATTGTAGTAAAACCTCCAAGTGGTTTACATTTTAGGGGTCTCAGAGTCCAGTGGAACCTCGTGTAACACCAACATTTGGCATCCACCACCTCTTGCCTTCCATTCTCCCCCAAGGCCCTGTGCCCAGTGTGACCAGTCACACTCCCCTAAAACTGCCTCTGATATATATCTATAAAAGAAAATAGTAATACCCTGCTGTGTGCACACAGTGTGGGGTTGTGTGGTGGAGGTAGAAATTACCCCCATCTATTAACAAACAGGGACGCGGGTGGCGCTGTGGGTAAAACCTCAGTGCCTAGGACTTGCCGATCGCATGGTCGGCGGTTCGAATCCCCACGGCGGGGTGAGCTCCCGCCGTTCGGTCCCAGCTCCTGCCCACCTAGCAGTTCGAAAGCACCCTTACGTGCAAGTAGATAAATAGGTACCGCTTTCTAGCGCGAAGGTAAACGGCGTTTCCGTGTGCTGCGCTGGTGCTGGCTCACCAGAGCAGCCTTGTCACGCTGGCCACGTGACCCGGAAGTGTCCTCGGATGGCGCTGGCCCCCGGTCTCTTAAGTGAGATGGGCGCACAACCCTAGAGTCTGTCAAGACTGGCCCGTACGGGCAGGGGTAACTTTACCTTTATTAACAAACACCTGCCCAGAATTAATTTGATTTGATCACATTGGTTGAATCTGACTACAGTAATTAGTTTGTTTTGCACACCCTCTGATTGTTATATTTAATAAATATAACCTATTTATCCATATTTGGTTGTCTTGATTATTCTTCCTGGTACGCTGGGGAAAATGGCACTGGATAAAGAAAATCTGGATAAGATAACTTTTTGTGACTGCCACTTTAATCTTATTTTCTGTTTTAAATCTGATTCTGTATTCATTTCATGAGTTATAAACAGATGGAAAAGAGATTGTTTTGGAGGTTAATTTATTCACAGCAGGAGTTATCAAATGGTAAAGCACATTTTCCCTGTTTCCAGCTGATGGCCATATGACCATTTATTTGGATATTGACAAGAAACCACACAAGACAAAGCAAAAAAACAAACGCACCATGATCTACTCTTTATCTACATTAAAAGCTATAAATTTCTGACATATCAAAATAGGCAGCAAAAACAAGCCTTGTGCATACGTGGACTGACTTTCCACATCATATACACATTAAAACCAGGTTATTAGAATGGGAAATAGCACCTGTTCTAAACACCAAAAACTTCATCTCAACATCCCAAAAGGATAATCATGCAAGACAATTAAATTAAAGAATGCAGAATTCTGACCCGGAGCTTAATTTTAATAAGCACAACTGAGTGTGTTTGGAGAAAACAGTTATGTGTGGGTAGGGGGTAAGGACTATGCTACGAAGATTTTTATTTTTTTTAACAGTCTATTTACGGCCAGCATAATTGCAAATCTTCTCAGTTGGTCCATGTTTGTGAGTGATTTAAGGTACATTAAAGGAAACTCATCCGCAATTAGGAAGTGTGGAGAAATATCTGTGCCTTAGTTACCATTTAGAAGAAAAACTATGAATTTCATGAAACCGTTGCCAAAAGAGATTACAAATGAGGCCCACAGCTCTTCTCTGGTTCCATCTAAGGAGTCAAATATGTTGTTTGAATAAAATACCACAATGAGATCCTTGGCTATATCAAAGTAATTAGTTTTGAGCAAATATCAGACCAAACTTAAGAGAGATGAGTGAGTATGTGTTTTAACAGGGTTTTCTGTGCTTTGATCTTGTTTCTTTTTGTGCTATCTCCCAGGGACAGGGTTTTGTTTCAAGAACTTGTTGGGCTACATTAGCTGCTCAACTGAGTGAGTCACAAGTTGTGCAGACATGGGCTGGATCTAGACACATTAAAAAAACATTTCAGGAAAACGTGCTGTAAAGCTCATAAGGGGAAATAATGCTGCCTAAGGATCAAGCTCTACAGCGCCATCTGGTGTCACAGTGTTATAAAACGTGTTCTCCTTCATGGAGAGCATGTGTTGCGGTGGGGTCTGCTGAGCCACCCCTCTGTTACCAGGCAGGGTCTCTAAAGATGGCCTGGGGCAGTGATTGGTTCACTTGGTTGCTGGGGTAAAGGTTAGTTGCAATTTTGGTGGGAGGGGTAAAATGTTTAAATACTCTGCACGCAGCCTGGAGCTTTCTCTTTGCTGCGTGTAATGGATCACCCACCCACCCGCCCTTGAGTAAGGGGTTGTTGCATTGACCTTGCTATGCCTGTCATGGGGTCGTCTGCCGTTGGGGCAGGGGCCTGGTAGGAATTTTGTCCATCTGGCTCATTGGCTGGACCATTTGGTTTTTGCCTACTGCGTAGCAAATCGTCACAACTTGTAAGGTTGCGGTTAGGCATTGGTTATAAATTGGTGGAGGAGGGGTTAGGATAGGCTGGGCCTGCCCCTCCATGGTTGCTGCGGAAAGGGAATTCCATTAAAGGAATCCTGGGGCTTACCATCTTTTCGTCCAATCCCTGGAATGGGACTAGGGCCGGCAAGCCTTCGGGGAGCATGCGGATGAGAATTGAGGGTCTGTGACTCAGCTCCATTTCTCCCCGACTTGTTTTTCCGCACTGTCTTTCGGTGGTGCCCGGAAGACAGTTCTGTTCCCAGGCGGGGGGACAGATAGTCTTAACCAATGCCTAAACAACCACTCACGGTTTTGTATTTAAATAAAGTTGTGGCCAAAATTATGCCAAAAACCTTAAACAAAAATTAAGTGTGCGTTGTGAGTTATTTGGGGGGTGGCTTGGGGACCTCGACACGCAATGCGTTTAAAACACATTTATTTTATTTTTTTACTAATATAACCGAATCCTTGGTATGCAAGGTCCATTCTGTGACATTTCTATCTCAACATGTTTTGGGGAGGATCTTTGTTTCGGCTCTATTGAAGAACCACTGTCAGTTAGAACAGGGGGGGAATGTAGATTCAGGTAGGTAGCAGTGTTGGTCTGATGCAGTCGAAATTAAAAAAATAAAAAATTGTCCAGTAGCACCTTAGAGACCAACTTAAGCTTATTCTGGGTATAAGCTTTTGTGTGCATGCACACTTCTTCAGATATGGATGCTTTATACCCAGAACAAACTTAGTTGGTCTCTAAGGTGCTACTGGACAATTTTTTAATTTAGAAAAAAAATTGTGTTAGGTAGACAGTAGACTGATACTATGTTATGATGTGATCTTCAGTGTTCAGGTTTTAAATCAAACCTTTCCAACAGTTGACCTGCAAGAACTGCATTCTACTAAGGCAGAGGTTTCTCCCCCAATTTGGTGCTCACCAGATGTTTTGGACTACAACTCCCATTAGCCCCTGCCAGAATGGCCAATGGTCAAGGATGATGGGAGTTGTAGTCCAAAAAACCAGGAGTGCACTAGTTGGGGGATGTTAACATAGCACTATGTTGTCGTTGTTGTTTAGTCGTTTAGTCATGTCTGACTCTTCGTGACCCCATGGACCAGAGCACGCCAGGCACTCCTGTCTTCCACTGCCTCCCACAGTTTGGTCAAACTCATGTTGGTAGCTTCAAGAACACTGTCCAACCATCCCGTCCTCTGTTGTCCCCTTCTTCTTGTGCCCTCAATCTTTCCCAACATCAGGGTCTTTTCCAGGGAGTCTTCTCTTCTCATGAGATGGCCAAAGTATTGGAGCTTCAGCTTCAGGATCTGTCCTTCCAGTGAGCACTCAGGGCTGATTTCCTTAAAAATGGATAGGTTTGATCTTCTTGCAGTCCATGGGACTAGTGAGCACTATAGTGGAGTTTATTCACCGATAAGTAACAGCAACCAGTACTCACACATGTGGAATTAGCAGAATTTCTAGGTCAGAATGAATGTGGCTGTGAAATCATAGAGAGAGATTCTTGAATGAATCTTTGAACACAGTCCTGACTTGGGCAATCAGAAAGATTAATGCACATAAAAGTCCTTGTCCTGTGAATCCAAGGGGAATTGATGCTACTCCTGAGTTTCTTCCATTTTAATGTTTAGATTTTTTCCCCCTTCTTTAATACATGGAATGTCTCAGGAAATCAGTGAGGTGGGCATCCTTCAGCCATTTTGACTCTGCCATTGTTGACCAGGAGTCAATAATAAGCAGTGATGTTAGTCAAGTAGAGTCTCCAGTGCTGTTTGAAGAAGCAGTGCATAAATGGTGGCACTGCAGAAATCTGTATATCCAAAATGGCGCAAGAAAAGCACGTCGACTCACATCCTGAAGTTCCATTAACTTATCCTGAAGATTTCAGCTTCATTATTTTTCGTAAGGCATTCCCTTTGAGTCCTTGCACTGCAGGGAAAGCTTCAGAACATTAAGACAGGGCCTGCTAAATATACAGGCAGGTAGAGCAGGGAATCCCATTGCGAGTGCTTTCAAATGAGTCTTTCCATTGACTCTATAATCAATAGCATCCCCTTCTTCCTAATTACATGTTGACTTTTTAAAACCCCCTAAAGGTCATCTCTTTTTCTTTTCATTCATCATATGGTGATCGGAAGTTTGCCATCACAGGAACATGATGCCTGCAGCGTGGCAAAGGGCAAACCAAAGAAATAAGCACAGGAGATTTGTAGTGGGTTGAAATAAAGCATGAATTTATTGATTACAGGTGTAAGTAGTTTTTGGCCTAGTCATTGGGTATGTATCAGGTATCAAGTAGCCCACCTGGTTGACAAGATGGGGGTCAACTCAGAACTGGGGAGTCACCCCTGACATGGATCAGTGTTTGTACTGACCTTGAAAGCCCTAAACAGCCTCAGCCCAGGAGGGGTGGAGCAACCTGCCCTGGCACCTGGAGTGGTGCGGGGGCAGGGCTAGCTGGCTCATGGGGGTGGGGCTAGCCACTCGCACCGTGAGCGTTCCTAGTTGCCCATGCAGCAAGCGTCCCAAGCTGCCTGCCCCCCGTGCGGTGTCGGGGGACTCTGCTAGCTGCCCACACGGCGAGCGTCCCTAGCAGCCTGCATGGTGAGTGTCCCTAGCCACCTGTACAGTGAGCGTCGGGGTGCTGCTAGCTGCCCCCAGCGGCAGTGCCCCTAGCGGCCCACCACCCATGTGGCAAGCGTCCAGGGGCGCTGCCTGAGCAGCGAGGGGTGTGTAGTGATGTCACCACCCCTCACGGCTGACACCTGGGGTGGACCGCACCCCTCTCACCCATCTTCCTTTGCCAGTGCGGCCCAGTATACCTGAATTAGCGTCTCCACTCCCTATCATTCTGCCCGGACACTGATGTCCAGCTCCAAGGGCCATCTTGCAGTTCCCTCATTGCAAGAAGTGAAGTTACAGGGAACCAGGCAGAGGGCCTTCTCAGCAGCAGCTCCCTCCCTGTGGAATGTTCTCCCATCAGATGTCAATGAGATAAAGAACTACACAAATTTTAGAAGGCATCTGAAGGCAGCCCTGTATTGGGAAGTTTTTAATGTTTGACATTTTGCCGGAAGCAACCCAGAGGGGCTTGGTTAACCCAGCCAGATGGGCAGGGTATAACTAAACAACAACAACAACAACAACAACCATCATGTGCTTTGAGCCCACTAGGGCCACCATTGGGAGAGGTGCTATGGCCCACTGGTCCCCATTCGGACCAGACAGACACCCATCCTGGACCCCTTTAAAGGTGCATCCAATCAGCTAAGGATCCAATCCAATTCCTTATTCTGCCCAAGTTCTGACTGTTGCAATCAGATAAGTGAAAACCCACCAACTAGCTAATTTGTAGGAAAAATCCCTCCCTGGCTGTGAATATGGCAACCGAATAAACCATAGGAAGGTCCTGCCCATCCACCTTCGGACAAGCCACTTACAGCTTGGGAAGGCAGCTGATGAATCCCACGCTGAACTCCTAAGTGGCTAAACTACCCAAGGTTACCCTCTTAAGTGTGGCAGGGGCAGGCCTGGTTCAGCCCTCTCTGATGTGAGGCTAGAGTCAGGCTAGAGCGGCTGGAAAGGGGGGAGGCAGGCACACACACCCCAGCCAAACATGAAGAGGATGGCTCCTGCAGGCTGCGCCACACAGCAAACGCCACTCCCCTGGAGCCCCAGGTGATCAGAGAATGTAGATGGACCAGATTGCAGAAATATTTGTGATATGATACTGCTTTGAAATTGGAATCACTGGGCAGCCTTGTGCAAATCACCATCTTTCATCCCAAGATTCCATACTTGTTGTTTAGTCGTTTAGTCGTGTCTGCCTCTTCGTGACCCCATGGACCAGAGCACGCCAGGCACTCCTGTCTTCCACTGCCTCCCGCAGTTTGGTCAAACTCATGCTGGTAGCTTCGAGAAAACTGTCCAACCATCTCGTCCTCTGTCGTCCCCTTCTCCTTGTGCCCTCCATCTTTCCCAACATCAGGGTCTTTTCCAGGGAGTCTTCTCTTCTCATGAGGTGGCCAAAGTATTGGAGCCTCAGCTTCACGATCTGTCCTTCCAGTGAGCACTCAGGGCTGATTTCCTTCAGAATGGATTCCATACTTACATGATACAAAAATAGAGATCAAGGGATATGTTTAAGCCACCAGAACCCAGATGACATGGTGTAAACATCTTAATACATAAATATGATGCAGCATTGAATTATAATATTGGTAGACATTCCCAACGGCAAAAAAATGGAACTCATTGTCTCCTTTGCTGTCTGTATTGTTGTGTTTATGACTGGCTACCCAGTTTGTTTATTTTCATTTCCCGTAGGCAATTTCTTCGATCCTCTGTAACAATATGACATTTTCGAGACTTTTTGGGTTCTGCAAAAGATCCAAATAAAAGTTATTAATTCCTTTCTTTTTAAAGATACACCAACAATGTTAATACAATAGATAAGCCATAATAATTAAAATTAACAGCTCTTGGCCTTCCATCTTCAGGAGGCATGGGCTGGCTGGTGTTATTAGAGATGCACAGTTTTCCCAATACACTGTGCCAAATTACTATTCTGAACCAGGGAATTACAGGGCTTAGAGTCAAGCCTAGTGGGTGTCTGCCAGGATTGTCTTGTGTGCCGAGTAGGCTAGGATGATGCAAATGTGTTGCACTACAGATGTTTCATGCATGCAATAACAGATGTTTTCTACTGCTGTACAAGGATTTGTCCCATGTATACATAGCTGATATGCATGTATTATACTATGCCAGACTCTGTTCTGCCTGCAATAATGCCATAGCAGCAGAACAAACAGCAGAAAAAGAGAGAGATAGGGGGTGAGGAATCTACAAGGTATACATAGGCCACTTAGTATACTGCAGAAACATCTTGATGATATTAACCACAGCTGGAGGAATAAGGCTTTAGGATTGCACTGTTAACACAGTTTTGCTGTTATGGAAATATTGTCATTGTTCTTTAGTAATTTGCTATTATAAAATATGCTACTGTTGTGTTGTCATAGTGTTACCTTGTTGAGAAATTCTATTAATATTCTTTTTCAAAGAAATAATTTAAGACTTGCTTTTGCTTCTGTTTGTTTTTGCTGTTCTTATAGGATTTTGCTGCTGCTGCTTTTAATTGTTTTCACTGTTGAGCTGGTTTTATAATTTGCCTGGATGTTGTCAGCCACCTCAAAATAAATACATTGGGGGAAAGATCAGCATCCCTTGATTTAGTCAACAACAACAGCAGGATCTTTACCATACTACAGGAAGAATACACCCATGTTATTAAGTGATCACTAAAGGGACCAGATTCTTAAAATGAAGAAAATAATATTGAGCATGTTGAGAATTGAAAGATATTTTGACACTGGAAAAAAATGGAACAGATCTCACACAGGAATGAACGTACTTCGTCACACATAATCAATTAAAGAAATTGCTTCCAGAACATACAGTGATATTCACCAAGTTGGATAGCTTTAATTATTTATTTAGTCCATGGAACTCAATGTAGCTTACAGGGGGTTTTCCAGGTGCTCACTCAGACCTAGACCTGTTCAGCTTCAGCAAGGTGACTGCAGCATGTGCCATCAGCTCAAATTAGTCAACTAGTCAGCTTCACAGAAAACCAATGTATCAATAACTATCAGTCATAATAGCTGAAAGAAGAGATGCCTTCATGTTGAGAGGTGAATGCTAGGGTATACAGCAGAGGAAAGTTGTATAATGGCTTGCTATTAAGCTTCCCAGAAGTATCCGATTGGCTCAGGAGCCGCTTGTCCAACGGGCTAGAGCTCCATCAATGGCCTCTTGTTGTTGCCGCTTACTGGAATAGTGAGCAGGAAGGCAGTGGTGAGACTGGGACTCTGCATGTGCTTTGGTGGAAGGGCTAAATTGACTCTGTCAGTGCACCTACACAACTTCAACTTTCTTGATGCTTGACTACTCCCGTTCCCAGTAAATGGCGGTGATGCCTTTGCCAGGAGGTTGTTACTGCAGCTCCATCTTACCAAGTAAGGAGCTCCAACACTGTCTACTATTGGAAACAGAATACTGAACTAGATTGATTTTTTGATGTGATCCTGCAGAGTTCTTGGTATATTCATAATGCAGCTCTAATTTAAGATTTAATATACGAAGATGAAAGTGTGCTTAAAATTAATTACCAACCAAAATTCTTCTCCACTGCAATATTAATCAGCTTCTAGATGGACGAGCTCAAAAATCCACATTTTGGCAGTACAGTTGTTCAGGTTTAACGCATCACATCCCTGAACTCCACATGTTGCAATTCTAAAAGTCTTCATTAACGTATCTGCAACAATGTAAGCTGAAGTCGGGCTGCACTTTTGAATCACCATCATCAAAAAAATAGTGGAAGTGAGACAAGGCGCTCAAGTGGAACTTGAACTTACGATTGTAGAATTTGTAGAAAGAACTTTACATTTACTGATGTCTCATTCTTTATTGTGCCACGGCGAAAATATTCCTCGTGAAGTAGGGATTGGCAGATCAACCCATTTCCATTCTGTGTCAGTCACAGGTTGCTTCAGTCCTGGTTTTTGTGGATTGAAAAATTGGAAAAAAACAACCCACAAAACATTCATGTGTGTAGATGTGAGATAGATAGATGATCGATAGGTAGATGATAGATAGATGTGGAGCCAGGGGGCACAGCTGAACATGGCAGCAGCACAGCCCCGGTTGCTGGTGGCTCCTGTCCTCCGTCTCCTACTACCACACAAGGGAAAGATGGGGGAAACCACCCCTGGCCAGCTGTGGCAGCAGTAGCAGCAGGAGTAGCCACTGACTCCAAGTTTGCCCTCCTCCACCCTCTGAACAATACGAGGGCTGGCCCCCTCAAAAAGATAAAAACAGAGGGAGCCAGGTATGGTGGCTCCTGGGGTCATGCCTGTGACCCTCATGGTCCCTTCCAACTCTACAATTCCATTATTCCCGTGTCTGTTTCTTTATCTAGGGCAGAGCTTCCCAGATGTTTCATGTTGGCGACACAATTTTTAGATGTGTATCATTTCACAACACAGTAATTCAGTTTTACTAGCAAGGTCAAACTAACCCTTTTCCAGCCCTGGCAGAAGCATAGGGGGTATGTTTGTGCGAAAGACCTACACACTGCAGTTGACACACTAACGTGTTGTGACACCCCACTCGCTGGATCATCACCTTGTTGTGGTGAGTGGGCTTGAATGTTCCTATGACCCTTGTGAGCGAAAGATTCCATCAACGGTGTCTCCCAAAAACTTTACACATCACTTGGGAAGACAGGCAGACTAATGCCAGTGTACTGGAAGAAGCAAAGATCACCAGTATTGAAGCAATGATTATTCAACATCAACTTCGTTGGAATAGTCACGTTGTTCGGATGCCTGATTATCATCTGCCAAAGCAACTACTCTATTCCAAACTTAAAAATGGAAAGTGTAATGTTGGTGGTCAACAAAAGAGGTTTAAAGTCTGTCTTAAGGCAAATCTAAAAAAAAAAAAAGCAGTATAAACACCAACAATTAGGAAACACTGGCCTGAGAGCACTCCAGTTGGAGAACAGCCTTTACCAAAGGTGTCATGGGCTTTGAAGACACTCAAACTCAGAACACAAGGGAGAAACGTGCTAAGAGGAAGACACGCTTGGCAAATCCACACCGTGATCAACTCTCTCCCGGAAACCAATGTCCCCACTGTGGAAGGATGTGTGGATCCAGAATTGGCCTCCACAGTCACTTACGGACTCATTGTTAAAACCGTGTTTATGGAAGACAATCTTACTCGACTACGAGGGATCGCCAAAGAAGAAGCTTTGAAACGATAACAACAGACACTGTAATGCTCGGCATCCTATGTCAACATTTTGTTTTGCTTTTAATCTGTTAATGTAATGAGAGTTCATGTCGCCTTGCCCTTTCGCAGCACAGGGCAAGGTGTGCCTGCAAAGCCAGGGCTGCATTTGCATCCTCATCCCATTTTAATCAGTGCTCAATTTGGATTGCTCTGTCTCGGCAATCAGCATATTGCCGAGCAAGGAAACTGCAGGCCTAAATGAGATGTTGCCTTGTTCCAGCTGATTAAAACATGATCCAAGGTGACTTTTAGGTGACACTAGAAATAGTCGGAAGAGCAGCGTTTTGTTCTTTAAAGGCTTTGGGCAGGGCGGTTGCTGAGAGAAATGAGTGAGGGATGTTTATTTTCCTTGATGAGAAATAAATTGACATCTGAAATTATAACAGTGGTGTGTCTATGAGAAAATACAGAAATGTTTAAAGCACCCTATTATTAAGCACAGTGGAAACAACATCTTGGAGAAGCCTCCCATACTGTGGGTAATTATCACAAGCCACAATGCTAATTGCTTTTCGATCGTCAGTCTGTTGCCTCCAGCATGTCTTCCTGAGGGCTACTGTGGCTGCAGCAGGCTTTGCAGTGTAATGAAGCTGGCTTGTTATTACAGTACAGTATTACCTATTTATTACTAGGCAGGGAATGAACATTTAGGCAAAAGCTTTTTTTTTTTTTTAAGGAGAGGACACAAGGTAAGCAAAAGAGGATATTGCATCTGTTTTATGTTTGGCTGTGTTGTTAAGATGTCAAAGTAAAATGGCTTTCAATACTGCAGAAGACACTAGTGTGTTCTGTTCCCAGAAGAAGATGAAATATATTGCATTAAATGACACTGTTTGTTTTCAGAAAAACTAGGCTATAAAGCTATCAAGAATATTATAGCTGCAGGGAATTGGTCTGACTTATAAAGTTATTAAGTGAAGATCAAGTTCTGCTCTAGTAAAAACTCTTTTGAATCAGGACCTCAGAGAATATAAACATTTCCTGGAGGCTAATTGTGTTTTAAATTTGTGAATAAAGTTTGATTAGTCATATCATTTGATTGCTCATATTTGATGTGGCCTCCTCAATGAATCATTACAACAAATCATGCTGTTCATCAATTCCACTTCAAAAGTTATGACTTTTGAACTTATACTTTTGAACTTACATTTCTTGGCATTTTGTTATTTTCATTACAGTATATACCTGTTAATATAAATTGCATTTTCAATTATACAAATAATAAAATATGGAAGTTATGATGAGTGAAGTGCCAAGGGCATTAACACTTCCTCATCCACATTAAAACATAGTCCTTTTCTGACAGGGATGCTATGAAACAAGGTGAAAATGTTGTCTCATTTATAGTGATAGAAAGAAGCATTGCATTTACTTGGATTTGATTCCATAGTGTCATCACATAGACAAATCTGATTGACTATGTCATGTTGTCAGGAAGCCTGTTCAGAGCGAGGAAGGAGACATGACTGAATACTCAGATCTGATTGTCTAGGTGGCAATCTAGTGATCTGATCCATTGGCAGGAACATGTACTCAGCTATAATCTTATTCAAAAATATGACACCACCATATTTGGCATTTGTAGCAGTGAAGATGCAAAACTTGGAGCAAACAAACAAACAAACAAACAAACATTCATGGCCATAGTTAAGCTGCTGGGCAGGGTTCACACATAACACTACTACAATGTTTAATACAATATAGTCTAACTTGACATCTTTCCTTTCACCCCTTGAAAACTGGTGCAAGGATAGAGCTGCTATTTGAACATGCAATGTAAAATTGTGTCCTAATATGTGTACCAAGAATCATTCTGACATCTTAGTGTTTAACAGAATTAGCACTTTGCAATCAAACTGACAGGCGTACAAAGGCAGTATTCAATGGGCCAGTGCTTAAACTCATTGGGCTAGTCATGCTTAGAGCAGAGTCATTGAAACCACTGATTTCAATGAGTCTGCTACTCTGAGCATGATTTAGTCAAATATCACCTAAGGCAGGGGTCAGCAACATTTTTCAGCCATGGGCCAGTCCACCGTCCCTCAGACCATGTAGTGGGCCGGACTATATTTTGGTGGTGGTGGTGGGGAATGAACAAATTCCTATGCCCCACAAATAACCCAGAGATGCATTTTAAATAAAAGGACACATTCTACTCATGTAACAACAGACTGATTCCTGGACCGTCCGCGGGCCGGATTGAGAAGGTGATTGGATGCATCCGGCCCACAGGCCTTAGGTTGCCTACCCCTGACCTAAGGCTTCACTTTGCTCAGCTAACTGGGTACCAACATTTTAGGCTGGGCAGTACATAAATGCAACTTTACACCATGCTCATGGTGTTTGCCCTGAGTGTGTGGATTCTCTTGCATACTGTAAATGACCCTTTTGTTGAGTCATAGAATTGTAGAATTAGAAGGGACCCTGAGGTTCCTCCTGCAATGCAGGAATCTCAACTATAGCATCCATGACAGTTGGCTATCCAAACTCTGCTTAAAAACCTCTAGTGAAGGAGAGTCTATGACTTTCCAAAGGAGTCCATTCCACTGTCAAACAGCTCTAACCACCAGAAAGTTCTTCCTGATGTTTAGTGAGGATTTACCTTCTTGTAACTTGAATCCATTGGTTTGGGTCCTACCCTTCAGAGCAAGAGAAAACAAGCTTGTTCCATCTTCTAGCCCATTAGATATTTGAGAATGGCTATCATGTTTCCTCTCAGCTTCCTCTTTTCCAGACTTAACATACACAACTCCCTTAACCATTCCTCATAAGGCTTGGTTTCCAGATCCTTGATCAGCTTGGTCACCCTCATCTGTACACGTTCCACCCTTAAAAGAGTAAATTCTAAAAACTTTGCTGCCTTGCAGTAAAGTCACTCATATGGGGTGTTTATATTGGAATGATTGACTCCTTTGTAAAGCAGCACAGGTCAGTGGTGATTTTTGTTTGTGTTTGTGTGTGTCCCTCGGAGTCCATTATTACTCTCTAATACACAGAAGAGATTGTAAAGGGTGTTGCACACCCAAGAAAGCAACACACAGAATTAGCTGGTAACCTTTGCAAAGGTAAAAACAGCACGAGCCCACAGCCTTACCTTTGGAGACATGAATAAGCAGTTGTTCAGAAGTCACAAGGACTCATTCATGCTGTGAAACTCATCAAATTCTGTATCACAGACATTATAATCATGAATCTCCTTCATGGGCAAATTGTAAAGTAAGTAAGTAAGTAAGTAAGTAAGTAAGTAAGTAAGTAAAAATGCATTAATCTAATGGTCTGGAGAGCACATAGCATAACTGCAGGACAAAACCACTAAATACAACTCTTCAATGTAAGACATTAAATAGTATGGTTTTAATATCAATTTGCATAACAGTTGATCACAAGTATACATGAGCATTGACCTTTTGTGCTGCTATTGCTCTCATCTCGTCATTAAATTTGAAGGGTATCTTTTCAGGAGCAAGAAGGTCACTCGCTACACCCCAATTGCAAATCTTCTCTTTTCACACACTTGGAGTTTCGCATGTGTGCCTGACCTTGCTCATATTAAAGGCACATTGAAGCTTTAAAGAAGGGCACGGGCCATTTAGTCAGGTGAAAGGCAATTGAAACAGGAGAAATGATCAAGGAATTATCAAAATGATGTAGGCTGGGGAAATTATCTTTTGAACTTTATATGCCATGAATTCCCTGCTCTCTTCATATAGGGGAACAGCTTGGGCAACAAAAGGTAGTATTTCTTTTTGCTCATTGCTGTTTCAAATTTTCGCTAGTGTCCACATTTACAAAGGTCAGGTGCCAGTATGATCTAGAATAAGACTATTTGTTACCGATTTTTTTGAAAGGTTACTGAAGGAAAAAATTCTTGTATATGTAAAGCCTAGGGGAGTTTAGCTGTCTTCTTCCCAGCACCGTCTAATATAAAAGAGATCCCAGAACTACAGAATGCGCAATTCTTGGTTAAATAAAAGGAAGCATATTTTTGTAACTAGCAATATGGTAGAGCTGTTGATGAAATTTGGGATGGCCGGGAAAAGTGAAATTTATTAAGCCTTTCCATTTAAACCAGCAACAGGGAACCTCTGGCCAACCAGTCCATTTTGGTCCAGGAAAGCCACACTCACCGATCCTATACCTGATGTCATATATGGTGTCAGTTACAGGGAAAGTACAGTTGTGGCTGGGTGAAAAAAAGGGAGTTTCAGACATGCAAGTGCAGCTCTTAAGAGTGAAACAGCTCAAAAAACTCAGACCTGGGAGTCTCAGATCCTGGGATCTTCATGTGTTCTTGAGGTTTATCTCATTTGAGTATGGATGCCCTGATGCAAACTGGTTTTCGATATGAGATATCCAAATATATAGTAGGCACTGTGATATCAGTGGTAGATCACATAAATTGCACACACAATTTCTTGCATCTAAAAGAATCTTATACAGGTGTACCTCAGGTTACAGATGCTTCAGGTTACAGATGCTTCAGATTACAGACTCCGCTAACCCAGAAATAGTACCTCAGGTTAAGAACTTTGCTTCAGGATGAGAACAGAAATCGCATAGCGGCGGTGCGGTGGCAGCGGGAAGCCCCATTAGCTAAAGTGGTATCTCAGGTTAAGAACTGTTTCAGGTTAAGAACAGACCTCCAAAATGAATTAAGTTCTTAACCCAAGGTATCACTGTATCTAGAAGTCTAGGAAAGGCCTCTTCCTCAGACCCTGGAAAGTTACTGCCCATCGGAGCAGACAGTATTTGACAGGATAGACCAATCTCTTGGTTCAATGTAGCGCATTTCTTTAGCTCCTTATTGCTTCCTCTAAATCCTGGGAGGTAAATATCTAAGTTCCTTTCTATTGACAGGAGGTCTGTGATCTGACAGTTTCAAAAGGAAATGTTGCAACTGTGCAAGGAATCATTAGTATAATGATTCATTAGTATATCTAAAAATCTGAACCTGTCTACCCAGTAGCTTTGGGACTTTTCATATTAAAGCAGCTGGATTTAGCCAAATCTATATCTGATGCACAGCTGCATGCAAAGCCAACAGAACAAGGTGGAATCCCAAGCTCTGTGGGTGATATTTCCTTCAGACATGGATTTGTTTTTCTACCACAGTAGCATTTCCCCCTCCCCCAAAATAGATTCAACCAGAGTAGCATCCCATGAACGCAGAAAGGTTTGTTGCTGGAAGCCCTTTCCGCTTGTGCAGAGGGGGAAAGACGTTGGATCCTAGCCATCGTCTTCAATATTTGTGTAATTCCCAAGCAAAATCAACATGAGGACCAATATTTATAGCATGCAGTTTAATGACGATACTGACTAGACTATTCAGTAATAGGGATTATCATCCATCAGGTTTATGCTGCTTTCAAATTTTGACTTGTTTTTCTTCTCTAATAAACAGCCTTTCTCCATGAAGAGGGCCCATTAGATTACAAATTACTGAGGCAACAAATTAAACAATGTTCCTTTTAAAGGAACAAATCAAGTTGCCCTAGCTACAATGGGAGGATCTCTGTATATCTATATGAAGAATGCAATAGGTAAAGTTTTGGTGTAAAGACAGTTGATTAGAAATATTGAATAGGGATTGGAGCAAGATGTCGAAAGGGTCATAGATCAGTGAAAGGATATCTTCTTTGAATGCAGAAAGTGCTGGATTCAATCCCTGGCATCTTCAGTGACCTGGGAAGCATTTCCTGTCTGAAGAGCATCTGCCAGTCGGCAAGCAAGATGGACCAATGGCCTGATTCAGTTGGGGGCACCTTCCTATGTTCCTATGTGAACTTATGCAAAGATGGGAGAGGGGACAATCAGGCATTATATGTCAGGAGTGCATGCAGGAGCCAGGCCCTGGGATCAGTAGGGGTTCGCAGGACTGGGGCCTTCCTAAGTTTGTTCTGGAGAGGCAAGGCATGGCCGCACAGGTGAGGCCGCTTGGTAACTTGCTGCACCTGGTGGCAAGAGCCAGGAAGGAATATAAGGTCAGCATTTCCCTTCGGCTCTTTGCTACAGCAATACGTTTCCTGCCTTGCTGCGTTTGGCTTCTTGCTTCCTGATCCTTGGACCTCGGCTTCTTGACCCTCAAGCCCTTGACTTCGTGACTCTCTGCTTCCTGACCCTCGGACCCCTGGCTTCTAGACTCTCATTCCTGCTCCCTGCCATCTTGCCCCCGGTCCCGACGTCCTCAGCCAGGACTTTGATCGCCTGTAGACCGGACCGTGACATTATAGGATGCATTCTAAGCAATTCAAGATACAGTTGAAGGGATGATGGAATGAAAAGGTGCAGGGAAAAGATCTACCTGCAATCCTATGCAGCAAATTTTAAGAGAAGAAAAAAGGCAGAGGACTTTTTTGGCCTGACAAGTCTTCTGCATGGAACAGAGGAGTGGAGAGATTTGGAGGAACCAATCTATGTGCTGAAACACAAGCAGAAGTTGAGTTTTATATGGTCACATATTTCAAGAGTTCCTTATTCTGAAAGAACAATGGGCTGGATCCAGAGAGCCATGAGCTGAACTCTGTTTGCATATTGGGGCACTCCTGGCCCCTCTTTGGCACTGTAGCCTCCTGGGTGCTCCCAAAACCCATGCCTGAGGATCTAGGGACCCTCAGGAATGGGGTGGGATTGAGGGCAGAGAACTGCAATGGAAGAGTAGAATTTGATGGAGTTCCCTGGCATATGTAGAAGTACCTTTACATTTGGGATCCAAGCCAGTAGATATTTTAATTCATTCCCATAACTGCATCTTCCCTTTTTAGCACTGGGAAGCTCTAGATGGTACACTTAAGATGAACATTTTATGACTGTGGCTGTGTTGCATCTGACAATGCCAAAGCCAAATTATACTTAAAAGAGCACAAGTCTTTTCAAAGAACTCCAGCAGACCTACCAACTTTGTCACCTGCTAGGCTGAATGTAGCTCCCCAGCTATGTCTATTGGTCCATCAGGGGTTTAGCAACTTTCATATTTTTGCTGTATTCTTAGGGGAAAAGAAGATCGAGGTTTTCTAGCAGCTTGCAGGCCACAGAATAGGGATGATGAGCTGCATTCCACTTGGTGGCTAACAAGTTGCGCAAGCACTGCCTGTTCCTGGAATTGAATATAGTTGTCTTGAAGCTGCTAGTAATAGAAACTCCTGTGATATTAGTGAAATCAGTTAAGATTCTACTGTTCTACCAAACAATCCCATAATCCAGGAAAAAACAACATTACAGAGTTTTAAAAGCCTACAGTGTATTCTGAGGTCAGAATTAATGTCATTGACCAACTGTTTCTCTTCTTCACCTGCTGGCTTCTTTGTGAATATGGTGCATTAGCTGAAACACAACCCATCATTAATACAAAAAGGAAGTAAAACAATCCATTTCAATAGGATCTATCCTCTGTGAACCTAAAAGTCGCCGACAAATCGTTTGGTGATAATTTCACGAAGTTGTGTTCATGCCGTTCCTTTGATGTTCTACGAGAGCCTACACACAAACTTCAAGAAGGTCATAATGACTCATCTTTCATTTCATGTAGCTGTTCCTTTGTACCACTGGAAACTGAAGTTCTGACGATTCAGCACAGTGTGGTAGTGGATCATTATGGAACTTATGAATACATTACAACTTGCAGTTTTATAATCTGTTAATTACCTGGTACTCCTGCCGGCAATAAAGAGTAGCCAATTAATACAGTCATACCACTAATGCGCTGCTGGTAATTCCTCCTTTCAGAATTATAAGTTGAGAGCACCTTACCTAGGCTATTTGTAAGACTTATAGAAAAGTCCCTTAGTGCCACTATTTTCTGCAGTGGTTGCTATATACTTAGTTGGAATTTAGGGACAGAATCATATGTCCTTAATTTATTATGAAATTAAAGCTCCAAGGGATTCATATGCCATCTTTCCCAATCCTATCAATTTAAAAAACAACAGCCCTCTGTACTACATTTCAAATTGTTTTCCAGCCCAGCCATTGCTTGATATGTTGTGACATCACAGAATGTTCATTGAAATTCTAATTACTGAGTGGGAAAACAGTTGTACCTTGGAAGTCGAATGGAATCCGTTCCGGAAATCTGTTTGACTTCCAAAATGTTCGGAAACCAAAGCGTGGCTTCTGATTGGCTGCAGGAAGCTCCTGCAGCCAATTGGAAGCCGTGGAAGCCCCGTTGGACATTTGGCTTCCAAAAATAGTTCACAAACTGGAACAGTCACTTCCGGGTTTGCGGTGTTCGGGAGCCAAAACCTTTGAGAACTAAGCTGTTTGAAAACCAAGGTACAACCCTATCTAAAGTCTCAACTTAGCACTGTGGTTCCCATAACTTTAATAGGGCATTATTGAGGCTTTTCTCTAGGTTTTTGCACAGCTAAGTATGGAGGAAAAACAAAAATGTGGGAACCTGCTCAGTCCAGACAAGATAGAGTGTAACCTTGTATTTAAGCACTAGCCTGGTAGGCATAGGTGACCAGGGACTGCATTCAACTAGTACAAGGATTTCTGCCTACACAATGGGACTTCCTCTCCTCTCCTTGAGTGCCCTTGCATCCTGACACCTGATCTGTTCTGAGGGTTCAAACAACCCTCTGGATCAGATGGGGGGTGGGCACAGGGAGAAGAAGTGCTGTTGCAAAGGTAGAAGTCATTGTACTGTTGGAACAACATCATCAGATACAATCCCAAGAACTGAATGCAGCTGAGTGCATGAAATTTGAGCTGATGGGGAGGGGGAGGGCTATAGTTGTCTATGAGCAGGGAATGTTGCTTAGTGATTTTTTGGTGGATGTGTAATGAGTGAATGAGTTTTCAACAGAGGTGAGAGGTCAAAAGAAGGCCAGAAATTATAAAGTGGTAAACAAAGTCACAGGTGACCAGAGAATAAACCTAAATTTTCTTCTATTTCGTCTACTGGCTAACATATTATAAATGAAATGAAAGCAGTTATTAGTAATACCTTCTGAAGTCTTTGAAGATAATATTTTTCTGGCATTTCTTTGACTATTTCACTCAATAGGGCAGCTCTGCCTTCCAGGGGAGTTTGCTGGATTGCAAAGTAATCAGAGAACCATTCCCAGGAGACAGATAGGGTATATATACTTCCATCATGTTCCTTTATTTCACAAGATTGTGCATAAATGCTATATAAATTCTGGCAATGACAGCTGTGGTAACCCCGGGATAACCTTGTTTGATGTGGTAATGATGCCTGATATTCTTTTAAGACGTTGGCCTTCTCCCCTTGAAATATCCACATGGCCTACATTTAAAGCAAGAAGGTCAAGGCAAGTTTTATGCAAGCAGGAACAAACCCTTACAAAGCCTTTTGAATGGAATGAAGAGAGGCCATTTAGAGATAAAACCTGCATGAAAACAAATGGATTACAAAAAATCTCACAAGAAAGCAAACTAATGTTGAATTGCAAAATATCTGACCAGGAGATAGAAGGTGCCATTCAAAATATGCAACTAGGCAAGTCTCCAGGACCGGATGGGCTGACTTCCAGATATTATAGATCTTTGAAAGAGTGGTTATTACAACCTTTGAAGGAAGTCTGCAATGAAATTTGGGAAGGAAAAGGGGCGCCAGAATCGTGGAAAGAGGCTTATATTACACTAATACCGAAAACGGAAACTGAAAAGACTCAACTTAAGAACTACCGTCCCATATCCTTACTAAATGTGGATTACAAAATTTTTGCTGACATTTTGGCTAAGAGACTGAGAAAAGTATTGATTGAAGAGATTCATAAGGACCAAGCGGGCTTTCTACCGGGAAGACATTTATCTGATAATTTGAGGAACATAATTGACATTTTGGAAAAGTTAGAAGTGAATATAAATACCAAAGCAGTCCTGATATTTGTGGATGCGGAGAAAGCTTTTGACAATATTTCTTGGAGTTTTATGAAAAAGAACTTACAGGGTATGGGGGTAGGCCAAGGTTTTGAGAATGGTATAGGTGCAATATATTCTGAACAAAAGGCTAAATTAATTGTAAATAATGTGGTTACGGAACAATTTAAGATAGAGAAAGGGACACGACAGGGATGCCCAATTTCCCCATTGCTTTTTATATCAGTCCTGGAGGTCCTGCTGAACATGATTAGAAGGGACCGGTTGGTTAAAGGTATACAGGTCGGAGCTAAACGGGTATAAACTGAGAGCATTTGCAGATGACCTAGTTTTGACGTTACAGGAGTCAGAATCTAGTACCAAAAGAGTTTTAGAACTAATTCAAGAATTTGGTCAAGTGGCAGGATTTAAATTGAATAAGTCAAAAACTAAGGTTTTAGAGAAAAACTTAACATCGACTGAAAGAGAGAAGTTTCAGAATGAAACAGGTTTAACCGTTGTGAAGAAAGTGAAATACCTGGGGATCAACATGACAGCTAAAAATGGGAATTTGTTTAAAGATAACTATGAAAAATGTTGGATGGAAGTGAAAAAAGATTTAGAAATTTGGTCAAATTTGAAGCTTTCCTTGTTGGGTCGAATTGCAGCTATAAAGATGAATGTATTGCCTAGAATGTTGTTTTTGTTTCAAACATTGCAAATTGTGGACAAGATGGACTGTTTCAAGAAGTGGCAGAAAGACATTTCTAAATTTGTCTGGCAGGGCAAGAAGCCCAGAATAAAATTCAATATATTAACTGATGCAAAAGAAAGGGGTGGATTTGCTCTGCCAGACTTTAAACTTTATTATGAATCAGCAGCGTTCTACTGGCTGAAAGACTGGCTGCTTCTTGAGAACACAGACATTTTGGATTTAGAAGGTTTTAACAATGTATTTGGTTGGCATGCATATTTGTGGTATGACAAGGTCAAAGCACATAAAGCATTTAAAAATCATATTGTTAGGAAAGCTTTGTTTAGCGTTTGGATTAGATATAAGGATTTATTGGAAAATAAAACCCCAAGGTGGTTGTCGCCAATGGAAGCGAAAGCTCAGAAAAAGCTCAATATGGAGGCCAAATGGCCGAAATATTGGGAGATTTTGGAACAAGAAGGAGATAGATGGAAACTGCAGAGTTTTGAGAAACTAAAAAACAAAGTGCAAGACTGGCTTCATTACTTTCAGATAATGGAGGCTTATGATTTGGACAAGAAAATTGGCTTCCAGGTGGAAAAATCTAAATTAGAAACAGAACTGTTAGAACCCAAAACTAAGATTTTGTCAAAAATGTATAACTTGCTGTTGAAATGGAACACTCAGGATGAGACAGTTAAATCTGCTATGATTAAATGGGCACAAGATGTTGGACATAACATTATGTTTGCTGACTGGGAACAGTTGTGGACCACTGGGATGAAATTTACGGCATGTAATGCCTTAAGAGAAAATATTATGAAAATGATATACAGGTGGTACATGACCCCAGTCAAGCTTGCAAAAATTTACCATTTGCCCGATAATAAATGTTGGAAATGTAAAGAAAATGAAGGTACATTTTTTCACCTTTGGTGGACGTGCCCTAGGATTAAGGCTTTCTGGGAAATGATTTATAATGAATTGAAAAAGGTATTTAAATATACCTTTGTGAAGAAACCAGAGGCCTTTCTCTTGGGCATGGTTGGCCAATTGGTGTTAAAAAAGGATAGAACTTTCTTTATGTACGCTACAACAGCAGCAAGAATACTCATCGCAAAGTATTGGAAGACGCAAGATTTACCCACTCTGGAAGAATGGCAGATGAAGTTGATTGACTTTATGGGATTGGCAGAAATGACTGGCAGAATCCGCGACCAGGGAGAAGAGTCGGCAGAAGAAGAATGGAAGAAATTCAAGGACTATTTACAGAAATACTGCAATACTAATGAATGTTGAATGATGTTGGATTGAAATTAAGTGGTTTCTAGCTGTAATGGTATAAAAGAATATGAAAAAATGGCTCTTTTTTTATATAAGTAAAAGTTTAAGCCACAATAATTTAAGATGTTGGATAGAAAATAAGGTGTTTTTTAACTGTAATGCTATGAGATAAGGATTTGCTGGACAAATAATTTGAACTGGAATACAAGAAGGGGAGGTATGAGGAGGTCAGAGAAATATGTCACTGAAAAATAAGTTGTGAACTTTATGTGTTTTTATTATTTTTTCTTTTTACTTTTTTCTCTTTGTTTGTATAAAATGGAAAACTCTAATAAATATCTTATAAAAAAAAATAGAGATAAAACCAGCATATCTAGTAGGATTTTCTCCCTTCAGGTTTTTAGCACCATCCCTTACCAGCATACACAAAGAATCAACTCAAATATGCAATTCAAAGACTGAGCAGGAGAGTAAATTGACTGAGAGATTCTCCGTGATGATGGATGTCATTACTGGATTCTTCAGTAGTCGATTACTTACATCATGTGAATGTGTTGTACTGTGAGCAGACTCCACTGGAAAGCATTATGTCTGAAGGACTCTGAGGTACAATGAAAGACCTGCCCATGATGTTAGATCTGTAAAAGCTTATTTGCACATGAGCATCACCAATGGATGTTCAAGTCATGAAGGGATGGACATGTCTGTGTGAAGCTAACCAGTATTTAATACCTAAGGTCAGAAAAATCTTATTTGTTTATTTGGGTATTTGTATACCATGTTTCATAAAGAAATGCAGTTTCTCATCTAAATTCAAAATTAAGCAATGAATTTAAAGCAGTAAAATATTATCTTCCTAAGAAACCAAAGGACATAGCTTGATTTTTTTAATTAAAAAAATCCATAGACTAAGCAGCTAATGCAGAGTGCCATCATCACTTTAGATAAATTATTCTGCACCAACTACTACGTCCATCGTCAAGGATAGTATTATGTGTTGTTGTTGTTTAGTCGTGTCCGACTCTTCATGACCCCATGGACTAGAGCACGCCAGGCACTTCCACTGCCTCCCACAGTTTGGTCAAACTCATGCTGGTAGCTTCGAGAACACTATCCAACCATCTTGTCCTCTGTCGTCCCCTTCTCCTGGTGCCCTCCATCTTTCCCAACATCAGGGTCTTTTCCAGGGAGTCTTCTCTTCTCATGAGGTGGCCAAAGTATTGGAGCCTCAGCTTCACGATCTGTCCTTCTAGTGAGCACTCAGGGCTGATTTCCTTAAGAATGGATAGGTTTGATCTTCTTGCAGTCCATGGGACTCTCAAGAGTCTCCTCCAGCACCATAATTCAAAAATAGTATCATGTAGAGGGTAGTAAATAGTATTATGTAGAGGGTAGTAAATATGTAGCCTTGCAGATTTTGCAGTGGTCAAATCAAGAGGTTACCAGAACATGGGAAACTGTGGCCAGGATATCTTGGTTCAGGAAATAAAGTGTCTGACAAACACCACAGAGCTGGGAAAATGTGCTCCAAGCCACAAAGGCCACCTGGTTCAGGCTTCAGGGAAACGACTTCCTCCCTCTGTGGCAGTAGATAAGCAGAACAAAGGAAAAGGAGTCTTCTTACCAGTTATAAACTTCAATAATCACTGTGAGAGAACAAAGAACCTATCTCCTAGAATGGCGGTGCTCCCAGTTAAGGATCCCACCCCCTTACGTCCCTATTAATCTACATCACTTCTACGTCTTGTAATCTGAGCTTGTTCCATTTGTGGTTTGTGTGCTTTCTGCTCTGACACTTTCTGAGCTCTTCTTGACCTTGGGGAGACCGAAGGAATGCTTTCCAGAGACAGTGAATCTGTTAACCCTCTCTCTTCCCGTGTTTCTTCTCCTAGCTGTCCCCCGTCTAGTATTTCCCAGCTTCTGCCTTCTGAACTATTTCCCTTTGCAAGCCACTGTTCCAAATCTATACTGTCCTCCTGCTCCTGGGAAGATTCAGGATCTGGATCAGGAGAGGGGGAGGCTCCCGCCATTCCTCCTCAGTGCAGCACTCCTAACACCTGGGCACCCAATGACAAAGATGGATCAAGGAGCACCAGCAAACTATGAACTTACTCCTTCACACGTGTATGTGTGTCTTAATCCAGAACAAGTAGAATATCAAGTTTCCAGACATAGGGATCATCCATCAACAGTGCCTTCAGCTTATCAGGTTTCAGTTTCACTTTGTTGACTTTCATTCAAACCATGATCACCTTCAGATACTAATTCAGCACCAACACAGCTACATCTGGTTCAGAGGGTATAGAAAACTGGATGTCCTCAGAATACTGATGACCCTACTCCTTTAACCGATTACTAATGCTACTAAGTAGGGTGGAAAAAATACCCATTTTTTAAAAAAAAATTATATTTATTGAGATTTTAACAATAAACTCATCACTAACAATAACAATAACAATAGCAACAAAAACCACTACACACTACACAAATACAAAGAAGAAAAAATACGAAACAAGAAAGAAAAATGAACAATCAAACACGTACAAGAAAAAGAAAAACAGCACATAAAAATAAACTTTCCAAAATTTCCTTTCATTAACTTGTTCCTTTGACTTCCTCTCGCCTCCCTTTTTGCATTCTATTTTAATTTGTTATTTTAGCAAATCCTTCTGATTTAACATTACCTGCTTTTTCATAATAATATATTACACACACTCTTAAAAACAACTTTTGCAAAAGTCAAATTGTTTAATACCAGTCTCTTTCTAAACTTCTTTAATTTTGCCGTATTTCTGTAAATAGTCTTTAAATTTCTTCCATTCTTCTTCCACCTTCTCTTCTCCCTGCTCTCGAATTCTGCTGGTCATTTCTGCCATTTCCATGTAGTCGATCATCTTCATCTGCCAATCTTCCCGGGTGGGTAAATCTTGTGTCTTCCAATGTTTTGCAATAAGTATTCTTGCTGCTGTCGTAGCATACATAAAGAAAGTTCTATCCTTCTTTGGCACCAATTGGCCGACCATGCCCAAGAGAAAGGCCTCTGGTTTTTTCAGAAAGGTATACTTAAATACCCTTTTAATTTCATTATAAATCATTTCCCAAAAGGCCTTAATCTTTGGGCATGTCCACCAAAGGTGAAAGAATGTGCCTTCATTTTCTTTACATTTCCAACATTTATTATTGGGCAAATGATAAATACCCATATCACCACAAGAAGTTTTTGTTAAATCTCTTTGGATTGTTAAAGCCAAACTGCACACAAAATTTATTGTAGACATCAAAATAACACATGCGGCTTTTAAAAAGAAGTCTATAGCTACCAGGATTGGATGTAGCAAGAAGGATTGGAACCGCAACACCCATTGGTGCCATAATAATAATAATAATAATAATAATAATAATAATAATAATAATAATATCATCTTTATTGTCATTGTCATCATTTTATTTCCAGGTTGTTTTCCATTATGTTGTTGATGATGTCGCAACGTTATGTCTGATGTGACAACATTCAGATTTCCACAAACAGTAATCAGATTAAACAGTAATGTAGGGAAACGAAGTTGAGAACAGACAGCACAGAAGGTAAATGGCACCGAGAAGCAAAAGCCAGGGAAAAAAGCAAATGAAAGGGCCAAACAGCTTCAAAATGCCTAGGTTGGATTTAGACACATCAAAAAAGTGTTTCAGGAAAATGTGTTCATAGTGGCAAATCAAGTTGGCGAAAGACAGGACTCCACAGCGCCATCTGGTGTCACAGTGTTATAATGCATTTGGAACACTTTACTATTGTAGCTGAGCCCTTAGTTTATACTTACAGTGTTATAGTACAGTTCGAGAAAACTAAAATATATTAATCACTTATTCTTGGGTATGGCCTTGGTTCTTGATTTGCTGATTTTTATTATTATTATGCATGCATCTTCTTAATATCCATTTCGTAATTGAGTTACATATATAAAGCTACACGCTTTGATTAAATGTGACAATTGATGTGCCTGAAACTATTTCTCTGATTAAATATCTCTGGATTGTGGCCTTGATCAGTATAAGTCTTATGCCGTTTAAGCAGTCAGCAGATGCTCTCCGGCAACCAAACCTGACAAGGATCACATTCAAGGAGGATAAGGAATTTATGACAGACAGTGACTAATGAAACTAGATGTTCTCTTTTTGTGCCTGCTGTGAATTCATTGACTGATGCAGCAGCAGCAGCAGCACATCAAGAGAGCTACAGACACAACACTATAGTCACACTACAGTCCTGAGCTGCTCAAACCAGCAAGACAAATGTAATGAATGGAGAAAGTTGATATTACATGAAGGGCTTGTATCATATCATTCCTTTTGTGTACATTCTATTAAACTGGATTGATAGTTCAAATTATTATGGTGGAATTGTGAAAGAGAGAGATGGGTGGAAGAGATTGGGCAATAGCAATTTCTTATTCTATCTAAGGAACTTCTGATGTTGTATTGCTCTTGGAGTATGGAAGAAGCAGTGCCTCTCACACTGTCTGCACTTCAGTGTTAAGCAGTACTACGAGTTGCAAAGCACACAGTGATGTTAACCTGGAAATCTAAGCATATATGCTTGTAACAATTAGATTGAAGAAATCCTTGTGCAGCCTGTACAGTGGTATCTTGGGTTACATACGCTTCAGGTTACATACGCTTCAGGTTACAGACTCCACTAACCCAGAAATAGTACCTCGGGTTAAGAACTTTGCTTCAGGATGAGAACAGAAATCATGCGGCGGTGGTGTGGCAGCAGCGGGAGGCCACATTAGCTAAAGTGGTTCTTCAGGTTAATAACCGTTTCAGGTTAAGAACGGACCTCCAGAACGAATTAAGTACATAACCAGAGGTACTACTGTAGATGGATATTAAAGGACTAACCATAGAGGTAAAAGGTAAAGGACCCCTGGACAGTTAAGTCCAGTCAAAGGCGACTATGGGGTTGTGGTGCTCATCTCACTCTCAGGCCAAGGGAGCCAGCATTTGTCCACAGACAGTTTCCCAGGTCATGTGGCTAACATGACTAAACTGCTTCTGGTGTAACAGAATATTGTTACCACTGGTGAAGGAAGAGGAGTGGGGGGGGAGCGCACTGGCCCCGGCTGCGTGATCCCAGTGGGGTGCTATCACGGTTGCCCCCTGCCCATGCTGGGAACCACACCCCCTTAGGCGGTGCGCCACACCCCCAGGAAAGTGCACCACACTCCTGCAGGCGGCGCGCCATGTCCCTGGGACGCACGCCAGCCTCGCCCCCACCTGCTCTCCGCCCCCTGGTGCGTGAGCATGAAGCTCTGCCACTGACTGTGACGGAAACCAGAGTGCACGGAAACATCGTTTACCTTCTTGCTGCTATTTATCTACTTGCACTGGCGTGCTCTCAAACTGCTAAGTTGGCAGGAGCTGGGACAGAGCAACGGGAGCTCACTTTGTCATGGGTATTCGAACCACTGACCTTCTGATTGGCAAGCCCAAGAGGCTCTGGTTTAGACCACAGCGCTGCCCATAGAACTAGACGTAGAACCATGGATAGATGGTGTACAGCCTCTCTTTTCACTCAACTTCTCAGTTGGTCCACTTCTGCTGGGTGGGAGATTCAATCTTCACTCCAACACACATGGACAGTTGGTCCTCTTTTGTGGGAGGGGAAAATGGAACTTTCACATAGGAATGATTGACAGGTTGCTACCCTCTAGCAACATCCTCTGCTGCAGAAGGAGATTAAATTTGTCAGGAAGTTCTCAACCTTCTGAGACAGTGACTCCATTTTTGACACCAACCTGCAACCCAGGAACCAATTTACAGTGAAATCCTATGCATGCTTACTCAGAAGTAAGTCCCACCCGGCTCCCTGTGACTTATGCATTGGTTTGTAGCCTTAATTTTTTTTTATGTATACACCTGTCCTTTCCCTTCATTTTTCAGACACTCCTTTCATTCCCCCCTCTTCTGTTCCCCTCTTTCTCCGTCTCTCATCTCTTGGAAAGTTTAAACCTATTAAAAAAGATTGGTGGTACCATGGTTGTACGGCAGATTAAGGTGGGTCACAGCAGTGGTACCACCCGTTTTTGTTATTTGGTTAAGCTTTTTCTTTTCTAAAGGAAAAACAGGTCATGACTCATCAGCCTGAAAATCTGTTTGTTAGGCTAACAGCTTGTCTTCTCCCATATCCTAAAGACATTCCTAGTGATCAATGTTGGCGACAAAATTAAGGCAACAGTAGTTTTCTGAGTGTGCCTAATGCTATGTATGCACCATGCTTTTCAAGCACATCCCTCCCTCCCAAAGAATTATGGGAACTGTAGTTTACTTCCCACAGAGCTACAATTCTCAGCACCCTTAACAAACCACAATTCCTAGGATCCTTTGGAAGGAGGAAACATGCTTTAAATGTATGGTGTGTATGAAGCCTTAACTTCTTTTAGGCTGCTGGCAGGAGAGTGTCTGAGAAATTTCTCCCTAGCCTTCCTCCCTGTTGCAGCACTGCTCATTTGGCATGTTTTGCTTTGAACTAGGCATGAATTTAATCCCGATCTGCTGGGACGGGAAGTTCTCCAAGTGGTTCATTGTCAGGATGTTCCTTCTGACCTTGGCTGTGTTGTATAATCCTCCACATCATCTTCAATGAGGTTTTTTAGAGTCTTAATTCTACAGAAACTACTTTTTTCAGCATTACTAAGACTCCTTTGCAAATCGCTCTGAAGCAGTCTGCTATTCTACAGTTTTTTCCCCCATTTAAACTTCTTTTTTCAACTTTGAGAGGAATGGACATTCAATTTATAATTATGTGAAAGATGTTTCTTTCCCTTATCCTCTCGAACCAGCCACCAGTTTTGGGGTGGGGGAGAGAGAAAGAAAGCAAAAAGTAAAAAAGTGAAACCAAAAAACCTGTTATATTCTAGATATGCAATACAGAAGATTATACATTTCACTCAGTGAGCAGGCTGGGACATTCTCTTTGTCAGAATAACCATGCTTTAAAACATCCCTGTAATTCTCAACCTATCTTGGTTAGGTTTAAAAGTCTCTGAAAAATTCAAAGCAGAATCCTGTGACTTTTCTGACATTTTCTAATTAAAGCTCCTGACTTCTGCAATGATTTTAGTATCATATCATTTATGAGCAATTCTCCACTGTGGTTCATTATTCCATGTGGCAAAAGAACACACTCTTTTAATTTTCCAATTTATCTGGACTAAGCCATTTTATAAGCCAGAGTAAAGTAGATGGCATGCTTATGAAACGAGTTTTGTGGTAATGGTTAAAAACAATATATTCTGCATACTTTTACTTTTGATGTCCCGATATTTCATACAGGCTAACTGAAGAGTGAGCAATTTGTCATACATTAATATATATGAACATTTTAAAGAAATCACCTAAGATTGTCTTCGGTGAACACGTTTCAAATAGGACATCTGTTATTAAATGATCACTAAGAAATTTCATTTTTAAAAATGCAGTGCAACTTACTGTTCATGAAGCAGAAGCTTTTCAACTTAATTATGTAAATTAAATATCTCTCTGTCTTACAGTAGGCATGTTTCTTTCCAAGGTTCCTTCAGATCAATTAATTCACCCTGTGCAAATAAATAAATAAATAAACAAATAAACAAATAAATAGATCCACCGCAATAAGATAGGATTAAAACATTGGCTACAGATAAAGATGTCTTATGTGATTACAAAAAACTAGGCTCAAGTTCTAATTTACATGACAAATATTCACTTCTCCTCTCTTTGGTTCTGTGGCTGTTTGCCGTACCTTATGTCAAGTGCCAGTTATCTGTAAATATTTTTACAATCACTGTAAATATATAGATATATAAATCAACAACCACCACCCCCTGGAAACGTTATGATCTAGAACAATAATCTGTTCAGCAAAATGCACACAAACTCAATCAATTTTCCAAGATGAGCAGCCCTTTTGGCCAAATTTCCCTTTCACACCAGTATACCCACATGAGTTACTCACATGAATAACCTGTCTGATATAATGTCTTCGAGTCCCTTTTATTGTATTTATCCATGGATCATTTCAACAAGACATTGACTAACAACAGCCTTAGACCCAGCAGTGCCTGGAGAAGTAGGGTGGAAGGAAGAGAGAACAACAGGAGGAGGAATCAGAACCGGTGAATGTCAGAGCCAACTAATTCCATTTCTATTCCCATCCTCCTCCCTGCTGTGTTCTACAAAGACAACATTGAGACTAAGAAAGGTGAAGCTGAGAAGCACTGCCTGTCAGCATTTGGGGGTCGATAGGCCAGCTGACTCGGCCCCAACTGGATCGTCTCCCTCTCAGCCTTCGCGCTGCGGAGATACATCAACCTCTGGCGCTGACGTAAATCAGCCTCAAGCCTGCTGACTTGAGCACACTATATGTAGCAGAGTAAGCTGCACAACAGAAGAGGCTTGAGGCTGTAAAGGTAAAGGTAAAGGTACCCCTGCCCGTACGGGCCAGTCTTGACAGACTCTGGGGTTGTGCGCCCATCTCACTCTATAGGCCGGGGGCCAGCGCTGTCCGCAGACACTTCCGGGTCACGTGGCCAGCGTGACAAGCTGCATCTGGCGAGCCAGTGCAGCACATGGAACGCCGTTTACCTTCCCGCTGGTAAGCGGTCCCTATTTATCTACTTGCACCCGGGGGTGCTTTCGAACTGCTAGGTTGGCAGGCGCTGGGACCAGACGACGGGAGCGCACCCCGCCGCGGGGATTCGAACCACCGACCTTTCGATCGGCAAGCCCTAGGCGCTGAGGCTTTTACCCACAGCGCCACCCGCGTCCCAAAACTACGGATTTCTTATACATAAATCAGAACAAAGAAACACGGCATCTCTCTTTGCCTTCTTCTTGGAGACTCAAAACAAAATCAATACACAGAGCAGAAGTTCCGCTCACGGGACCCAGCAATCTGTGCTGGAAAGCAAACAGACATGTGACACGCAACAATCCCATGTCTGCAACAAAAGGTGGAATGGAATCTCCCAACACTGCCACCCCACTGCACTGGTTGCAAGTCGGAAGGTGAAGACTCGCAGAGAGCAGACTGAGGTTTGTTGGGCAGTGCCCCATTTGCCCTAATAGACCAGCTTTCAAGGGTTTAGGAAAGAATAGAGCACACACTCAAAAGCACAATATTTGAGCCACCTCTTATTCAATACTTTTACATGGGTACATCGGTGCAATCATCCTATACTACCTACCCCAAGGTTATTTCAGTTCTCCAATAATGACAGCAGTGTGAGCTTGCTGTTGCAAGAATGCCAGTGCCTGCTTCTGCTACAGTTTTACTCAGATGCCTGAGTTCAAAATGCATATACACCCATGAAAGTATACATTTAATGACTGGCGAAAATGGGCTCTGTTTCTATGCTGTCGAAAGGGGAAAACTATGATTTATTCCTTTGTAATTGCTGTGAAATATCTACCCTGAATGCCACACCAAATTTGAATGGTTCATTTTCTAGTCATCTTTTGAGGGGAGATAACTGAATATTTTGGATTGTTTCTGTGATTGTACTTCTCGGTTGTGATACCCAGAAGGTTTGAAAGTAGAAGAACAAAGATTTAGAGAAAACTAACCTTTGGGTTGTGTTCTTTTATAATACATATGACAAGTTCAGTTTATGCCATGCCCAAGATTCTTTTGAGGTAGGTGTGCATCTCTCTCTCTCTCTCTCTCTCTCTCTCTCTCTCTCTCTCTCTCTCTCTCTCTCCCGTGTGTGTGTGTGTATTCTGAATCATTAAATCTGAGCAGCAAATACACATCTCATCTAGTGTTTGAATTCACTAGCAGCATTTTTGTGCTTGTAGTGCAATTGAATGGACTTCCTTTTCAAGTTTGGAAGGGTCTCTTTCAATGCCACTTTTAAAAAACAGAGATCCTACCATACATTCCAGTACACACTGCAGAGCTGGACACAGCACAACTGGGCATTTGGAGTCTGGCCATCTTAAACATAATAAATTCAAGCCTCCTCCTCAAAAAAAAAAAAAAAATGATTTCTGCACAAAGGAAACCCCAAGTATCTTAAAAATGAACCAGGGTGTCCTCCATATGACAGTATATTTCTCTCTAGCACTAGTCAGTTACAACCCTGACTTCACTGTTTAGTTAAAAACACCGAAAGCACATTTTGATTCATAACTCTCATTTTACATGTACTAGACACTTTTTATATAAATAAAATGAAAGCTTAGAGTTTGTCTCCTCTGCTGGCTTGGGGGTCTAATACAGTAGCACCCCTGTACCCCTTTCTTGGCGAACCTGTGTTTAGTTGAAAACCATTACAGACTGAAATATGGGGTGCCTCAAAGCCAAAATTAAACTCCTTTGCTATTCTCCTCTATGAATTTTGATGGGATATGTGTGTGTGCATTGTGATAAATGTTTGACCTTCAGCATCAGCATTTGACAGCTGTCACACCACCTAGCATTAGATATACAGCAATCAGTATTTGACAAATATTTGACAGCTGACATTCAGAAGATCAAAACACTTGATGACAGCAGACAGAGCAATCAGTGTTTTGGTGGTATGTGGCAAGTGAATTGTGCTTCAAGTTAGATATTTAATATTAATGTTATTAATTCATGAACAACGCAATAAACTTCATTGAGTTCAATTGGATTTACTCCCAGAGAACTGGGCACAGGGTTGCAGAGCTGGTAAGCCTAAATGGATGAATGTTGATGTCAAATTTCAATTAAAAAAATCTAAATGCCTAATTTTGTGTTCAAATATTTTATTCTATACCATGGGAGTTAAAACATGAGCATACAAAGAGGCAATCAGTTAGGTAATAAAGAAAAGGTAAAGGTAAAGGTAAAGTCCAATCAAAGGTGACTATAGGGTTGCGATGCTCATTTCACTTTCAGGCCGAGAGAGCTGGCGTTTGACCACAGACAGATTTCCGGGTCATGTGGCCAGCATGACTAAGCCACTTCTGGCGCAACGGAACACCGTGACGGAAGTCAGAGTGCATGGAAATGTCGTTTACCTTCCTGACACAATGGTACCTATTTATCTACTTGCACTGGCATGCTTTTGAACTGCTAGGTTAGCAGGAGCTGGGACACAGCAATGATAGTTCACCCCGTCATGGGGATTCAAACCACTGACCTGATTGGCAAGCCCAAGAGGCTCAGGGGTTTAGACCACAGCGCCACCCACATCCCAATCAGTTAAGATTGCCCATTGACAGAAGGGAATCTGTCAGCAGAACAGAGAGGGAAGCAGTGCTCCATGTCCCCTTTAAATCTGCTCCCAAGGATTTGGGAGGGCATGGAATGCTGGGGGCAGGGATTAGTATTGCTGAAAATTGCCTCTCTCTTCTTTCCACAGACAGATCCCCATCCATTAGTAGGCAATCTCCAAAATGTACTACCCAGACCAATTATTTTTTAATACTTGTTTTTTAAAAGATAGGAAAATAACAATACTCACAAACAATCCAATAAAACTGTTTACAAATCTCAGTAGGACAGAATACAAACTTTTGCTGCCAAATCAGCCAGGCTTATAACTTTTTTTTTGGTTTTTTTGCTTTAGTTAAGATTCCTGCATAGCAGCAGGCTGAACTAGATGATGCTCAGGGTCCCTTCAAACTCTACAGTTCTATGATTCTGTGATGTGTCAGTTAACTGGTAGAGGAGACACAGTTGTCATAGTAATGGATTGCATGTGGTTTTAATACTCCCCCCTTCTCGTATTATAGTTTTATGTTTTATACTACACGTATTCTGAGATCACTAGTCTGATGAAGTTCTCTGTGTGTCTGTCTGTCTGTGTGTGCACACGTGTGTGCATGTGTGAAAAGACAGAAATAATTAATTCAGTAAGATCCATCCTGTTCTGAGACGCAGCAGGAAAACTAGGCTGTGAAATGTTCAAACCAAAGGCTTCTTACCTCACAGAAATTCAGAACATAGTTAAAATATTTAAATCAAACTGACAGCTGTGCATGGAGGTCAAACATCCTGGACTAAGACACCAAAATATGTAGCATGCACACCGTGCAAATAAAATATAAAGGTAAGAAGGTAAGTGTGTGTGTGTGTGTGTGTGTGTGTGTGTGTGTGTGTGTGTTAAAGCAAAATAATAGGTTAGACTAAAAGTGCACCATCTGTGTGCCATTGAGATTAAATTGCTGCAGCAATTTGAAGCTCATGTCATTATGTCAAGTGCAGTGATATGCTGAACAAATATTTGTATTGCCTTTATCTTTTTACAAATGCTACCCTAATAAGATCTGATGAACTATTCTTTACTCTCACAGCTGGGGGATATGCTGCACATTAACATTTTCTCTCTCACTGAAGATAAAATAATCTTTTTCACCAGGATGGCTTAATTAATGAACCCTTTATTGTATTATCTTTTCCCCCTAATCATGAAGATTTGAGGTACACAAAGAGAGTTCTATATTTAATCCTAGTCTAGTATGGACAGTATTATTAAAGAAAATGATGTGTCTGAGAACTGGTCAAGGGATCAAATCAGTCATGATGATGTAGATATGTCAGTGTATCTAACTTTTTGGAAATAACATCTGTGAGGCCACTTGATTCAGTTTAGACCATGAGCAGAAGAGTTTAACCCTCCCCCTATACTATTTTCCCAATAAAAATCACACTCTTGAAATGGCTGGGGGGGTTGGGGGGGAACAGGAGCATACCTCTCCATGCTGGACCCCCCACCATCAGCTGCTATTTGCAAAAGGTACAACGATATGGAGAAATATTCAGGCATCTCCATCATTGCGTCTAGTTGGGTCCCAAGACACTGAGCTGTGAACTTGGAAGCACCTGGTTCAAATCTTTTCTCTGCAATAAACTCATTCAGTGGCCTTAGACAACCATTCTTTTCAGCCTCAGTTGCCTGTTTACAAAATGGTGATAATAACATTCATATGCTTTTCAGGATTGTTGTAAGTCATGAGATGATGTAGTCAAAGTGTTTTTCCCCCTCCCCTTCCGGGCTGGGCACTCACTGTATATGGCAGCCATTCTGTCAAGTCACCTGTAGCATATATCTCCAATGGTGGGATGATGTGATTACAGGATCAATCAGTTAAGCACATGCTTACTGCCCCCATATAATCCAATGGGAGACGGACATGTTTAAAATTGACTGGATCACAGACATGACCTGCAGCCTATTCTTGGTAATAACTGAACGACCTCAAAGTTTATTTTAATCCATAGTGGTCCATTTCCCCCAAATCACTTCTCATAAGGAAGAATGAATGGAAGAAATGTAATTGTGATTTTAATAGGCATGGTCAAGGCAGAGTTAAGTACTTTTAACAAGTCTTTTATTTCACTGGGAGAGAATGTAAGCATGCTGCATTAATCTATAGAAATCAATGGTGTCTCATGTTGGCTCAGTCTTAAACAATACCAATAAGAATCCATGCAATGTTGAAAAAGTTCATTAGCGTTTGCTCCCAAATAAAATGAGAAGGAAAGTGATGAAGACTTTCTGTTGATTTCCCTCCTTTTTGGACAAACTGGAGTAGACTGATTTGCTGTACAGATGTTTGATATTCAGCTACAAATTTAAAGATGACACATAATTCCTGCAAATGCAGGAGTTTTGCAATATATGTAAATATTGTGTTAACATTTATAGTTCCTAAATATTCATCAGGACACCTGCTTACATGTTGTTGTTTCTAGGTCGCAGGTTATTTTTGTTTTCCTCATTTCCAAAATAATTGACTTTTGAATGTGTGCACATAAGCATATCTCAGCTGTGCGAACTAATGCAAAAGCAAAGCAAAGCTCAAGTAACCAGAACCTAAAACACACTGCCATCACCCCAGAAAATATGACATCTTACTGAAAGTTCTTATACTACTCACTTCTCAATCACACCTCTGAGTTCACTTATTGACGAAAGACACTGACTGATGGGAGCAGCCAGGCTTGCTCATTTCACAGAAATTGCTTAGAAGAGTACCTACACATTTTGCTTCATAACTTGTTTTCTAGGAGGGCTAAAGTAGGTTGCGGAACCTTTGTCCCTCCAAATATTACCAAACTGCAGTTCGAGGAGAAGGAGGAGGAGGAGGAGGAAGAGTTTGGATTTGATCCCATTTTATCACTACCCTAAGGAGTCTCAAAGCGGCTAACATTCTCCTTTCCCTTCCTCCCCCACAACAAACACTCTGTGAGGTGAGTGAGAGACATCAGAGAAGTATGACTAGCCCAAGGTCACCCAGCAGCTACATGTGGAGGAGTGGAGACGCGAACCCAGTTCACCCGATTACGAGTCTACCGCTCTTAACCACTACACCACACTGGCTCTCCTTAGTAACCTTCTCTGTACTTGTTCATCTCCTGTTTTTGCTGTCCAAACAGCAGGTTTGCTGAGCTCTCCCACTAAACATGGCTGGGGGGGGCTGCATTCAGCATGGCGGATCACAAGTTCTTTAGGCTTGCCCTACAGAGATCAGTTTTTACACATGGCTAACCCCCTACATTCAATTGGGTGCATTAGCTTGTCTTGTTACGAGCTTTTCTGGAAGACTGAAACAAAAGCCTTGCTGGGTAAAAGCTTTGCTTTCGGGGGGAAAGCATAATATTGTAGTGGAGTTGGATTTCTACTAACGCTTTTGAAGAGTGTTTCTATACATATTGACTAGCTAGATATGCATTTTGTCGTCTTCCCCTTGCAAGATGTTTGCATTTTAGTTGTGTTATTATCTAATGTGTGACATGTCTTACTAATAAGAGTTTTAGCTGCATAAATATGAGCCACAACAAGCTTGAAAGTTTCTCTGTTGCACAAATTCTAAGTTACTACTTTAGGAAATACTGTAAGCATTTTAATGGCCATCATGAAACTTTATTGGCTGCAAAATGGCATGAATAGTTTCATTCCAGCTACCAGCCCATTTATCTGCATACCCCAAGTGCAGTGCTGCTAGCTTGACATTTGAACCGCTTTGTCAGTTAGAGGAAAACAAAGTCACAGTTATAAAATCAAAAACTCAAAGACAGCTGCTATGGTTATGTGTTTTCAAAAATGAAGAACAAGAAGACCTTGAGGGAAATGAGAGTACACATATAATTTCCTATACTTATCAAGCCATCAAAAGAAATTGTGCTGAATGAACTATATGCATGGTTCACTAAAGCACCAGTGCACCGTGTAAACAAAAAGATAAGTTTTCTGTTGCTAAGGAAGCATTATGAGTTCACAGATAGACATAAAATTGCCAAGGGTCAATTTTTGTAGCTTCTCTCTAAATGAGACAGAGTCTATTGTGCTTATCTTTCAAGGATGTGATGTGAAACTCCCAGGGTGGGGGTGGGGATTTCACCTGTCTCATCAAAACACCTCATGTGTTCTGCCTGAGAAGAAACTCCAATTTTGCTTCATATTTCATTGAATTTGAAATTATGGGACAACATAAAGATTTGCTACAATCACCCTAATAAATGATTCTAGTCATTTCAGAGAACGCACAGAGGGACATATAGAAGAAAGTAGGTTTTAAGGTACAAAGACATTTAGGGCTTTAAAAGTTAGCACTAGCACCTTGAATTTGGCCTGGAAACCAACCGGTCACCATTGTAGGTTGCACAAAATTGGCATGATGGAATCAAAATGCTTGACACCCGTAAACAATCGTGCCACAGTATTTTGTACTAGCTTCTGTTTCTGGACATTTTTTGAGGGCACAGAATAACAGTCAGCATGACTGATCCACTCTGCAAGGTCAATCATACTTCTGGCTGAAGCCTTCTTTAGTCCAGCCACCAGTCTTCTTACAATTTGCTGCAGGAGTGTGTAACTCAAACAAGGTTACAAGGATGCTCAAACAAGGTGGAAAATCTGTTATTTCTAACTCCATAGATTTAAAGAAACTACAGATAGTCCATTCAGAAACCTGTGTGGTATTCTGTGTGAATTAAAATGTTATCATTTCCCCTCACACAACTGAGCACAAAGTTGTCGGTTTCCTATGAAGGAAAAGCATAGGTGAGTGCAAAACATTTTATTCACCAATTAAACCATATGATGTTGTTTCCTCCTGAGAGAAAATGAGAAACACTAAATTCTGCTGCATTTTCTGTAAAACACAACCCTGCAGAATTAGAACAGCTCAGCTTCAAATCATACAATACTAAATAAAACACAATTCCATATTTAAGGGTATTGTGTCCTTCAGGGATACAATTGAAACAGCCTTAGAAGAAGGACTTTGTAAAAAAATAAAAATAAAATAATGCGTACATAGTACAGTACAGTGAATGCATCATTCAGAAGCTAAGCCAATCTTTGCTTTCTTTTCTTTTTATTTCTATAGTCTCACAGGGTCAGAAGATATTTATTATTTCAGCAACTAGTATTTCCTCAAGTGGACCAAGAGGGATTTTCAACCTTCCCTTACTAACTAATCTTAGGAGGGGAAAAAATAAAAAGACAACCAGTTCTTCCTCATTGAATTTGAGGAAGAGATTTGAAAAAAAAAGGAAAACCGAATAAGACAACATTTCCCAATAACTTTGTTCTTCCCTCCATTCCACCTCCAATGGATGAGTGGTAGGTATGAGAGAGAGGGGGACTTCCGGTTAGCGCCAGCGCTTAATGGCGGATTTCTCCCGGAGCTCCGGGAGAGATCTGCTTCGTGGGTTCGGGTCCTGTCAGCTACGGCGGAGCGGGGACCCTCAAAAATCACAGGCGCATAGCCTGTGAACTGGAGACTCGGCGGGCACCTTTGCGCCCCCCCCCGACGCTGTGAAATAGCCTTTTTAAAGGCTGCGGATCAGCGGAGGGTGTGTGGAGCGGTGCTGAGAGTCGTCTTCACCCAGCCTGCGAAGCGAAGCCGCGTCGCCATTAGCGGAGAGCGCTGACTTCTTCCAGTGAATTTGGACTGAAAAGAACATCTATCCGTGAGTAGGATTGACCGCTAAGATATAATTGGACACTAAAATTAAAGAAATTGGATACCGAGACGGACAAGCACCAAAAAGGAAGTCTGCTTTCCGTTCTGTAGCAAGATCAAAGCGAAAGGCATTTCAGCTGTAACTGTTTGAAAGGAGAGTTGTGGGAACTAATAAATCCACCACCAAGTAAAGAACTCCCTCCCCGAAGGCAGGAGGGGGGGGAAGAAGATTTTAAAGTGTTTTCCTGCCATTTTAAAAGAAATTGAGCTATTTACCGCTGCTCCTGCACCTGGGGATCGGACTGCCGGAGAAAAGGAACCGGCTAAGGATTGTTGACACAAGAAGGTAAAAAAGTATCTTTAACTGACTTTAAAAGTATCTTTAACTGACTTTGGCGAATGGCAGATGAAGGTGATAGACTACATGGGCTTGGCAGAAATGACGAGCAGAATCCGAAACCAGGGAAGAGAAGCAGCGCAAGAAGATTGGAAAAAGTTTAAGGACTATTTAAAGAAATACTACAAAATTAATGAAAGTTAGAATGATGTTGGATTGGAAAGTAAATGGTTACTATTAGAAATGGTTAAGATAAGGAGAATAAGGAAGATTAGTTTGAATTTTTATTAAAACAAGGGAAGATTTGCTGAGTAATTGATAAGAACTTGGAATACAGAAAAGGGAGGCATGAGGAAGTCGGGGAAGAAAGGTGTAAGAAACTAAGATATGAAATGGTACATGTTTTTTGTTTTGATTGTGTTTTTTGTTTGTTTATGTATTTGTTATATGTTTGTGTTGTTATAAAAATCTGTAATAAAAAATTATTATAAAAAAAAAAGAGAGAGGGAGCTGTATCGAACAGCAGAAGACAGAGCTTTGCTGAACTGAAGTTGGAAGAGGGCATTGGGTGGAATCCTTAGCCCAATTATGGGCTGGGGTGAAGTAGTGCCTCACCCCAGCCTCAAGCAGGTGCAATCTCAAGGTACCCCATTAGAAGGGTCTAAGTGGAACTCTATGTCCAGAAGCCAAGTATGGGCAGATGGGCCATAGAGTTTCCAACCGAGGGCCACCTCCGTAGACCTACATTTTGAGGAGCCCTCCACTCAAGTACTACCCTGTTTTAGCATCTGCCTTCCATCTATAGGCTGATAATGGATATAAGCACAATGCCTGAGCCAAAACCTACCTACATCTGTAATCAATAAAAGTTGTGGCCAGTTATAAATCCCAGAATATTGTCTTGTCTGGTTTGTTTACACCTGTGGCTGTCTTTGGTTTTGCCTATTGAGGAGTGTGAAGTGCTGTGGGTGGGTCCACAACTGTAAATTCACCTTCTGCTTGTATTCTTGAATCTGGAATTGTTCTCCCACAGCCTACCTTGTTACAAACTCTGGATACATAAAGTTTCTGAAGAGAATCTCAAAATCTATGGGCGCCACCCCCCAAAGTGCACAAGATGTTTCAGGGACGAAAGATATAAATAACCGAAGGTCTCAAGGATGTATGCCCTTGAGACCTAGTTCTTCAATGTTACTGTGAAGATAGAAATCACCAATTTACCTTCTGACTGCACTTTGTGGACAAGTGAGCAGATAAGATAAGTAGTGACACCAAATCAATGAAAGGAGATAGGTCCTGGCATCAACACCCATGGCTCAACAAGTTAACGATTTGGCCACATTCAACCAAAGGTCTGAATGTAAATTTAACATTTTGAATATGTACTCTTTCTCTGACCTCTTGTTATGAGATATCATCATGAAGCAATATCATGTCAATCTTATATCCTTTTACAAATAAACACATTTCAAGTAAAGCACAACTCTGGCCATTATCCACAGTAGAGGCCCTAACCCTAATGAATTTCATGCTTTCTTGAAATCAAGACAGGCGGTCTTTTAGTTACACAGACACTTGGTGAAATGATCCATTCTATGCAGCCACTGGTAGTCTAGAGCCGTTCTCTACAGCGACACCTTGAAAATCCTAAGCAATAGCAAGCTCTGAGAGTCCAGGGACTCAGCTATGCAACTGCAAATATAACATTTTAAGTACATTTTATGTGCATTATACAAATGTGACACTAGATGAGCTACTGGGAAATTCAATATATATTTTAATTTTTTTTAAAAAAAATCACAGTGTTTTTTATATATGTCTAGATTCAGCCCAGGTGTGAAGAGAATTGAATTTTGCAAACCACTTGGAATTTTGAAGAAGGAGAGGTGGGGGTGCCCTCAGTGAAGTGAACACACATTGAATGGTGGGGGTATGAATTATTTGCCACCACTTTGCCTTCAGTTGATCACAATCATGTAAAGCAGAGTAGGATTTACAGCAGGCATCAGACAGCAGGAAAATAGTAGATCCCACCCAATCCCCCCAAACACACACACACAGAGCAAAATGATTTTTTATGCACATTTTATATTGATCCGTAACTAGAAGTGGAAGACTTTTCCATATTTTGCCTTAATTGCATATCTAGGTGGATCCATATGAGTTGTAGCCTAGGAATTACCATAATCTAATTAAGAAAGGGCAACAGTGTAACTGGATCTCTTGCTTCACTATCAGTTATTCTCCCTGAGCACTTGGATGCACTTCCCCACTGGCTTTCCAGAACAATATTATGGCTTTTGTTTTGGCTTCATGGCTATGGTTTCTTTCAGATAAGTAACATCTCATCATGCTGACATCACAATGTTTCCTTCTAATCATCTAACTTTTCAGGAAGCTGTGGCTTCACATATCAAGCAAAGAAGTCCAGTGCAAAGCTCCAAGCAGGTGGTGCAGCAGTGATACAGAGTTGTACATTCAGAGCCAGCCCGATGAGACAAGGTGAAGCAGGTGCCTCAGGTGCCATTAGTGCAATAGGTAGAATGCCCCAACACTTCAACCACTGCCAGAATGCCCCCTTTCACCAAGTTTCAGTGAGAGGAAGGTGTCGGGGTGCACAGCATTGCTTCTCGCCTTCCCCGCCCCTGGGGCAAAGAAGATGAGTGGCAAAACCCTGGTCCCCCCATGTATGGTGAGAGTGGTGGGCCCTGTTAGGATTTTTGCTTCGTGTTTGCAGTTATGGGATTGTTGTCTATCACATGACAGTGTATGTTTTCATTCCACAGTGTGGGAAGTGATGAAGACAGGATGTTTTGTATTACTGTGTTCCGAAATGTAGGACTATTGTCCTTTGCTGTCTGATGAGAAAGAGGAAGGAGCTAAGTCAGAATGCTCTGAGTGTGTTCTATGTAAATAAACGTAGATTAGCCAAAATGCTGTGCTCCTGAGTCTGTTACGCAAACTGCCAATACTCTGCAGGATTGTAAGTGTGCTAATGCCTTTTATATTCAGTCGCTGTGATGTTTGGGCTGGAGAAAGCTTTTGAAGCTGCCAAACAACCAACCAGGAGGGAGAGAACATGCCAGTCGGTCATGTGTCTCTGCCAGGGTCCTACACACGAGTAGGACGATTCTTTGCCAATTTCAGCAAGAAATTGGGTGGGCGTTCCAGTGGTGGTAGAAGTGGTGGGGAAGGCAGGGCATGGCAGCAAGGCGTTCAGGAGGCAGTACATTCCCATTTCACTTCAGGGGCAAAATGAGACAGGCTACGACTTGTATGTACTTCATCCATTTCTCTCCATCATGACTGCTCTAATGTGTGCTTTAAGTTCTCTGTTATTACTGATTCTGCAAGCCTCACAAGGTCCACCAAAAATAGGAGTTTGGGGTCTACTGGAGGGAGGAATGTTGGAGAACAACCTGTTTTATTAGTTAAAAAGGAGTTAGGGGTTAGGATGAAGGGAAGATGGACTTTTTAGGTTAAGAATAGGTCAAAGAGATAAGATCTCATTCTTAGAAGCTTTTTGTGCAAAAAAGGAGAGGTTCATATCCTAAGTAGTGCTGCATTCACTGCCATGCAACTTTATATTTATTTTTCGTTCTCTCATGAATAACATACGGTAATTTACATTGCTAATCCTGTTATGTCTCCATGGAATTCACATTTTAAGAGTTAGAGTGTTGACTTCAAAGGAAATAAAAGAATGACACAGCCCTATTTGCTTCAGTTGCTTGGTATTCCAATACAAGAAAAGCTATCTTTTTTCATCTATCTTTTCTACTTCGCTTGTAGAAACCCACCTTAAAATACGTACATGTGCTTCATATCTGTCACAAATAGTGCATGTATCTCTAGCAGCACAACCCTATACATTGTCTACTCAGAATATGATTGCAGCTGCTATCTCAGCAGAATATACTGAAGAGGCAATTAAGATTTGATAAGGTTGCCATTGGTTCATCATACTGAATGATTTTTATATTTCAGACTCTCTGCACATAACAAGCAGAAAATATATTATGGAAGGAGTTTTTTTCCATATCTTTTTGTGATGAGGAAATGTGAACCAACCAACTTCTCCTTTGACAATGTATTGTGGTGGTGGAGAAAATGTATTAGGAATAAAATGGCTTAAATTAGTATTAACAGACCAATAATAAGAGTAAGCTGCTGTGTAGAAACTGGCTGTTTGTTCTGCTGGTTTCTAGTTTTTTTGCCTATGAGTATATTGTGCCACTTTGCTGTGTTTTAATGAAATGTTTTATATATGGGATGTTTTATACATCAGCGCTTCTCAAACTATCGGATGTGATGGACCAAAAATTGCCCTCCTCTAATGATCCAGGGTCCAGTCTCATATTTGGTCCCAATGCTGTGGTGGAATCACTGCAGACCAACACCTGATGGCTCACTGAAGAGGACCATCCCATGGCCACCACTTTGAGTAGCACATATCATATTATTTCTAAAAGGTGGGATGTATATGTATTAAACAATATATAAATACATGTTGTTTTGTAGGATAATATAGGGCTATGATGACCATTTGGCATTAGTGAAGAGTTTTTTAGTTCCGCATTTAATGATAAAGAACAATGTGGCTAGGAAGCTATGATTCAAGCTGTGAACATTTTCCAAATATTGATTATTTGGCTGGGGGGGGATGCATTGTGAAAGAAATGCTTTTCCCCAAAACACTCTTGACCTGTTCAATGTCATTCTTTTCCTTTGCTATTTCTGCTGCAGTTTCATTCCTGACTTTCTTTCCTTCTTTCATAACTAATTTTTAAAATGTTGTGTGTGAAGTAGCCCTAGTTTTCAACTAGAATATTTCAAAATCAGGATGTTTTAGAACTGGGGTAAGAAAGTTGCTTCTCTCACTACCCAATCGAAATTAACACATCAGGAAACTAACAGTTTATGCTTTACTTTTCATTCACCTTAAAAATAGTGAGTAAATTAATGAGAGAATGTTTTATTACTTTCACAAGTCTGTTACCAAGTTGGTAAAAGAAAGTAATTAAAGCGGATCTAAAAGGGAAACAAATTAGATAATATTCACATGCAAACAATCACTTTTATTTAAACAGGAGTTTAAATGTAGCTTCTGGCTATCTCTGCTCATGATGTTTGTTATGCACTAATTTGATTCCTCAAAACATTGTTTTTAATTCATGATTAAGTAAGTGTTAGCTAATTTTAAGATGGTTTAAGATTAGTGTAACTTTTATTTTTTTCTATGCATATTTATTTTTTGCTAATTGTATCCCACTTTTCCTCCAAGAAGCTCAATGTGACATACATGGTTCTCACCTCTCATCTTCATTTTATTCTCACAACAATCTTGTGAGGTAGGTTAGGCTGAGAGATAGTGACTGGCCAAAAGTCACCCAGGGAGCTCCATGGCTGAGTGGATATATGAACCCTGGTCTTCCAGAGGTACCACTTCCCGCTTGATCACATGGACACTTCAATACAATTTGTGAACATACTGTGGTAAGCATCTCTATCCCTCTGTGTTGGAGCCTTTCCCAAGGAAAGTAAAACTATGCAAATCGGTCCAAAATATGAGGCAGAAGGAGTTCAGTCCCACAGGTGGGATGTACCCTGCTTCCACAGAAATCCCACATAGCAGGAATCTGCCTATTTCTCTTCCTTGCTCTTTGTTCTAATGAACATCAAAGTGACTATATAGCAGAGCAATGATATTATTTTTTGCCTTATAACTGGCTCTAGTGAGCACTGAGTTTGCATGTACTTGTTGTTGTTGCTGTTTAGTCATGTCTGACTCTTCGTGACCCCATGGACCAGAGCACACCAGGCACTCCTGTCTTCCACTGCCTCCCACAGTTTGGTCAAACTCATGTTAGTAGCTTTGAGAACACTGTCCAACCATCTGGTCCTCTGTCGTCCCCTTCTCCTTGTGCCCTCAATCTTTCCCAACATCAGGGTCTTTTCCAGGATGTCTTCTCTTCTGATGATGTGGCCAAAGTATTGGAGCCTCAGCTACAGATCTGTTCTTCCAATGAACACTCAGGGCTGATTTCCTTAAGAATGGATAGGTTTGATCGTCTTCTTGCATGTACTTAGATATGAACAAATCTGTAACGTTACATTCTGCAGGGTTCTCAGCCCCCCCCCCATATTAAATTCAATTCTCCACATTTCTGCAACAATTTTAGATTTTTTTAAATAAAAAAAAATCCTTATGAAAATTAACCAGCATTTCAGTGCAAATGTCTCCTAATCAACATGTTTTGTATGCAGTTTTGACTAATATACACACAGGGCCAGATTTAGGTTTGATAAGGCCCTAAGCTTAGGATAATGGTAATGGGGCCCTTTATATGTCCAGCTGTCCTTTGTCAACAACCAATTGTCGGTGTTTTTTGTGTTGAATATATGCTATATGGTAATTTATGGACCTAATAGGTTTCTAAAGCCATTTGAACATAACAAAATATGTATTTTATCAAAGTAATTGTTGAACTGAAATACAATTAAGAACAAGTATATTTTGGGGCCCCCCCAAGAGGGTGGGGCCCTAAGCTATATCTTGTTTAGCTTATACGTAAATCCAGCACTATATACACACATGTGCAAGCTGTTTCTCCTAATATTATATGTTTGCATGTGATTTCCATAAATCTATGCATTGTTATGCAAAAAATTATCATAATAGGTGTATTTTTGTACACATTACTTGCTTGGAGGACTGCACTGCAAAATCTGGAGAAATGCAAATTCTGAAGGATAGCTGTTTCTTGGTTCATGTATTGTTTCAGAAAGTGCAAATTTGGTAGGTTTGATTTTAAATGCAGTCTGATTTTAATCCCCCACCCCATCCCTACATGGACCTAGGATCAGGTTTTAGGATCAGGGTTGCCTATTCTCTTTTAGAAAGGCCAAAAACCCTTGAGAAAATGACAGCTGGCTGTAGCCTCCCCTAACCTATTGTCCTCCTAAAGTTTTGAACTCCCTAGCTGGGGTTGATGGGAACTATAAGCCCAAACATCTGGAGAAACTAGGTTGGGCAAGGATATCTGTATTCTAACAAGCCATTTGTTTCACCTGAGAATAGTTCAGGGGCAGCCAGCATTTAGTTCCATAAGGGGCAGCCATATTCACAGTTAGGGAGCATGGGTACCCAAAGTTTAACATTGCACACAAATGAGTACATTTATATACAAATTCAAAATAGAATTTTGTTTCTTACAACTTGGAAGCATTTTCTGGAAGACACATCAAAGGTGGATAAAATTGTGTTGGAAAGTTCCATCTGTTTTACAGCCAGCCAGTTGGCCATCCATGATTTAGGGAACAAGCTAGCTCTCTACTCCTGATGTGAATTAAATGAGAGGCTGCTAATTCTGCCTAGGGATGCAACTCCAGAAAATATCCCAGAAGGTGTTCAAAGGGTTATAAATGTACACATCCCCTTGTGGGGAAAAACATTTGTTTTCCAAGAGGGATTACTAGTGATTGTTTGCCAGAATGAATCTAGTGAACAGCTTGCAGCAGTTCTGGTCATAATTGCATTTATCCTACCAAAAAGGAAAAAAAAGTGAGAAGTATAGAAAAACAGTTGCATTAGTTATATTAGTACAGTGGTACCTCGGGTTACAGATGCTTCAGGTTACAGGCGATTCGGGTTACAGACTCCACTAACCCAGAAATAATACCTCGGGTTAAGAACTTTGCTTCAGGATGAGAACAGAAATTGTGCTCTGGCGGCAGCTGGAGGCCCCATTAGCTAAAGTGGTACCTCAGGTTAAGATCAGTTTCAGGTTAAGAATGGACCTCCAGAAAGAATTAAGTTCTTAACCCAAGGTACCACTGTATACCCTTGGGGAAAGGCGAATTTGTATTCATGTCAGGATGCTTCCTACATTAAATCTGTGGTGGAATTCTTCTACCAAAAAAAAAAGTTATTTGACACAGGTTTAGCAGAATTATAAGACTTACAGTGCCTTCTGTATTGTGGAACAGCTGTTGGTGCTGCCAGGTTAACTTTGCTGAGGCTGTTTTGTGGAAGCTGCTATTAGCACCTATATTATCACTTGAGCTTGCGAATTGATCAACCCTGTAATAGCGAGTTTGCTAACAAGAGCTTACGCAGCAAGGCACAATGAACGAGGCAAGCTACTCTGTGTTGCTAAGGTAATTACAGTTTGACCTAGTGGTGTTTGCAGACACTAATACGAAAGTGCTCTTTAAAATGTGTGTAGTTTGGTTTCCATTCCCGAGTTGCACTTTGATGCAACCTAAGGTGTCCTATGGGGACGCGGGTGGCGCTGTGGGTTAAACCACAGAGCCTAGGGCTTGCCAATCAGAAGGTCGGCAGTTCGAATCCCTGCAACGGGGTGAGCTCCTGTTGCTTGTTCCCTGCTCCTGCCAACCTAGCAGTTCGAAAGCACGTCAAAGTGCAAGTAGATAAATAGGTACCACTCCGGCGGGAAGGTAAAAAGCGTTTCTGTGCACGGCTCTGGTTCGCCAGAAGCGGCTTAGTCATGCTGGCCACATGACCCAGAAGCTGTATGCCAGCTCCCTCAGCCAATAAAGCGAGATGAGCACCGCAACCCCAGAGTCGGTCACGACTGGACCTAATGGTCAGGGGTCCCTTTACATTTACCTTAAGGTGTCCTATAGGAAGAAAATTACAAGTTCAGAACCAAGTGGCTTCAACCCCTCTTCTCCAGCAGTTAGGAATTCGTTTGTGTTTTCTCCCATTGTCTTCTTGGTTATAAATGAATAGGTAATTGCTGGAAAAAAAACCCCACAGTCAAGGCAGTGATGGAATAAGGAGAAGAGGGGAGGTCTCCACCTCCAATCTACGAGTACCTGCCCATCACTTTTCTTATCATCTTTACTTCCTAATCCAGGGATTAGGAACCTGTGGACTCTCAAATCTCATAACTCTCATAAACCCCAGCCAGGAGAGTGGGGTGGCGAAAGTCCAGTGCAAAACATCGACCAAATGAATACCTCCCTATCTCTAATTAATGCTTGCAACACACACTTTTTTGCTGCAGTTCACCTCCTCTGCCAAGCTTTGTTTCTTTAGAAGAGGAAACTGTTGGGGTTCTGTTACACACACTTACATGAAACTTGTTGTTAGGCCCTTGTCTTCTGCTTCTTTGGGATGTAGCAAATTGCTCTGCTTTGATGCAGAAAAGCAAGTGCTAAACAACCATCTTTGATGGTTGGGTTTTTAAGGGTTTCTCATAATCATGCATCACAATTAGCAATTAGTATTCAGGTCTTTAAAAAAAGGAGAGGCACCACTATAGTATTATAAATGGATTGCTCTCACAATTATTCACAAACAAGAGCAAAGAGAACAAAAAAAGCCCATACTAATCCCCAAGTGCTACAGAAAAGAAACTTGGTTAGTTAGATTTTAATTAGCACTTAGCAACCATTTAATGAATATGGTCTCAAAGCCTCATCCATCAAACTGGAAGCACTATATTGTTTGCTTAAAAAGAAACATATTAACTTTTAACCATGTGGCAGCCATACCTGCATTTATGAATGGTGCCAGCAAACCAGTTACCAGCAGCCCCCCAAATTTGGGTAATACAGAAAGCTTGGTGCTTTCTTGAAGTGTGAATGCTCTGTAAACGCTCTCCTAAGGTGGTAGCTACTCAGTAATGAAGAAAACGAAAGAGAAACTTAATCACAAACTGGAAATTTAAAATAAGGATTCATTCCTAAGCATGCTCAATTTAAAGTTAACCAAGGACTCAACTATACAGCCACAAATAAAATGTTGTGAAGTGTAATGTACACTAGATGGTAACTGTGAGCTATAGCAAATTCAATGCATTTTTCAAAACGATTAAAAAAAAACATTTTCACAACTTTTTTAACATGTGTGTAGATTCCACCTAAGTCACAATCGATATGATTCACATCAGAGAAAATATGTTTAGGATAGGATTTTAATGTGAAATATAAACCTTATTTGACTTTCAGACAACTGGCATATAAGACAAAGCTTGCCTCCACGTTACCCTTTTTTGTGCTCCTCCATCCCTGCTAATATGCATTCTGGTGGTCAGGTGAAAAAGTGGGCAGGGCTCCTGCATTTTTTAACCTTGTTCTGTGTCCAATAAGCATTTGATGCCTCCCCCCAGCAGCACTGAGGCCTATCAATTGCAGAAAAATACTGGGCAAGGTCTTGCCCAGTACCTTGTTTGTGCAATGGGTTCATGGGAAAAAAAGCTGTTCCATGAGCCCTTGCAAAGGGGAGGAAAAAGTCTATATAAGTCTGCTTCCCCTAGAGCTCAGAGCCATTTTTACTCAAGACCTGCCCGCTTACCTGCCCTCAGGTTAGAGCCTTCCCTGATCAATTTTGGATCACTAGTTAATAGGGCTGGAAAGGGATTTCTTTTTTTCTCAACCTGATTGGCACTTCATTGGGTTGTTGTTGTTTTTTGCCTTTTCCTCAGTGAAATTTTGGCCTTCCTTCCTTAGGCAGAAGAACATTGTTTGTATGAGGGTGGAAATGGCATTGGGCAGGATCAACATAGTATAGGGGGCCTCCATATGGGGACTGAGGGAAAGAGTGACCATTGCACCCCAAGCTCGATGTTGGGGAATCTGCCTGGTTGGATTCTGCAACCTGGTCACCCTGTGAGATCTTGTTTGCCTGGCTTGTACCACAGCCTGCTCTCTGCCAATTTTGAACCCTGGTCAGCCAAGGATCTCAGTGGACATACTAGGCTGCAAAGTGGTACAGAAATCTGGAAATAAATAATCAACCATGCAAGGAATCTTCACACTCAAAGCTTGCAAAGCGGGAAGTGAAATTTGTGCAAGGACTTTTTGGCTCAACTCTAGATCTGTTGCTCCGAACAGGAAGAACGGATTGTAGTTCTGACTTGTTGTTTTTGCATATGACCTTTAAAATATAGACAAGATGAATCCTAGACCTTTGTCCACCTGCCTTCCTCATCTGAGGTTCTTTCTGCCTCGATAAAGGTCTCCCCCCCCAATGTAACCAGCTGCAAAGAAATCCTTTTAAATAGCTTTTTAACATGTCAGCCCATGGAAGGTGGCAAGGTCACTACACTCATGCTTTACAATAGTTTGGGTTTCAATTAGTTGTAATCAGGTGCTGTCAGGTGTAAATGGATAAAATGGCAGTCCAGGAAACTGAATTGCTGTTAAGATCTTTTCACTAATCATGGTCTCTGCTAGTCATTATACACTCTTCTACCCAAAACACACACACACCGCTCAAGATGTAATCAGAATTACTTTGTGCTCTCTGCTAGTAAAGCTTGAGCCTGAGAAATGTACTCAGAAAGAGTAAAGTGTGTTCTCCTTCATGGAGAGCACATGTTGCGGTGGGGGCTAACAAGACACCCACTATTGCTGGGTAGGAAAAGAGTTTGGCCACCATTATCATTGAGCTTCCTGTTGCTGGTGAGATTTAAATGTTGTCATTTTGTGATTGACAGCCATAGCTTTTAAATACCCTGCGTGCAGCGTTGAGCTCCTCTTTTTGCTGCGTGCATCAGATCACCCGCCCTCCCTCCCTATTTTCAGGTTGTTTGCTTGACCTTGCTATGCCTGTCATGGGGTCATCTGCTTTGGGGGCAGGGGCCCGGTAGGAATTTTGTCCATTTGGCTGATTGACTGGTGCCATTTTTTTTTTTGCCTACTGTGTAGCAAATCGTCACAACTTGTAAGGTTGCGGTTAGGCATTGGTTTAGGAATTGGTTGGTGGAGGGGTATGGATTGGCTGTGCCTGCCCCTCCAAAATGCTGCTGCTGCTGCAAGGGTTTTCCATTAAAGGAACCCAGGGGCTCGCCATGCTTTTGTCCAAACCCCTGTCAAGGGGCTAGGGCCACGCAAGAGCCCCTGGGAGAATTTGGGGAGAGGTGAGGCATGGTACCCAGTCCCGTCTCTCTCCCCAAAATGTTTTCCCTTTCTGACTTCATGGGCGTGAGAATGTCAGTCTGTCCTCGTGCGGGGTCAGATAGTCGCAACCAATGCCTAAGCAACCACTCACATTGCTTGTAATTTTAATAAAGTTGTGACCAAAATTATGCCAAAAACCTTAAACTAAAAATCACGTGTCAATTGTGTTTTATTGGGGGGTGTCTTGGGGACCTTGACACACAACATGAGCACACTGTGTTCACGCTGACTGTATTTCACACGACCATTCGATTCCAACCATATGTGTTCTGTCTCTGAAGTATAGGTAGGTTCCCAGGTGGCAAGACACAGCGATAAGAGCAAGAACCTTTATTCAACTACAGAACTGGACAATGGGGCAAATCAACTGTTTATATACATTTCTGAAGGCCTGGGCCACTCCCACTCCCAACATGATTGCCTGTCTAAACTTCCAAGCTGCGAATCATGACTCAGAGTTTAAGGGCCAATGGCAGAGGCCCAAATCCTGAAATGTTCTGTGATTGGATATATTGTATCAAATCAGAACATAGGGACTCAGAATCCTTAGTCCAGACTGCTCAGTCCATCCTGTGCACCCGGAATAGAACCCAAACAAGCAAAGCCTTTCTGTCAACACCCAGCATAGCAATGTAGTAGATTGCTGGTAGGAAGAATCAGACTATCCGTATTGCCCACAGCAAGCTAATGAGATTTTTTGCTGTTGCTGCTGCTGTGTAGTATCTAATGTTGTGCCAACCCCTGCCTGCTTTTATCATAAAAATATTTGCTCCTCCCTGCCACTTTTGTGCATTTTGAGGGAACTTTGTGGAGGGAGGGGGGATTGGGGCCAGGCTGGTGTATGTGCATACCTTATAAACTTATAAGGTGACTGAAAGCTTCTCTCTTTCACTGCAAACATTTTATTTATTTAAATTTCTTAATATTAAAAAAAAATCTTAATATTTTTTCAAATATTCAAGTGGCGTACTATACATAGGGTATATAACACGAAAACAAAAAATACAACCTAAGAATCTATATTCATGCAATATAAAAAAACAACATGTAAAATAATGTAAAACAAAATTTGGGGGCATTTAAGCACCTGATTGTGTGGGTCATGGAAAGCCTGGGCAAAAATATTTTTTTTTTCAAGAAGTCTGAAATGACTGATGGTTGTTGCTTCATGTATGGCAGAGGGAATTGCATCCCCCAGGGCACCAGCACTGCTGTTTTGGGGTCATCACCTTGTGATATTATGAAAGGTGTTGTGCCATAAGCAGAATTGCCCCAGATGATCTAACAGATCATGCAGGTCTGAACATGGGCAGGCAGTATTTCAGGTAAACTAGTTCTGAACTGTTCAGGTCCTTATGCGTTAACAAGACAAAGGATGGAGGGGAAATTCGATTCAGCATCTCAAATCAGCACTTTCTGAAGCAATATATGAACAGTGACACAAGGTGCATTTTGCACCTATATGAATTTTGTGGGGCAGTTCTATGACCAAACAAAATACATATAAAGTGTGCATAAAATGAATATATTAGCGAAAATAACATACAAAACTTAGGTAAAAAAGCTTGCAAAAATGTGTACATTTTCTAAACCTTGTAATTTGTGTTTGTTTGTTAATATTCAAAATTCATATGCACACTTCCATTATGGGTGGAAATGGAACACAAATAGCCATTAATTGTGGATGAATCGTATCCATTGATGCTTCTGCTGCTACTGCCAGTTCATAGCCCTGTTCAGGGAAGTTTTAATGTGTGACATTTTAATGTATTTTAATCTTTGTTGGAAGCCACCCAGAGTGGCTGGGGAAACCCAGTCAGATGGGCGGGGTACAAATAATAAATTACAAATAATAACTTCTTCTTCTTCTTCTTCTTCTTCTTCTTCTTCTTCTTCTTCTTCTTCTTGCAGCCATCTTTCCATAGGCAAAGTTTAGGAATCCTTACAAAAAAGGTAACATTAACTACCAATATGGGGAAGCTGGTGTCCTCCGAACCTTGTGGGGCCCCAAGGCCCAGCTTCCCTGACCCCAGCTAATTCTATACAGTGACCAATTGGACATGATAGATGGTTTTTAACAATCATTTACTTCCTAGGAAATAAACCTACATGCTCTGCCAAGCCTTTTAAGATAATCAGTGCTGTTCTTCTTTTGGTGTTTTTATTTTATTTTGTATCTTATTGTTATTTTCCTCTACACTGGTCTATTACCATGATAATTGGCATCTACATACCACTTCAACTCTCCAAAGTGGTTTATATATATCACATCCAAAGTGGTTTATATATATATATCTCATAAATCCTTATGGGGTCTTGTGATCCTCCAGGATGGGGGACTTGTGATCCTCCAGATGTTTCTGGACTATGACTCCTGTCATCCCTGACCTTTGCACATGATGGCTGGGTCTGGTGGATTTCAGCAACATCTAGATGACCACAGGTTCCCCATCCCTGATTTAGAGAGTTTCTGACAACCTGGATAGGCAATCAGTCCTTTTCCCCCCTCTACTGGCACCTTGAGCAACAACTATCCACTTTCTCTGTTCATCTGCTCGGTTTCCAATACTCCTCTGCTGTGCTGGCAAACCACTATTAAACGTGAGGGAGCAATGTCACCTTAGATTTGTAATTAATCCGGCCCTTGATGTCTTCTCATTTTCCTTTTTATTGTTTTCCATTTACCTCTACGACTTTGCTTTATGTGGTGAGCTCAGATGTATGAATCCAAAAATAAAAGAATAAGTGTTGAATGAGCTGATGGTGAAATTAGATCCCTCAAAGCTGACATGTGGAATTGCTGTCAAACAAAAGATTTTATCTACCTCATTCTGCATTAGGTGTCATGCCATTCATCTCCAGATGCAGTGCTTGTATCGAGAAGAAATGAATGCAAAGAATGCCACTGATGCTTTCTTCTCCTTCTTCCTATATAGACTCTTTGGCTAAGTGTGCTGTATATTTCTGGTGCTTTGCAGCTGCCTGCTTTTTTCAGTTCATTGCCAATATTTGATCATGCCAAAACGTCTGTGATTTTCTCCTCATGGAGAATAAATTCAATATTTGCTCTTGCAGTTTTGTGAACAAATCTCTGAAAAAGCAATAATTTGTGCAACCTATTTCACAACCCCAAATATCGCACAGCAAGGATTCAGATCAGCCTAGTCTAAGCCTGCAATCCTATACTAGCTTACCTGGAAGTAAACTCCACTGAGCTCAATGGGACCTAACTCTGAGAAGACATGTTTAGTATTGTACTGCCAGTCTCTTGGCTTTTGAACTGGGAATCATGAACAATTAAATTCGGAAATTCTTCTCATTGGGCAAAACACACAAACATCTGTTTCATATTGGTGTACTGTTCCAGCTTAAGAGATGCCATAAAGTTCTTGCCTGGTTTCCTGATTGGTGTGTACTCTAAGCCATCTATGGTACCACCCTTCCAAGGAACACAGGGCTTAGCATATTAGTCACACAACAGCCCTGCGAAGAAGCATAATGTGTGAGAGAATGTATTCCCCAAAGCTGCTCAGCATCAATGATTTGAGAAGCAAATGGAAAAGTGTATCCAAAGTAAACCTTATTGTGGGCTTAATATGCCTTCACAAAATGACATTGAATTCCTATTAATCAATTTCATCTTGAAGGGTTAGTGCAATCTGAAACCCATGAGTCTACAAAGAAGAAAATTGGTGTGTGTGTGCAAATTAGCACGTTCCAAACAATTTATCTGAAACTGTTAGTTTGGGAGAGACTCGGTATTGAAAACAGTAACAAAGAGCCTTCCAGGCCATTCACAGAGCACTGAAGAGGCCTTTTTGATCAACATACACATTATGTTAATTGCATGTAAGCAACCAATGTGTGCTGTTTCAAAATATGTAAATAGCCACCATGAGCATCAGGTGGCAGGAATAAACCCTAGGATGTGAAAGGGTTTTGAAAAACTTCTTCCTCACCTCCTGCTGAAAAATGCTTTCCCACCCCAAACAAATCATGGAAATTATGACTATCCTCAGAGAGATGCTTCCATTGGTGCCAATAGCCAGCTTCAGGGAGATTTCTTTCAGGGCCACAGTAGGGCAGATACTTAACCCATCCCTATCCCCTTGTGTCACAGTCCTGATCTCACACCCTCCCAGTGGCAGCTATTAAAAAAAGAAAGAAAACTGCATGCTTTTTTTACTAACTAACACACACACACACACACACACACACACACACACACACACATCGGACTGGGTTGCCCCAGCCCACTCTGGGCAGCTTCCAACAGGATATACAAAATATACAAAGACAAAACATCACACATCAAAAGTTTTCCAACAGAAGGCTGCCTTCAGATGTCTAAGGAAGGTTGTATAATTATTTATCGATTTGACATCTGATGGGAGGGCAACACTACCCAAAAGTCTCTCTGCCTGGTTCCCTATAACTTCACTTCTCACAGTGAGGGAACCTCCAGAAGGCCATCAGAGCTGGACCTCAGTGTCCGGGTTGAACAATGGGGGTGGAGACATTTAGGGCTTTGAAGGTCAGCACCAACCCTTTGAATGGTGCTCAGAAACCTACTGGGAACCAATGTAGGTCTTTTAGAACAGGGGTTATATGGTCCCAGCAGCCGCTTCCAGTAACCAGTCTAGCAGCCACATTCTGAATTAACTGAAGGTTTCTAAGTCACCTTCAAAGGTGATGTATACAAAGTGCTGTATACCATTTTTATCCTCATTGGCTTTTCCAGCCTTACCAAATTGTTCTTCAGCTACTTTTACAACAACAGTAAAGCAGGACAAGGCAAAACTTCCTTAGAAAATTTCTCTAGTTTTTTATATCGTTAGCCTGAGCATGTAACTTAAATCTCACTTCAAGTTTGGCCTTAAGCAATTGGTATCATCTTTCAAAATTGCCTTTGCTGGGGTGTTAGAAATGTCAGCATTCACTTTCAATGTTGAAAGTGTTTCAGTACTGAATATTTCCAAAATTGAGTATGTTCCTTCTGATTCTGTTGTGCTACAGGTTTGCAACAGCTCTTGCCATGTCTGGCACAAAGTAAGCAGGGAAGAGCAGGCAAAAGCACAGGATTGGGCTTTGGCAGTGCAATCCTGTAATGTCTACTCTGAAGTAAGTCTAATGTAGTTGAATGGGACTCACTTCTAGCTTTGTGGATGCAGGATTACAACACTAGTTATGAAGTAATTTTTACATCAACCATTAACTAAAAGGGTGTGGGGAAAGTTGGCTGTGTTTCAGTTATCTTATTGTTACGGAAAGTGTGAATTTGGAAGATTCACATTTGTCTCCCACCCCTATGTATGGGGCAACTTCGGCATGTGAGTGGGACACACAAAAATGGTGACCTGGGTTCTCCGTGTGAACACAAAAACATTGCATATACAGTGGTACCTCGGGTTAAGTACTTAATTCATTCTGGAGGTCCGTACTTAACCTGAAACTGTTCTTAACCTGAAGCACCACTTTAGCTAATGGGGCCTCCTGCTGCTGCCGCGCCGCCGGAGCACAATTTCTGTTCTCATCCTGAAGCAAAGTTCTTAACCTGAAGCACTATTACTGGGTTAGCGGAGTCTGTAACCTGAAGCGTATGTAACCCGAGGTACCACTATACACTGTGTAAAAGAATGAAAATTTACTACTCCAACCTTCTCTCTTGCCCCTCTCTCTCCCTGCCTCTCTTCTTCCCCAACCTTATACTGTCTATAACACTAGTGTCTCACATCAAATATAACTAATCTGTATAAAAGATTCTATGAACAGGAAACAGAGACACTGTACGTACTTTATTAATTCAAGGAAATCTTTAATAAAAAACATTTTTAAAATATATATAAAAAATTGTGACCCAAGAATGGTTTCTGCGCAACTGCAATCCCTCACTTTATCTATGTTGCAGTTAGGAGCTGAACACAAGAGCTGGCAGCAGGGCAGGGCAATGCTGAGGAAATATTCTCTTGCACAACTGTTTCTTGTCCCTGAAGGTGCCACCATCTTTTATGGCTGCCCGGGCAGCTGGCCGACCAATGCCCTTTCAGCTAGTGAGGGGCACCCTCAAGAGCAGGCCTCTCATTGGGCAATTTAAAATGTAAGAGCTGGCGGGAACTCCAGCCAGCTAGGCAGGTGACCAGGGAATTCCCCAACTGCCGTCTGGCTGCCCAGGAATGGCAACCAAGTGTGAGGATCTGCAACTGCCACCCACCCAGAGGAACGGGTAAGTATCCATTTCTGTCCCTGGAGAGGCAACTTTCCCCATTCCATTTTAGTCAAAGGCTGATACACAAATGACCTCATAAACAGAATTTGCTGAATACAATCTTGATCCATTTTGTACATTAAAACTAAGTAATTCCACGTGAAATGTAATTAATGATGGCATATGATGATGACCTTTCAGCTTGGTGAGCAACTTTACCTCAGGAGCCAGATTTTTGTGATGCCATTAAAAAGCAGAAAGTTGACAACTGTTTTATTTATGTTTATATTTTTACCACCAATCTGGATGTTATTGGTGTTTTCTGCCTCTCTTAATGGTGAAAGGTTTGCAAACTCTGAAAATCTTTTCAGAGCTATTTAATGTTTATTCAAATTATGGGGGTGGGGGAGTTCTCATTGTGTTCTAAGCATATTTATAATCTATGTGACGGTTCTTGCTTTTAAAGAAATGTCTATATGCAATATTTCATATTTTTATTACAAATTACGTCTGTGTGATCCAATTACGACTTTGTTCCGTAATCATAAGGGAATAAAAGTATTAATTGGGTCTTGTGTACTCAAGTGAATTTAATGATGCTGTTTGTACTACAAGAACATACAGCTTTTCAAATCAGTTTATTTGTTCAAGAAAAGAAATTACACACACACATATTTCAGTTCATAGCAATTAAAGAAGCTTGGGGAACATAGTACAAAAGCAATCCCATTAATAAAGTGATGACATGTGAATTAGAGGAAGTTGGAAATTGTAATTTATTTGGCTCTATTTATTACAATAAATGTGCTTCCATGGCAGGTGATACACTGAATGAAAGAACGCATTAAGGGAGTGGGGATTAAAACTGAAAGACAGCACATTGTGATCTAGAAAAAAAGAAATGCTATGGCTATTTCATCTTACTTGAAGGAAAGGCATTTGGCATAGTCCGGAAATAGAGACTTGTGTATAGAAGGAGGCTTCCACAAGTGCAATTGATGTAGATTCAGATGTTGACTTAGAGGCACATTTCCAGAAACATTTTCATATTTATGAGGACATAACTAAGGGGGCAATCCTATGACAAGATTTTCCAGGATGAGTGCATCTCTAGATCAGCCAGGCATAACACTCCAGCTAGTGTTATGTGGCTAGATGTCAGGGACGGGCAGAGGAGGAATGCTGGAGACCGCCTCCCCAGCCTGACGCTTCCAGAGAAGAAGACAGGTCATAATTACAACAGGGGTTGGAGGGAGATCACAGCTCGGAGGCAGATGAGGGGAAAAGCTGGGAAATAATGGGAGAGGAGGAAGCACCAGGGGAGTGACAGTTGATGGACTCAGTGTCTTTAGAAAGCATTTCAGACCCCTCCCTCCCAGAACACGGCAGGCCTTGAAAGTAGGAGAGCAGAGAGCTCAAAGGCTAAAGGCACTTTTCAGCATCTGTAGCAATGACTCATGAGGAAGTGGGAGGAGACAGAGGGGTGGGGCTTTAGTCAGAGCAATACCATTACTCCAAGAGGCTGCATTTCTAAGCCTCTCTCTGTGAATATTGAATAAACAGCATTGGTAAGAACTTTCCTTGTCTTATCTGTTCCTGGCAACCTACCGTGGGGGGTCCTCTGACACCTGACACTAACCCAGGCTCAGCCAAAAGGTATGCTGGTGTAAATGGCTCATCCTGGCTCAGCCAAAAGTGGCCTAGCCAACACCATTGCACATCCCCCAAAGAGGCATTCTAGGGGTATGGTGCAGGAGGACCAGAGAGATGGGACTTACACTGTATCCTAAGCATGTTCATTTTTGTCACATGGCCTGGCAACCAGGTATAGAACACTACTTTAAAGGCTTGTTTTCCCTCTCCGAGACTTAGGTTGTACCAATCGTATTGTAGAATCACAGCACCATCGTACATATGTATACTCCAGTCTGACTAAGCTCAATGGGGCCTCCTCCCACATAAGTGGGCATAAGATTGCATCCCCAGTCCTCAACTCCATCCCCTTGAAAATGAGTATATATCTTGGCACAATGCTGGTCTTGGTGTTCATCTTCACAATTAAGTGTGACTTTCATTAAGGCCATTCATAATAAGACCTGTTGGTGATCGGAATGCAACTGGCAATGGTGTGGGGTGTGCAAACCACCACCAAAACTACCAGGAGCCTACATGCACAAAACATTTATTACAACGTGTTTAGTTTCCTCTTCAAATCTTACCTTGGTCTTCAGTGGCCAGATACAGAAAAGGATAGGGGCTCTGCACCCTTAATAGTTGTGTGGAAGATGAAAGTTCTGCAGATGGAGATTGGATCATGGGCAGCACTTGCTGAAATCCTCTCTTCTACACAACTATTAACAGTATAGAAGCCCTGAGATCTTTTGCATCTGAACAGCCTCCCTTGGCCAAGAATTCACAGGGTGACATCAGTGGTGGACTTTGGGCTCTCATCTGGCACCTCCTGCCTCTGCAACATTGTTGTGGTGCCCCCTGAAGTGTGGTGTCCAGTGCAGCCACACCGGTGTCAGGGACTGGCTGGATGATGAGGAGTGGTTGGTGGTTCCAGCTGGAGAACCCTCTAGGGAAGCTCAGAGCCAGGGAAGTGGTGATGGGACACTGAGGATAGGTCAGAGGATGAAGAGGGGGGGCAGAGGGTCGCTCCCAGGTATAGCTTAAGGATCCTTGGGAGACATCCAGCTGGGGAGAAGACTCAGAGGAAAGTAGGAGGTGCAGATTGTCATTGTGGGGGCCAGTCTTCTCCTGAGGTTCCTCTGCTTGTATGTTGCTTTCTCAAATAAAGAATTAATTTTACAGCTCATCTCTGAGTCTCCATGCTGACTTGCAGCTGAACCAGCCCTGACAGCTGGTCACACTACCCTAAAACATCCTTTGGTGCCATTAGGTTAAGTCACTATTCACTGTGACCTAATTGGAGGGCAATTGTAAGCATAGCTGAGAACCAATTTATAATATAAATTCCTTATGTGTCTCTGCTGATTGCTCATGCAAATATTTGCTGTCTAAATGCTAATACATGTGGGTATTTGCATGCACCTAAAGGTTTGGTTGCCAGTGGAATGCTTCTGGGGTGCAAAGCTGTGCACATCAAACTCATCTGTTTGTCATTATCTTTAAATGGAAAGGTGAGTGACAACTATTTCTTCGTGCCATTTCAGGCAACCAAACAGACAAGTGTGATGCCTGGAGAATATTTCTTCACAAAGTCCTTGTGAAACAATTGGTTCTCTTTAGAATTACCAGCTATTGAAATAGCCTCCATCCCTGCAGTTTTAATAGCTGCATGGTCTGTAGTAGGATGCTGTGGAAACCTGAACCTGCTGGTGTCTGCTAATGAAGCGAACATTAAAGACAGAAGAACAAGCCATCTATTCTCCTCTCCAGTCAATTGACAACCAGAGGTTCTCTTGTCATCAGTTGCCATTTGTGAATTCATGAGTCTATACTGAGACAATTCTTGATCAAGGTGCAATATGGACTGTGTGTAAGCTTTTGTTCCATCCTTTTCATTACATTCCTGATGGTGGTGGTGTTGTTGTTGTTGTTGTTGGTGGTGGTGGTGGTGGTGTGTGTGCGTGTGTGCGTGCGTGTGTTTTAGTAATGGGCTTTTTACCTCAGAGCTCTTGTAACATTTTCCTATTGTTCCATTCAAATTGTCTTCCCCACCCACCCACAACAATTCATTTTGGTGTCTCCTGTAGGACCAAGCCCCATACTAGCCATGACAGCTTCAGATGGCAACCTTCAAGACTAAGTTCTGATTCACAGCTAAGCCAAGCCCTCTTCAGCTATTCTTAATTTTGGCTGTTGAAGTGGCATGGGACTGCATCCACTATCCCCACTCCTCCCTCTTTCCACCTGTGGTGAGTGGAAAAGTTTGAAGGGATTGTAGATGCAGTCCTAACATTTAAGTACTCTATGTCAAATTCTGCATAGGTTGGGCATTTGCAGGAGGGGGACAATGTGAGAGTGCTTATGCTTTATAATGGCTGATTCAGATTGACATATCTGGTTTAACTATACAAATACAGCAGTACCACATGCTGCAAAATACTCTCCCACCCCCAGTTCAATATATTTTGCAATGTGTCTTTCATGTAGAGGAAGCTGCACTACAAAAGCAGAATATATTTCCTAACCTAAAGATGTTCACACAGGAGAATATGAATGGCTATAATTTGATTATCTCAAAAAATGTTATAAATCAGAACTATACTTTTGTATTTATCACAATATTTCCCCCTTGAAAGTGCACACCCTATGTTGATTTCATTCAAAGGCATCATTTATTCAGTCTGATAGCACCCTTGATGTCAATAAAGCCAGACAAATATACAAATCAAATAGGCTTTTAAAACCATTAAAAACAGAGTAATGTAAATTTCCAAGACAAATACATTCAGGGAAATAAAGACAATCACTATGCCTTCTGATTAAGTGGTCTGGTACAGATAGAAATGCATGTAAAATGTCTTTTGCTTCATCACATTGCATACAAAATAGCAAAACTAGAATATCCGCTGAATGCCGTTCAGTGGAATGGGCAACATCTTTTGTATTTGAGGGTGAAATTAGAAAACAGTTCAAATGTTCTGAAAGCAGGGCTGCAAGCTAACTTGCATGAATCTGCATATAGATCATCAGTATAATATGCCTGGTAGAGTGGATGCAAGCCATCACTCCAGATTCTCATAGTAGACTAAAAGCACAAGCTAAAAATATAGCTGCTGCAAACTGGAAAGTGCTCATTTTAAATATCTTCTGAGCTTGTTTTAGATAATTCAGTGCCTCCCAGCCTCAGTTTCCTGTCTGTAATGTGAGAATTATAGTAAGGCTGCTCCAGTCTACAGTTTAATTTTTTAAGTCTTCTTTCCTATACCCCCCAATATCCTTTGTATTGCACATTCATGATGATTTGCGCCCTTAAAGATTGTCACACACGGTCCCTTTGAAAACTTTTCAACACAGGTTCCGCTTGCAAATTTTTGGAGTGGTTACACTACTTCATTCCCAGTTAGTGCACATCCCATAACGTCCCACTGAATCGTTCTATACCACAATGTTCTGCTTTATTTTTGTCCTTTTTGTTGTTTGATAGCCACCCATCACCCCTCGACCAGCAGTGATGAAGTAGCATTAGGGAAGTGAGGGAGGTCTGTAGGAGACACATGAACTCATCTTTGCATGAATGCTAACAGACCTCAGCGTTCCCAAATGCACAGGGGGTTCTGCTGATGTCCCCCCAAAAAAGTGAAAGCCCTCTGCAATCCTTCCTCATTCACAGCATGGGGAGGTCAGGGGCTGATGTGTGTGAGGATGGAAGCATCACTACACCACCCTCTCCCCTAATGCACTCCACTTTTCAATTTGAGGGCAAAGAATGGGGTTATAACTGATCAGAGGAATGAGATGAAAGAGGCATAATGTTGGGAGATGGCTAATACATGTGCCCTAAACAACAGGTAATGTCACCACAGTTATGAATAGCATGTTTTCTTATAGACCTGAATAGTCTATGAAAAGAAGAAACCTAAGGAAATGTTTTCCACACTCTCAACCTGCCAGCTACCAAAGGCCCAGAGGTTTAGAACAGAATGGGAGAAGTAATGTGGGTAGAAGCATAGTGCAGATTGTTAGAAGTTAAGCAACAGAGTTAGGAAGTGGTGCACTTGAGAGAGGAGGAACAACATTTGGGTGGGGTCTGCTTAGGGTCAAGGCTGCTGTAGATATGGAAGAACCTAGAGGCAGGAATGCTGTGGGCCCTCCACTGTAGGCTCAGGTTGTATATATGTGTAAATAAACCACATGTCATAAAGACACCCCAGTGTCCGCTGTGCCTCATTGCCCAACAGAAAACACAGACACTAGTGGGTAAACTGGAACTTCTGGAATCTTGCATTACTATGGAGATTGAAGTAGAATGTAATATTGAATATTTTAAAAAGTAATTCAGCTTTCCCTCAAGCTCTATGGCCACTACCAACCGAAACATCTGCAAAACATCCGAGTTGATCCACCTGGCACATGAACCTTTGTCTCTGAGATTCTGCCTTGAATCTGAAAGAAGTCTCTGGCTAATTCTATCCCAAAGATGCCTTAGATCGGGGTTGTGTTACAAAGGAAACAGTGGCTTCTATCTTTGGTAGACGGAATTCATCTGCAACAAAGTGTTCTAATTGAAATGTGACACCTATCAACTTAGTTTTCCCATAATCCCCAAACAAATGCAAACAAGATTTTATTTTTAATGCGAGTTCATTTCCTTCACACCATATCTACTCATTTCCATTCTTCCTTTCTGCATTTAGCTTTGCAACCTTAAAGTAATGGTTGCAAAACTACTCTGGGGATTGTTGATGACATAGGTGCTAGCAATCAACTTCTCACACACTTAGGTTTCCCTGCTTCAAGCTCAGTTGCTCCAGAATCCTGCAGAACTGGAATCAAACCATAGCCAAATAAGCTGAATTTTCTTCCTCAGAGAAAGAGGGGTGGATTTCAAATGCCATACTTTTGGTAGGGTGTTTTCAGTAAAAACAGAATAAAGCACAAGCTGTAGGAGCAATAAAATCAGTTCAGCAAACTATAAAACCATAAAACCATCCATACAAACTCTAAAAACAATGAAACCATTTCATCAAGTATAAAATTGATCTTCCATAAAGGACTAGGCTAAACCTCAGGGAAAGCCTCTCTAAACAAAAATGTCTCCAGTAGGCAGTCATATTTAGTTTAAGATGTTCATGAACGAAGATTTTTTAAAACTCTTTACCTTTCCATTGAAGTTATTCTTGAGACAGGCAGAGGCTTGTCAAGCTCAATAACTCAAAGAACCCATTGATTTCAGTGGGGGAAAGTGGTATAAGCTTAAGAGGTACCAAATTTTGATTAGATGGATGGTTTTCAAACTTTGTACCCTTCAAGCGCACTTTCCGAATTGATTTGTCTGCTAAGAAGCCTCTGTGTGTTTCAGAAAATTCTGGAGCATTTTCCAAGGTAGCCAATGTGTTGTTCTCTAGATGGTGCAGGACTACCACTGCCATCTTCCTTGCCCATTGGTCATGCTGGCTGGGGCTGCTGGAAACATCTAGAGAACACACTTGATTATCCCTGATCTAGGTACAGTTTATGAAGGAAACTGTCCAAGCACACAGAGCCTCACCAACACCCTGCAGCTGCAGATTGGTATGGCACTGGAGTCAGGATTGGTTCATCATTCCACAACCTTCATATTGATGGAACGGGTCTGTTGGGTTTGGACCAACCCAAACCCATTTCATGGGAGTCAGCCAGTGTTGAACCTTGCTGTGGTGCAAGCTAAGCAAGCAAGATCTCACTGGGTGACCACTGGGTGATCTCACTGGGTGACTAGGCAGATACCCCTACCTGAGCTTGGGAGTGCCCTGGTTAATCTTCCCCTCAGGCACTTATGGGCCCCCTCTATACTGTGTTGATCTTTCCCAATGCCACTTCTGCTCTCAAAAAACAACGTTTTTCTGCCTAACAAAGGAAGGCCATAATTTCATCAAGGGAAAGGTGGGAAAAAGAACCCCAACCAAGTGGAGAGGGGAAAAAAATATTTTCAGCCCTGTCAACCAGCACCCCAAAATTGATCAGTGAAGGGTCTAAATGGAGGGAGGGAGGGTGGGACGCTATTGAGTCAAAATGGCCCTGTGCTCCAGGGCAAGCAGCCTTACATAGGCTTCCTGCCCTGCTTTGCAAGGGCTCTTGGGAAAGCTTGCCCAGCATTTTGCTGCAATCTATGGGCAACTGCGCCACTGGGCAAAGGCACCCCACACTTAGTGGGTGTGGAATGAGTCTAATCACACACAGCTTCTACTCGTCAGATCATCGGATTTGTTTCAAATGCAGCTGTGTCCAGATTCAGTTGCTGGGTAAAGTCTATAAGAGAGGACTCGATTGTCAAGATCACATTCTTCATGTGGGGCCTCATGTAGTGATGTGCTTCTCTTTAGAGACCCTTAATTATTTCCCATGTATAATAAATGCTCTAATTTCAGTAGATGCCTCCTGTTGAGTCACTCAAGATGCATCTCATTTATGCCTTTCTGATAATCAGCCACCTGTGTGATCCAGCAAGACTTTTGGACATGATTTCATATTTGCATTTCATATAGTATAAATCACTGCAGAGTCAGAAAGAACTGAAGCAGAGAGCTTTCAGTCTCCAAGCAGTATCATTGCCAGCTGAGGCAAGTAGGCTTATTCATTTAAATTAAAAGCAGAGGACGTTCATCCAAACATTCTGTTTCAAGCATAAGAAGTATGTGGCTTCTTATTTTTTCCTATGTGTTTTCCTTATCAGTCCCCACTTTTCTTCTGAATCTTATGTAACTCACTGTTGATTCTCAAACTTAATTATTTTTCCTTTATCCTCTTTATCCTCTCCAGGAGTTGGCAATGCAATATGAGGGGGCACTCTTTGAGAGCCACGGTTCTACCCTCCTCCCCCTAACTAAACAAGAAATATGGACTAAACTAGGAAAATTGTGAACCCCTTGGCTAGTATTCCACCAAATATGCATTTTTTTGCCAACTCAGTTACCAGTAAGGCAGCCGCAAGACCATTAACCCTGTTTAAAAGACTTGTAATATCTGTAGAAAAACAAGGCCCAGGACTAACATCTACAATCTCTAAATTTTTACTCAATGCTTCAGTGGGTTCACTTTACCCTGTTTAACACCAGTGGGGATAAGATATTAGATATGAACTTGACCCAGGTCAATAGAATAGAATTTGAACCATTTAAATCCATTTTGGCGAGCAACAGAAAATTCACCCTAAAAGTCCTACATAGCTGGTACCTAACCCCCTAGAAAGCTGGCAGTGATCCATCCTGATGTTTCACCACATTGCTGCAGGGCCTGCCCCACATCCAATACATATTTCTACATGTGGTGGAAAGATATACCGTATTATTCGCTCTATAAGACACACCACACCACAAGACACACCTAGTTTTTGGAGGAGGAAAACAAGAAAAAAAATATTCTGAATCTCAGAAGCCAGAACAGCAAGAGGGATCACTGTGCAGTGAAAGCAGCAATCCCTCTTGCTGTTCTGGCTTCTGGGATAGCTGCGCAGCCTGCATTCGCTCATAAGACGCACACACATTTCCCCTTACTTTTTAGGAGGGAAAAAGTGAGTCTTATAGAGCAAAAAATACGGTATATCTCCACGTGCTATTATTCCGAAAATACAATGATTAATAAATCTTTACAGATTGTGTAAATGCATTCTAAGTATCATTATATTTATTCATACATAATTTGTGTCTAAAAACAATCCATTAATATATTGGAAGCATTGTCATGTTTTCTATCCATTGTTCAAAGGAGGGCACAGTATTATCTTTCCCATGAATCAGTCTTATGCATGTAGTGGGGGTATAGAGGGGTGTGGGGAGACCCCTGGGCTTTTAAACCAATCAGCAGCCAGAATGGGAATGGGAATTGGTCCATTAGTGCGTGTAGACTCGCTCATGTGATCCATCCACTGCTTTTTTCACAGTAGATGAGTCACATAATCGGAGCCTATTTTCAGAACAATTTATGTGTGAACATTGTGTAAGAAGTGATATAAAAGTTCTCTCTGTGATGTTGTTCTAGTTACGATGGCACATTTACACATGAAAGTCATTGTTTGATAAGATAGGCATCATGTGATGAATGAGCATGTATGTGTAAACCAGACCATGGAGCATTGTACTTCAGATTTTGCTTATTTCGGAGATGTCAGGCTTCAGGGACTCAGCTTCCTACCCCACTTCGGCTGTAGATAAGCAGAACAAAGTGAAAGGAGTCTCTTACCAGTTAGAAATTTTAATGATCACAGCGAGACAACAAATAATCTATTCCTTGGAATGAAGGTGCTCCCAATTAAGGGTACCACCCACTTCCTCCCTTGCCACCCGCTTCACTTCTGCATCTTGCAACCTGATCTCGCAACCACTGTGCTTTCTGTGCTGCCACCTTGTCTGCTCTCCTTGACCTTGGGCTGGGCGGCTAGACGCTTTCCAGTGACAGTGAGTCTGTTAACTCTCTCTCTCTCTCTCTCTCTCTCTCTCTCTCTCTCTCTCTCTCTCTCCTCCTAGCTGTTCCCCACCCAGTACTTCCCAACTTCTGCCTTCTGAACTATGTCCCTCTGCAAACCACAGTTCCAAATCTATACTACTTCCCTGCTCCTGGGAAGATTCAGGATTCTGATCAGGGGGAGGGGGAAGCTCCCACCATTCCTCCTCAGTGCAGCCCTCCTCAGCACGGTCCCTGACAAGAGATAATCAATTTCAACATTGGTGTGGGGGGATGTAATTACATCTCCTTGATCCATACAAGGATTTCTCTCACACACACTCATGCTCACTTGGTCTTATATACTTGGTTTTATTACATCCAAAGTGCAAAGAGGTGGGGAGCTGGTGGAGCCAAACCAATAGGAGCTGCCTGGAAATGAAACAGGCTTGTGTCTTGACTGGTATAAATTGGTATAATCAGAAAAGTTAATGAAATCATTCATTTTCTGCCCCCTTTGTTGAAAATGCTCCTCACAAAATTCTGGAATTGAATGGAATATAGCAAGCGTTTTCCTGCTGAAAGAAACACACAGGACAAGGCTTTTCTGATTGATGTAATACAAACATGGGGATGGACAACTTTATTTTATTCTCTTCCAGGTGTTGATCAGCTATTGTCCATTATTTATTATCAAAGAGGATACATAGCTCAGTGATGGTGCAGGTGTTTTGCATGCAGAAGGTCTCTTGTTTGATCCCCAGGAAGTCAAGTTTTTTTTTAAAAAAATCAAGTAAATGAACTAGGAAAGGCCTCTGCTTCAGACCCCAAAGAGCCAATAATGTTCTGTTGCTATAAAGCAGCTTTCTAGTGTATTCCCATATGCCCACATTTATGAACTGATTCTAAAATTTATACTCTGCTTCCTATCCAAGAAAAAAACAAAATGAGAGAAACTGTCATAGCAACTAACAAAAAAAAAATCATTATTGTGATGGGAATCAATTTCTGCAATTTCAACAGGAAGCTGCAGCCAATAAAAATAAAATTTAAAAGTTAACCCAATAAAGAAAACTTGCATCATAAAAATGTTAAAAGTCGTAAAATATTTACAGTCATTGACAGCCATAGACCCTAAAAGCAGCAAATGCAATTAATTAAGCAACTCTGGTCGCATTAAAAGCCAGTCAACAAAACCAGTCCTCCGCTTCTGTCAGCACTGCAGAGATCTTCACTAGGCCTTGATTAAGGCAGAGTGGATGTCCCCTCCTTTATTTCTGTAACATGGCTTGACTCTGATCAGTATTCAGCTCTGCCTGCCTTCCAGTTTAACTTGGAGAACTTGTAAAATTAATTTTGGCACTGGCACACTCCTAGGCTCCCACAAGTTTCAATTTGCCATCTTCCTGTCTCCCTTACAGGTAACTGGCATGCGTGAGCATAAATGTGCTCAAATTAAAGCCCAGTGCAAAAGGAAATCTTGATGTAATACTGCTCCATAAGAAAAGATTGCTTAATTCCAGATGGTGAAAATTTCCCAAGTAACGTTACAATTGAGCATCTTAATTCAGATTGAGTTGATTGAGCTGGCCAGGCAGGAGCACTTGAGGATAACCACCAACATCCTTTTATTTCTGTAACTCTGTTTTTTGTCCATATATTATAGTGATGCATTTGTAGTTATTAATGCTGCTGGGAAGTAAGAGCTGAGGTATAATTATTAGATGTGTCTGTCAAACAAGGGGTGCTAGATAAAAACTCTTTCCTGTCTGTCCATCATGCTGTCTGGGGCTTTGGGATTTGGAGTCTATCAACATCTGGAAGGTCATAAATTTTCCAGCCCTGCTGTAGAAGATATGGGGCCAACCAGACATTCCATAACAAACATATGCAAGGTTTTCCCAGTAGGGCTTTTGTTTTGTTTTCATGAAAGACAGCAAAGGGAGGCTGCTATTAAGGTTGAACAAGAGGTGATGCTTTACCCTTTCCCTACAAGACCATTTTTCAGCTTTAAAAACATTGTATTTTTAGATCTGTAAGCAAATCTGTTCTCTGGGTAATTGCTAGGAAAGATTTATGGCTGAGCATCAGGGAAATGTTTCATTTCAAAGCAAAGCCCATCATCAACATAATATTCAGTGGATTTTCTTCATGAATAACAACATGAAGACACCAACAGCTATGTTTATTTTTCTTCCTGCCCCCAACTCATCTAGAAGTTTGTCTAGGCTGGAAACATTTGAGAGATGGGGTTTTGGAGTGCTGGTGCTTTTGTCTTTAGTTTATCTGTTTGCAGGATGCAACTGCAATTTTCTTGTGCAATGAGGTGAATCTAAAACAGCAATATGTATATTATTAGGCCAATTTCATACTCTGTTCAGGCAAATCTTGCCCCAACTTCAAAGGGAGCCTGGCCAAAGACTCTGCAGAACCAAGATTTAAGATTGCTGCTGCAGCCAACCACAGAACATGTTTATGATTGGCAAGCTTAAAAATTACAGCTGAAATGGTTCCTTCACCTGCTATCAACACACAAGCAATAGCTAGGAAAACAGAGGAAGTTGCCTTATAAGTTTGACCATGGTCAATCTAGGTCAGTACTGCCTTTACTGTCTCATGTTCTCCATGCTTCACTCAAGAGGACAGTCTTTCCCCTCCCTACCTGGTGATGTGATGGAATGAAACTGGGATCTTCTGTACCCCACCCCTGAGCTATGGAAAGATCAACATCTTCCCTCAATCTCCCTTGCTTTCCTTTTCCTCCCAATGCCCATGCCTCCTTGCATGCTTAAAATCCTGAGTTCTTACTGGCAAGCTAGACCCTTCTGTTGATGCAGAAGGCCCTGAAACTGTGTCAAGCACATCACAGTGCCCAAACATACGCTGCCCATTTCCCTCTCCCCCATCTTACCAGGACCATCAACATGTTGCTGCTGCCACAGTAGAACCTCTCTTAGGCCACAGAAGCTGCTGTGAATGTGCAGGACCATGAGAAATGTGAGTCCCCATAGCCTTATTGGTTTTCAGCATCTATGGATACCGCTGTACAATCTTGGGATAGTATCAGTAGGTGCTGGAGAGATCTCAGCAGCATCCAATGTGAGAGTACTCCACCACAGTAGCAAGTTTAAAGGAGAAAGAACTTATGCTGGATGCTGAAACAAGAGTTGATTAGGATCAGGTCTAGCCCATGGCAGTATCTGTGTCTAGTTTTAATTTGGGTCTTGGGGGTGCGTGTCAGGAGGCTGATGTCCAAGCACCAACACAGCTGTCGCTCTATTTTGGACTTTGCCCAGCTGTTACTTTTATATCATTCATTCATAGTGTGCTTAATCTGTACAAATATTTGGTGAGTGAAGATGAGAATGTAGATCATCAAACTCTGAAAGGTTTCCCCACACACACTCTGAGTCATGTGACTTTCCCCCCTTCTCCAAGTGACACAAAATCTTCCTCCCACCCATTTCTGCACCCAAGTCATGTTCAAAGTGACGGCACACTATAAGATCCATTTGAAACATTACCCGTGTCTCACTAGTCCAATGTAATTGTTTGCTTGCAGTGGTTTAGTGTTTGAAGAAAAGCTATCGTAAGTAGTGGATTGCACCGAGTTACCATGTTCATACTAATGTTCTTGGATGGGTCTGTTAGCCAGAATCTGAGGACCTGTCAAAAAGCTCACCATAAGCCACTCATATGTACACACTGCAGTAGTGATTCAGTTGGAAATTATATTGGAGGTGAAAGCAAGTTTTGTCAAAGGATGCAGATTTATATTAAGAATCCATTGCTGGAATAGAGACCTGAGACACCAACAACACAATCCTATGCAGGTCTACTCAGAAGCAAGGCCCACAAGGTTGAATGGAGTTCACATTCTCCAAATAAAGCAGCTATGCTCCAAAGGTGATCTCACTTTGGCTCCCAGTTTCTGAGAATCATTTAAACAACAGCAACAACCCTGTCTTTGCTTCTCACTACCTAAGGGGACTGGCAGAGTCACCAACTGGAATTCTTCATTATTGTTGTTTTTTCCAATTTTGGATTATTATTCTTACTGAGTGTTTTACACACACAGCTTATGGCAAGCTGCCCTCTGTATTACCTAAGTGCATGTGCCGCTACTCATGGTTTTTTTCCAGTTGCTCTAACTCTTACCCCTACCTGATGTACGCAGGGCCAGTCCTCTCATTAGGCTGAGTGAAACAGGGTCTTTACATGATGCATGATGAGTCGGGGGGGGGGGTCGACAGCAAAGTGTTGGAGAACTGGTATACTGGTACAGTGGCCAAACACAGGCAGGCCAATAACTCCTGCACCTTCAGTAGTTTTGTAGAAGAGGGAATGTCAACCATTTTTTGCTTGTCTTGCAAGCATCACGTGTTGAAAATCCTTCATCTTCACCTCTGTTAAAGGTGAACTTTCACACACACCCCTTGCCTTTACACCATACATTGAGGTGTTTGGGTTGTGAACCAGAGTCTGTGAGGTACTAGGACGTTGGGTGATCAATGGGCTAGAAAAACAACAACAATGTTGGCCTAGTCTGGCTCTGCTTCTTTATGAAAGATCTGATCAGCAGACATCGGATGGTGAAACATACTACCTGGAAAAATGGGTGCTGGGAATCACCATGAAGTTGTTACAGTAAGTGCCACACTTTTTAACAACAAAGAAAGAGGTGCCCATACTTGTGTACCCTTGAGTACCCCCGGGAGGAAAAGCACTGCATGGCACCAAGCTGAACGTTGTCACTTGCTAATTGACTGCAGATCAAAATGGCAGTTAATGGGACAGCTGCAGGGGCTAGCTCAAGAGTTTGCAACCCACTTACGATGCTAGGTTTAGAACAAGCTGTTATTACCTTGTCACTTCAGGGAATGCTGAAACAGAATGTGCATGAGGCAGTGAGTGTGGACTGTCTCTTTAAGAGACATACCTAGCTTGTGATAGAAACTCCCCTCTTCAGGTGCGGTTCCCTCAATAGTTCAGTGGAAACTAGTTGGAGCCTTATGCTTCCCTGTGTAGTAAGTCCCAGCTGTTCTCGTTTTCATAAATAAATGCAGCTACTGAAGCTCTCCTGCTTCCTCACACAGCAAGTACCCTTCCTATACTAACAGTGTAGAGAGGTGTCTGTTTGTTTTGACCCCCCCCCCATTATTTTATGATTGCAAGTCGATATTTTTGTATAATTCTGTAGAATAGGATGGGAAAATGGTGGTCCTCTGGATGTTGTTGGACTTGAATGTTCAAGCAGCCCCAGTAGACAGTATGGTCATTCAGCCAGATTGCTGATGGGAAACTGGAGGGCTACAAGTACCTCCTCCCTGATGTAAGCCTTGCTGTAATACTTGTGCGTCTTCAAGATTGCTACAGGATCTGAGTCCAAGGAATGAAGGAACCTACTTGGAGGTAAATAATAGAATAAGAGCCTCAAAGGTGGAAATTTGGGGGATTTGGCTTTAAATGCAAATTTAATTTCTCATCTGTCCCTTGTTGGGAGTACTTCCCTGATTGGAATTATTACACAAAGTACTAGCAGAAGTAGGGCCCTAGGCTCTTTTAGGTCTTATCAAGGTAGCATTCTGCTCTTTCGCTTTTGCTTCTTTATTAGGAGTAGGTGTGAGAGATCATGGGGCTGTCCCACCATTCTATGTATGGTGGTTCCTCGCTTCCCATAGGGCAACCTGTTGGAGGTGATGTTGCATTGAGAAGCCATAAGGCATGCCTTGGTGTATATTAAAACTAATAGCAAGTTGTCATCTCTTTTAAAGGGGAACCAACTGGACCTGTCCTGTATGCAAGGCAACAGCTTTAGAAATGGAGCATCCCGATGTGCTCATTTGGGAAATAATAGGCAAATCTCTACCTACATTGGCATTTAGGGTGATAATGTTTATACTGTCAGTGTTGTGCAGTGGTTAGAGCAAGGACCAATGAAAGCACATTCGGCCATTCAGCTCACTAGATAATCTTGAGCCAGACATTATTTCTCAGCCTAAACTACCTCACAGAGCTGTTACAAGGATGGGCAGGAGAAGGACAATATGTACTGCTCTGAACTCTTTGAGGGAAGGGCAGGAAAAATGTAGTACAGCAGTGCTTTTGAGAAATGGGGAAGGATCATAAGGAAATGAGACAATTTGGCCCATATCCTTGATCAAATATGCCTTTGAGCATCGCTGGTGCTTTTAAAACTGTTGTGTGAATGGAACAATATTTGTTCAAATGAAATTCACAGTATGACTGCAGTTCTATGCCTACCTCTGAGAAGACATTACAGAAGATTGCAGAGTTAGACTGAATATCACCCCTCCCCCAACTACTTGGAAGTAAGTGCCATTGAATTTGAGAGGGGCTTATTTCTGTATAATTGCATATATGAAATGTGGGGACACTATTTTCTGTTGCACCCCCTTAAGCTTCCTATAGCACTGCTTCCTGTGCACAAATCAGGTTGTATAAATTCCCTGCAATACTTCCCTCATATCCCAAACATATCCCAAGATTTTGTTTTCTAGGGTGGCCAAACCATGGGGCTCAAGTGGCTGTAGTACATGGAAATAAACAGGAACAGAAGTTATTCATCTGCCCAGTAGAAAAACAGCAACATAGTGTAGGGTTGCCATATTCCAAAGCACTCAAACATGGGCATGTTTGGGACACCCCCCCCCAACAACAGCAAATCTCCCTCACTCGCCCCCTCCCTGCTGCTGACCCCTTCCTTGCCTGCCTGCTCCTTCCTTCCTTCCTTCCTTCCTTCCTTCCTTCCTTCCTTCCTTCCTCTCTTTCCTTTGCTGTCTCTGGCCTCCTGCTATCTGGATGATGGGAGGCCGAGTGGCCCCAGGAAGGTCATGCCAGAAAAGGCTGCTGGAAGGACCACCAGGCCTAGTGCCACCCCCAGAGTCCAGCGCAGCTGCCCCCCTTTAAAAAAATAAATAATAATTTAAGAAACCCCAAAACACAGACATTTCATATAAAATAGAAAAATCTGCCATCCCCCCAAACGAGGACATGTCTGGGGAAACCCAGACATATGGCAGCCCTAGCATAATGCTTTTGAGGATTTCAAATGATTTTAATCTGTGATGTCAGCAATCCTTTAAAATGCTATTGAAAGATAGGCCAGTGTCCCCATAATGCAAAAGGGGAGCTAAGCGAGGAAGCGGCTTTCCTAAGGACACATCTGGTTCACGGCAGAGATGCCATTCCGATTCTGGGCCACCTGATTCGTAGCTCAGTTATCCACCACACTGTGCTAGTTCTTCCTAGAGTCAAGCAGAATTTTTTCATACTCGTTCCACTCTCTCAGCCACACACTGAACTACTTACTTGGGCCGAGAAGGAGAGGGAAGAAGATGGCAAAATTGTGACAGCAGAAGCAAAGATTTGGAGCTGTAAAAAACAAACAAACAAACGCTGGGACCTAATTTGATTAGTAAAATGTCTGGCATCTGGTGGGCAGGGCTTTCGTGTTGTGCCCTCTGTTTGTTCAGTTCAGTTAAGAAAAGGCTAGCTGCCACTTGCCTCAAGATGTTTCTTTTCTCTCAGTCACTATGCCACTCTGTTACATTTTCCTACTTTAAGACTTTGTTTCACATATGTATATATGCATATTGCTTCACTGGACGAAAGACAAACTCAGCTGAAGGAGGAGAAGGTGGCTGAGTGAGGAGACATTTCCCTGACAGGAGGACTGATTTTTAGTCACCTTCCCCCTCCACCACAGGAGCTAGGGTGGCCAGATACAAAAGAAGGACAGGCTCCTGGGCTCTTAATATAGGTATAGACAAGGGCATTTTAAGCAGGTCTGGGTAGCTTGGTTGACAAGCCTTTCTTAAACACAACCGTTAATGGTACCACTGGCCTGCCCTCTCTTATATTTGACTACCCTAGACCTGAGAATCGGAGCCTGGGCTAGGCAAAGGAGTAGCCGATGTAAGGGGGCTGCCGCATACAATGAAATGGAGGGACACAGGCAGAGTGTCAAGGGAGGGACAAACTGGGATGCATGTTTCAGGGTTTCGGACTGGAATAATTATAATGCTCCGCGTCTGTCCTGCAACTCCAGAAATCAGACTGAAAGTGTGTGAGGGCATGAGGATATTTTAACCCCAGCGCACAAAACATCCAGCCTTTAACAGGTCCTGCATGCAGTGCAGGCTGGAGAGGCACACATTCCCACCTTTTCCCCTGACCTGTGCTTCTTAAACTGACACTTGCCAGAGCGAAATTGGGCTCTGTGTTTTGAGAGAGACAAATCCAGCTTTGAATGCAGCATCTCCTATTATCTCCCTCTTTCTTTCTAGGAGGATTGGGTAACAGTAGAAAAATTTCCTGGTTTTAAACTCTTACTGTTTTTGTGCTGCTCTTGGAAAAAGACCCTGGCCACCGGCAGCAGAACCTTGCCTATTGATTGGCTGTTTAAACGGGGGCCTGTTGGATCCAAATAAGCTGGATTGATTATACAGCAGCAGAAGGAGCTGAGTGCACAGTGAGCGTTGAGGCGAGGAAGCAAGAGAGAGAGAGAGAGAGGAAGAGAATATGTACTATGGCATCAGTATGTAACTGCTGGAGCCAGATAATCCTGCTACCTAGCTCCCTCCGTGGACAACTTACTGTGCAGCTTTCTTCCTTCGTGAGAGGATGCCAGCCGTATGCCGGTGAATCAGCTAATAGGACTGGACCTTGGAATAGTTCATTTGACTTATAATCTGTGTCTTTGAATTGAAGATTCACTACTGACAACAAGCCTGGGGTCAGTAAGCCCCCTCAGAGCTGAAGATGCTTATTGAATAAGGTAAGTTTAAATATGTGCCCTTATCACTAGGATGTGGTTAAGCTTCAGGTAGTACAAGCCTGGCATTTTTGCATCCTTAAATGTACAGGCTTGCCTGTGTGTGGGAGAGCAAGAAAGAGAAGTACTATGTATAGCAAGAGAAAAAAACAAACTGTAAAAGGGAATAATGGTTGTTTAACCTCAACCCAATAGTAGTGAAATGATGCTCCGCTAACTCCTTGGGAAATGTTTTGCTAGCAAACTCCCCCCACAGCCCCCCCCTCCACAAATAAGCAGCATATGAGGGTGGACAACGTGGTAAGATGTTTTATTTCTATGATTTTATTTATTATTTACTAGTCCTGCTGTACTTGTCAAATAGCTTGCTTTTTGGGGGGTGGTATTTTTTACTGCTGTTTTTGCTGGGCATTTGCAACTGCTTTAAAACAAATCCGTCACTTGTGAACTTAACTCCAGTGCAAAAGCAACTGTTGGTGGTTGTCTAAAAATAACATGGATTGGCAGGTCCAATAAATGGTGCCCTAACACTAGAATGCATCTGCCTGCAGAGACCAGATCAATATTTCTGAGACAGCATGTGAATCCCATGAGGTTATGATCTTGTGTCTTCAGTTTCTGGAGCATTTGTCCCATTTCTGAATATATTGCCTATTCTCATGGGCGAAAACGACAGGTTTTGCTTCACCTGCAAAATCATCGGGATTGGAAGGAAATACTTTCTTTAGCCCCGTCTGGAAACTCACAGATGTGAAGGGAAATTCTCTCTGTAAGCTGTGTGGACATCAGGAGGCTGCTTGATTTTGGTTTGTGTAGGTGATGGGTGTATATAGAGTTAAAGCAGTATCACTTCAGATTAATAGGCTTTGCATTATGTTAATCCAGCTGTGCTGATCTGCATCACCTTTTAAATATCACCTCGTCTGCTTATTCTGCTGCTTATGATCACAGCCAAAAGGGTTTTGTGTTCTCTTTTTTTGATGCTGCTTAATTGCTAGGATTTCTTCTTATGTGTAGAGAAATGGGAGTTGCTATAATGGAGCTTTTGATTAGCTTATTTGCATACTCAGCCACAACTTTCCTGGGGGTTGTCCAATTAACACAATTTGCATAGCATGCTACCCTCACAACAGTGACTTCTTACTCTAAAAGGTAGTCTCACATGGCCAACCATGCTTTTATGCACACAGTAATTAATATTCCATCCCCCCACTCCCCTCCAGTAGATTAAGCTCAGCAGGCTCTGTGTATGCACACACACACACACACACACACACACAATTATTTTTAACTGATATCCAGTTTCGTTAAAATGAAATTTGGTGTCAAAATACTGGCGTAGTCCAATACTGGTCATACGTATATTGCACTGTGTTAACTGGCATTTACTTCCAGGTAGCAGCACATAAGATTTTTGCCTTAGTTATTTGTGCTAAAGGAAATGTGGGTTGTGGTTTCTGTACACACTTACTCAGGAGTAAGTCCTATTGAACTCAGTGGGACTTTGTTCTGAGCAGACACTCTAAAGATTGCACTGTCACACTTTAAAAAGCTGAAGCCCTTTGATGGACCAAGGTATCTGTTTGAATTGCGAACTGGAGGAATCAATAACAGAAGGGTTTTATTTTAAGAATCGGTACAGAAGGAACACTTGCAACCGGAACACTTAACATGTTATATACAATGGCAGGCAAATAGGCTGTGGTACTGGTTGTCAACCAAATACACAGCTTTTTTTTTTTTTTTGCTTCCGCAAAACTCTAGGAACACAGTCCAGCCAAACTCTTATATCCCAATTGAAAAGTTTGATGCTTTAATGTATCTTATGGAAATCAGTAGGACTGAAACCTGAGCTAGCTGGATCATGCTTTAAGTGTGTGCTGTGGTCATATTTTAGAAAGAGGAACACTGACTTACCTGTATGCTGGTTTTGGCTAAAGCTTTTGAATTCCATTTGGCATTTATGCAGTTGCACAGATCATTTAAGCAGGACTGTAATAGCCTTGGTTACTTTATGAAGAGGCTCAATTTAAAACCAACATATCCTTGGGGAAGGGAGGATACCACACAAATGGGCTGAGGAATATTTCCTGTCTCTGTCTCGTGAGGTGGACTGGTTGTGGCATCCTGCACATCATGTCAAATATAGTGAAGTCTCTCTCTTTTACATTTCCTGCATTGGATATCATTTTGATGAAGTGCTGTGGTGAAGCTTCATGACATAAATTTCTCTGCTCTCTACATTGGGCATCCTTGGTCATTGTGTCTGGGCTCTTTAAGGACAACATATTACTTATCCTGGGGAGATTTGCTTTTTCTTCACTGTCTGCGAAAGAATCCCTCATAATAATTAGCAATGTCACTTTGCAGCAGAGGGAATATAATTGACTCCCACTCATACACAGTGTCTAAAAACATTACCACTATGATATGCACACTTGGGTAACTCAAAAAAAATGGAGCTTCTATAAGGATTTTTACAAACTAAAGATATCAGGCACACTCTTTACTTCTGTATGGTAAAGCTAATATGGATTGGAGAGTTTTTCAAGGATGACTGGAAGCACATGTGTTCTCTGCTGTTGGCCCTGTGATGGAAATTCCTAACTATCTAAAACTGGTTTTACATGCTTTGGAAATGTCCATTTTTGCTTTTATACCTTTGAGCATAATCAGTCCGTATTTTGTTCTGATGTTTTCATTTGGGCTCACTTAGACTTCCCCGTTCTAATAACTTTGCCTATTTGGGAACAAATTTTCTTTATGCTGTGGAACAGAAATCCTTTTTTTCTTCCCCTGCAGTTAACTTCTTAGAGCCATTAGGGGGCTCTTTCTTCCTATGTTATTCACGCAGCAGGCTATGTTACAAAAATACAATTGATCCTTTCTGGCTTGCTTTACTGATTCTAAAAAGTTCTGCTTCAATTGGCTTATTTTAAATGTAGTGATACTGTATCCAGCTAGAAATATTTGTCCTCCTTGATATTTGATGATAATGAAAAAAAACTGTTTCAGATGTTATTGGATCACCATACATTAATATATTAGGATTTTTAGTTCTTTCTCTCTCAATCTCTCCTTGAAAAGATGGAGTGAAGTGTTATATAATACAGCATAAACATTCTTAGCATACATAGGATAAGAATTCTGGTATCAAAAGGTGTTTGGGAGTTGACTGAGGTGGTTCTGGGTGGCAGGGATAGTAGAAGGTACAAACTGATGTCTGGTGCAGGAAGATTTGGTGCTAGAGGAAGGCAGGATTTGGCCTCCACTTCAGGCAGCAAAATGTCTTAGGCCGGCACAACCCAACCATACTCAGCCCTTGACATCATTACTTAAGGAACACTGGATAGCAGAGTTGCCAGACTCAAAACATGTGCTCTATCTAGAAGTTTGAATCTGCTCTTGAGAGATGTGGGGAGACAAGATACTGCAGGAGTTCATATAAAGCTAATGAAAAGAATGTAATTGGTTCAACGTATATGGGCCTCAGTCCTTGGGTCACTTAGTACTCATAGTGAGACAAGAAGCTACAATATAACCTTGTTAAGCTTTTTAAGTAGGTCATTTTACAAGTTTAAGGCAAATAATTTTTGTGCCCAATTCATTGGGAAACAACTGTCTCATTTTAAGTGGGACATCCCGGATTGACATTAGCTTCCCTCGCTTCCAATCCCAATCCCAGCTGTCCTGTTTTGGCTCCCAGGCTTTGGCCATGCCAGAGCATGCAGCCAAAAGACATAGCTGGCTTTGTCCCACTCTGTGGCATGAGTCAGTTGGCTCATGCCAGAATGCAGGACCAAAAAAAGTTGGCCAGATTAAGCACAGGGTGAGGCCCTAAGAGCTTGTAAGGGCTCCTCACTGACCCAACCTGGCCATGCAGTCATTTACTGGCCAACGTGTGGGGCTCTCAAATTCTTTTTGGTAGCAGAAAGGCAGTGTCAGCTTTGAATGGGAGCCATCTTTTATTATTATTATTTGAAAGCAAAGGAAATGCCACATTTATCTTCTTCTTTTTTAGATTATGAACCAGTATCAACAGTCCTGGTTGTTGTTTTTTTAAAAGCACTATATAAATATTACAGTTGCACCTTGGGTTACAGACGTTTCAGGTTACAGACACTTCAGGTTACAGACTTCGCTAACCCAGAAATAGTACCTCAGGTTAAGATCTTTGCTTCAGGATGAGAACAGAAATCGTGCGGCGGCAGCGGGAGGCCCCATTAGGTAAAGTGGTACCTCAGGTTAAGAACAGTTTCAGGTTAAGAACGGACCTCCAGAATGAATTAAGTTCTTAACCCGAGGTATCACTGTACTAACTGTTTTTGCACTGAAATAGCTCTTCAGGTCTAATGCCCAAAGCGTCTGATAGTGTTTAATTATATAATTACTCATTTCACTTGGGTTTTTGAACTAGAGAAATTGCATAATTCTCTGAATTCCAGTATTAGACTTGAATTTAACGTCTGTGGAAAAACAACAGATGTATTGGATTCTGTTTGTTGAATGATTGCACTTAGTATAAGGATTTCTGCTGTATGCATAAAATGGCTTCTTGCTATCGGCATAATACTGATTTGTTTTGTGAGTTATTCCATAGCCATGATAACCCATGAAGTATCAAGCTCACATTATTTTTGAAGTAAGTCTAAGTAGTTCTTATAAGCGAGATCATCAGCTTTGATAAAGTACAACCTCTCTTTCCCTGAAATTGCTCTGGAGAAACGAGTGAGCAGGGAGTTAGCTATTGTTGGATAGAAGCCTCACCAGCTGTTCCTTTTCTTGTCAATATATCAAGTAAGATTTGAAATACCGATGTGCTAAATGCAAATTTCAGTTAGCACGTTACAATTTTGAAGAGCTTCTTCCCCCGCCCCTCTGCAGAGGATTTCCCTGTGATAAAATGTTCTCTTGATGATTTAGGACAAGCCCATCTTATAAGCCACCAAACTGAATGCAGCCATTGCCAGGTGCTTGACAACCATTTCTTCCCCCACTTTTGTAATCACAGGAAGGAACCAAAAGATGGAGGATTATTGATCACTTGCTGGGATCCTTATATGCAGCTGGTGGGCTGTATTCAGCTCAGAGGGCTTGCTTTAGTAAATCTTGGTGGCTCAAAATGCACAAACGTTTGGATATCCTGTTGAAAAAGAGGGCAGGGTTCCTGCACATTTTGATAGTTGTGTAGAAGAGGGGATTACAGCAGGAGTAGTGGTCATGGCAAGCTACACTTGTTGAGGATCTCTTCTGCACAGCTGCCCTCATTTTCACCTGAGTCCCCTATGCAGACCTGCTCTCATATTACAGTATTGTTGGAGAAGAACTTTTATTCTTCCTGATGTACCTCAAGTGAATTATGCAGATAAGTATGAATGGCATTTAAATGTTGCTTTTGTGAAGGCAAAATCGATGCATGTGGCATAGGTTGGGAGGCAGAAGAACCCTGAACTACAGGTTCTCCATTTTATTGTTTCTTTTATAATCATTTTTTAAGTGCATATGCCTGGAATTTTCCAATTGCATGTTAAGCTTCCACCCATCCACACATTCACAGTGGATCTTCAGCCACTGGAGGATCTTGGGACCTCAAATTTCAGTGATGCCCTATGCAACACCCTCACCTCTCTGCTTCCATTCTACCTCATAGTTGCAGCACTCCCTGTGGCACCTCTGAGGCTTTGTGCTCAGTGCAACCAAACTGGTTATGCTCCTCTAAATCTATTTCAGGTTGCCACTGTTACTGCTGCTACTTCCTCACAGGCTGCCGCTACTGCCGACACCTCCTGTCACTGCTGTGTGGACCAAAGCTCCCATCACTAAGTGATCAACATTATAATTTATAACAAAGAACAAATTGGGATGTGTCAAAACTGATACGATGAGAACGTTGATATCATAGCTGTCAGCTTTTCCCTTTTCTTGCGAGGAATCCTATTCGGAATAAGGGAATTTCCCTTAAAAAAAGGGAAGAGTTTGCAGCTATGGTTGACATTAATAATTATCATTTTTATATCCCATTCTAAAGTGTTCACAATTCCTTCAGACTGTAATGCTTACATTAACTTGGTAAGATATGTCAATATTCTTTTCCACATTCCGAAGATGGGGGCCTGAAGTTGAGAAAGAGTGGCTTGCTTACCAAAGGCTATCTTCTGAATATGTGGCTGCTCTGTTTATTCCTGACATCATGATTTTTATAGTGGTTGGCAAATATATTTCCTTTTATGCACTTTTTACATTGTTCTGAAATTCTTCACAAGGGAGAGTGGTGCAAAGTGATTCCATGGTAAAGATAAGTGATTCTGAAACACAGGCTAATGAAATCTCTTACAGTCTGAGGCATGGTGCTTAAATATAAATAAAACATTCAGCAATGCTGAATGTTTAAAGATGGCTAAAGCAATTTTTCAGATGTGTCTCAGTATGAAACTGGAGGAGCATCCTAACAGGATTTCAACAGACCCACTGACATGCCAAATACTTAAGACTCCTTCTAGTCTTTGATGTTCCTGGATCTCTTATGAGATGCCTACCTATTGATCCATTCCAGTTGGCCTTTTGTATTCTCTGGATGTACACATTCCTAGAGGTACACATGTGGCTGTGGAAAACATGGACACCAGCATGCCCCCCCTACTCAGGGTGACAGAGAGTTAATACTCCAAATAAATCAACATATGTAACTAGAGTCAGATAACAGGTTTGCCACTTCTGGTACATCTGATGGCTGAGCAATGACTCCACCTCAACCTGGGTGGATCTAGCCTCAGAGAAACTGGGGTTCCAGATCTACCCCTCCATTGGTTCTCAATAGGTATAGGTAAAAGGTAAAGGACCCCTCAAAGGTGACTATGGAGTTATAGAATCATAGAATCATAGAATCATAGAGTTGGAAGAGACCACAGGGGCCATCGAGTCCAACCCCCTGCCAAGCAGGAAACACCATCAGAGCACTACTGACATATGGTTGTCAAGCCTCTGCTTAAAGACCTCCAAAGAAGGAGACTCCACCACTCCTTGGCAGCAAATTCCACTGTCGAACAGCTCTTACTGTCAGGAAGTTCTTCCTAATGTTTAGGTGGAATCTTCTTTCTTGTAGTTTGGAACCATTGCTCCATGTCCGCTTCTCTGGAGCAGCAGAAAACAACCTTTCTCCCTCCTCTATGTGACATCCTTTTATATATTTGAACATGGCTATCATATCACCCCTTAACCTCCTCTTCTCCAGGCTAAACATGCCCAGCTCCCTTAGCCGTTCCTCATAAGGCATTGTTTCCAGGCCTTTGACCATTTTGGTTGCCCTCCTCTGGACACGTTCCAGTTTGTCAGTGTCCTTCCTGAACTGTGGTGCCCAGAACTGGACACAGTACTCCAGGTGAGGTCTGACCAGAGCAGAATACAGTTGCAGCGCTCATCTTGCTTTCAGGCTGAGGGTACCGGCGTTTGTCCATGGACAGCTTTCTGGTTCTTGTGGCCAGCATGACTAAATGGCTTCTGATGCAACGGAACACCATGATGGAAACCAGAGTGCATGGAAACACCATTTACCTTCCTGACACAGCGGTACCTATTTATCTACTTGCACTGACATGCTTTTGAATTGCTAAGTTGGCAGGAGCTGGGGCAGAGCAACGGGAGCTCACCCCGTTGTGGGGATTTGAACCACCAACCTTCTGATCGGCAAGCCCAAGAGGTTCCGTGGTTTAGACCACAGCACCATACCTGCAGTCCACCTGAAGGAAGTGCTGGATCTACAAACTTTGTCATGGAAGACAAAAACCTGTACTGCCACCCCACTCTCCTGGTTGTGAAATCCATGTGACTTTTTTTTTTTTTTTAAGTGTTGCCTTTGGAAACTTTCCAAATGCTTTTGGAAAACTTTTGGAAACTTTCCAAATGCTTTCTGCTGACCCTCCCAGCACTGGCAAAGGATACACCACCATCCTCAGAAAGGATGGGAGGAAGGCAGCTCCAGCTGTGGTGAAGTCCCTGAGCCCTGCTCAGCCATGACACCCTTCACTACATGCAGTCCTAGTCCTGGGCCCAATGAGAGTGACCAACTTGCTCCTAAGTAAGACAGTGGGTAAAAGGGCACCACTTCCTCTGTCAAAGACCACCCAAGGACACCCTTGCCATGTTTCCTTAGGAGTCAATGGAGCTTGTCTACCCTGGGAGGTGTGTGGACTGGCAGAGGTACTTCTAGCAACTGATTGAGCAGCTGTGGACATGGGATCTGGCAGACTTACAGCCAGGCAGGTAATGTGACTCCTGGTCTCTCCTGCTTACCTTTTGCAGGGCCTTGGAGAGAAGGCATCCATGGACAAAAAGGTTGTTCTGAGGCTCACATGTTCTCTTTGCTATAAAAGCTGGTCCAGTGTCGAGGGCCTTCTGGCCGTTCCCTCGCTGCGAGAAGCCAAGTTACAGGAAACCAGGCAGAGGGCCTTTTTGGTAGAACGCCCTCCCACCAGATGTCAAAGAGAACAACTACTAGACTTTTAGAAGATATCTGAAGGCAGCCCTGTTTAGGGAAGCTTTTAATGTTTAATAGATTATTGTATTTGAAAGCCGCATGGCGGGGTATAAATAAGAAATTATTATTATTATGTAAAAGCAGAGGAGCAATGGCCTTCCCCTGTCCATTTTGAGGGGTATGGTGGGCATACAGGAGAATTTTCTCCAATTTTGCCACCTACCTAACCTACCACCCAGGGTACATGCACCCTTTTGTACCCCAGATCTGGCACTGTCTGTGGGTAGACATGACATCCAAGCAATGTCTTTCCACTCATTGTTGAAACCCTCAGTTCATTTCTTGGCTCCATTCAATTCTTCCAGCCCTTAATTAATTGTGCCTAAATCACTGGCTACAAACATGGAGAGGTGGAGCAGGTGAGTTTCTCATGTAACAAATGACAATCATAGTGCTTGCACTTTTCTGCAAATGCTAGAAATATTCTGAGGAAGAAAGAAAGAAAGAAAGGAAGGAAGGAAGGAAGGAAGGAAGGAAGGAAGGAAGGAAGGGAATCTGGGGGTTATAGTTCGTCCAGAGGGGCAACTGCCCCCTTGCCTGTGGCCTTCCAGATGTTGTTGCACCCCATCTATTCCAGCCAAATAATGACATAGGAGCGCTGAGCAGTTTTGCATGTCGCAACCCCTGGACTTTGCAAGACTGTAAGTTCAGTTCACATAAAAAAAATGTAGGAATGATTTGTTTTACCATGTGGGTAGACAATGCAGTATTGGCAAAGCAACAAGAATTACTGTAAGTGGGGAAAATGTACTATATCTTGAAAAATGTACCGTATTTTTCACCCCATAGGACGCACTTTTTCCTATCCAAAAATGAAGGGGAAATGTGTGTGCGTCCTATGGGGCGAATGCAGGCTTTCGCTGAAACCTGGAGAGGGAGAGGGGTCGGTGCGCACCAACCCCTCTTGCTCCCCAGGCTTCACGCAGATCTCCGCAAGCCGTGGGAGCCCGCGCCGGGCTCCCATGGCTTGCAGAGAGTTGCCTGCATGCTGAAGCCTGGGTGCGCTGAACTCAGCACACCCAGACTTCGCACAGCTCTCCGCAAGGCGCGGGAGCCCGGCGCTGGGCTCCCGTGGCTTGTGGAGAGTTGCCTGCATGCCGAAGGCTGGGCCCGCTGAGCTCAGCGCGCCCAGACTTCGCACAGCTCTCTGCAAGGCGTGGGAGCCCGGCGCCGGGCTCCCACGGCTTGCGGAGAGTTGCCTGTTCTTGGGGGCTGGGGTCGGGGGAAGCTCGGGCTTCCCCCGCCCCGTGCCTGGGGGGGGGATAATTTCCCCCCTTTATTTCCCCCCCCCAAAAAAAAAACTAGGTGCGCCTTATGGGACGGTGCGTCCTATAGGGCGAAAAATACGGTACTTGGTCAGTATTAAAGGCTGTAGATAGGTAGCCGAAATACAGTGAATTGCTTGTATCCCATGTGGAAGTGATCCTCATTGTGGAGACAGCTAGAGATAGTGCAGTTACAATTGCCTTTACTTGAATTTCAGAGTCCTTAGAGCTAAGCCAGAGACACTTCTGCTCAGCTAAGACGCTGATTATGCTTTGGACTAGAACAGTGCATGGACAATAATTAATGACATAGGTCTGTAGAGTACAAAATACATCAAAAGGTTCCTGCAGAAGAGCTGATAGCAAGAAAACGTTTCTTAGGGCTTATTGTCCTCCATCGGCAAAATGGCACTTTGGAAAATTAAGCTGTTTACTGCAAAAACAAACTCATTGCGACGCCTTTAATTATTTATACCGTCTATTTTTAGCTTAGGTCTTTTTCGTGGATTCTGGTAGTTATGGAGGCACCGTATCAGGGAGTATATACTGTGCAGTTTATTGAAGAGTTTCCGCATAAATCAATGCAAGTTTAACTTTCTGGTCATGGGCTGTTTTGGCTGCTGATAACACATGGTAATGAATTGCTTTCTCAAATTCACAGGAGGCGGCACGAAAGATCGCAAAGTTAGAGGTTCAGAACAAGCAGTAATTTCTCTAACCTGTTGGTGGGAGCAGGAGACTTTATCTCACTGTGCTTCCCTCTCTGGTCTGCAGCCCTCTGCTAACGTTGAAGGGCAAGCAGCAGGGCTATTTAGGGTTCCTTGACAGTTCATGGGGTTGCTGAAAGCAGAACAAGATTTTTTGTCCCAGCATAGTACAACTTAAGAGCTGGGGATGGTAGGTATGCATGTGATCTCTAGTGCAGGGATGGGGAACCTCAGGTATCCCCACCCCCCAAGACTCAGTTTTGCATGCCCAGAACTCATCTAGACTGGTAAAGAAAAAGTCATTTATATGTGTTGTATGTGCGATATGGAGATGCGGGTGGCACTCTGGTCTAAACCACAAAGCCTAGGGCTTGCTGATCAGAAGGTCGGCGGTTTGAATCCCCGCGACAGGTGAGTTCCCATTGCTCGGTCCCTGCTCCTGCCAATCTAGCAGTTCAAAAGCATGCCAGTGCAAGTAGATAAATAGATACCGTTCTGGTGGGAAGATAAACGGCATTTCTGTGCGCTGCTCTGGTTTCGCCAGAAGCAGCTGACCACATGACCCAGAAGCTGTCTGCAGACAAACACCGGCTCCCTCAGCCAGTAAAGCGAGATGAGCACTGCAACCCCAGAGTTGTCCGCTACTGGACTTAACAGTCCAGTCTGGACTGTTACCTTTTTATGTTATCTTTTTATGTGTGACACAACATTGTGTCACCAGATGGCAACGTGGAGTCCTGTTTTTCTCTACCTGTTTTCCCTATTTAAATTGACAATGCTTTAAAGAAAGAATAAGAATGAAAAACTAGAATCCTGAGAAGCTTGCCAAGAATGCTGCATTTTCCTCTTCATTATTACTACAGTAATTCAGATTGTCAGGAGACAGTTTTCAGAATTCTATGCAGACTTGTGGATTTTCCTGTGGAGTCAGTAATGTGTAGTCTGCCTCCAAGTGTTGAGTAGTAAAGTGAGGAGAAACTGGGTGATGCGTATGCCCATGTGAGAAGCAGGACTCTACTAATTAATTGTATGCAGCAGGGGTTGCCAACCTTTGGGGACCCATGGGCACATTTGCAAACTGGAGCAAACACAGAACAGTCAAGCACATACTGCAACCTATTATCTTGACTACAGTAGAATGGTTCTTTCAAGGCAAATTTCAGCAGAGGAAGGGGACCTGGTGTGTGCCAGAGAAAGCTTCTGTAGATTCTTGTGGACCTGTGGGCACCATGTTGGTGGTCTCAGGGGTAGAAGGGGTGGAATATTCTAAATGTTGGAGGGAAGCAGCAGCAGGAGAAGGACTTATTTTAGGCAGGGCAGATAACACTCTGAGAAATCCCACGGTGACATCACTCTCACTTAAAGATCTCTGAAACAATTTTACAAGAGCTTTGCAGCAGCTCTTGCTGATATAACACATGTGGAGGCAGATTTGTTGTTGTTTTCAGTGTCTCTGCAAAGCAAGTGTTAATTACAATTCTAAGCCAACGAGATCCTATGCTTAAAATACATGACTGCTTGCTTTATGCTCCTAAAGAGTATCAGGGGGTTAGAATAAAAATCACATCATGCTTTCTTTCTTTTTTTAAGTATACAAATATATTCGGTGGTTGGTTGTTCTCAAAGATCTGTACAATTCAGCTAAGCTAAATGACAGCTCTTTGTTATAGTAGAGGAAATAATCATATAAACTTCAGCTTCCTTAAAGTAACTGGCAGATAAACAGACAACAATACAAATAACTACATACAAACTCTTAATACATTATGTGGCTGCTTCCTAGAGAAGTTTGATCAGCTCCTTCCCTGTTGTCCTTCCACTGTCAGACAAAGAACTTTTTATTCCAACAGGCCTTTAGAAACTGACTGGAAAGAACTAGTGTTATGATGATGTTGTTTTGTACCTTGGAAGTTGAACGGAGTCTGTTTGACTTCCAAAATGTTCAAAAACCAAATCACGGCTTCTGATTGGCTGCAGGAAGGTCCTGCAGCCAATCGGAAGCTGCAGAAGCCCCGTCGGACATTTGGGTTCCCAAAGAACATTTGCAAACCGGAACAATCACTTCTGGGGTTGCGGTGTTCAGGAGCCAAAATGTCCAAGTTCCAGGGCGTTCGGGATCCAAGGTACGACTGCATATGTTTTTTAATATATCTCTTTATATTGTTTTAATTCTGTTCATGTTTGATTGCATTTTAATGACTATCTTTCCCCCTTTTTTTCTTTTTCTATTTTATCTGTAAGCTGCCTTGAATCCTGGTCTGGGGCAAAGGTGGGATATAAATAAGTATTGATAAATGGCACCCCAATCTCCGAGCAATACAAGATTCCAAGTGTTCCAGGCACTTGCCTGTGGTTCGCTGTTTCTTTTGGAAATGAGGCACAAGGGAAACTGCAGTGTCTTTATGATATATAGTTTATTTACACATATGTACAACCTGAGCCTATGATGGAGGAGTTCACAGCATTAATACCCCAAAAGAGTCTTGTTTCTCCCATAGGCAAAGCCTTGGATTCAAAGAGAAATCAAACATTGCTCTCTGATCCTCTCTCCAGCTTACCTCTAGTTCACATCACTGCCCCAAACTTCAAACTGTTGTTTTTTGCCCTTTGCACTATCTGTGAGTTGCAGGAGGGGCTGCACCCATGTGCTGTGTCACAAAGAACTTTCTTTGCTTTGTTCTCTTAATGGCTCATCACCCAGGCAATTACCTCATCAAGAAGCTCACCTGGCTTGATTAGATTTTAACACTTGTTGGGTCCAGATTTTAGAGGGGTCTGGTACCTATGAACTCATAACAATATAATAATAAAAATAAAATTGCACTTTCTAAAATATGCATTATATGCATAATATATACATTTTGTGAGCATAATTTTGCTTTTAAACACCACCATGTTACTTGAGCATCTCCCACACAAGCAGGTGTTCAATGCAAACAGTCCTATGCAAGTGAAACTCGACTGGATCAGAACTGCCTAATTCAGTGTATAAATTGTGATTAAAAGGGATTCCTCTTCCATTCCTAAGCGAAACCAGGTTTCATTGCAAGTAGGTAGAACAAGATCCGTAGGGGAGGGGGGATTATTCAACAGAGTGCAGCGCCTTTCTCTCTTCTTCTCAGAAATAAGTCTCTGCCCAGGTTTCCAAAATGAAGCCTTGAGTAATGTTGCCGATTATATGACTTGACTCCTCCATATTTTCTATCTGCTTCCTTTCTTTACCTCATCACAAATAAAACAATCCTGGCAGCTGGAGTTACTATGCCCTTGGAGAATGAATAGGAGTTCTGCTTCTGTCTTTCCAATTCATCAGATTCTATTCTTATTGGCACATTGTCCAAAATTAGGAGCTGGCATCCAAGAACTTAGTAGCCTTTAGATCAGAATTTGCTACACAACACACACACACACACACACACACTTACTCACTTACTTTGGTGAATATGTTATCACAATCTATCCTCAACCCTCCAGTTGTTTTTGGACTACAACTCATATCAGCCACAGTCAGCATGGTTGTGCTGGCCGGGACTCTTGTGAGTTGTAGTCCTAAACATCTGGAGGAAAGCAGATTAGCACAAGTTGCTTATTCACAACAGCTGTTTAGAATAAAAATGGGAGCTGGGTTTAATGAAGTCTGCATCACCATTTTACATGTGAGAGTGGATCCTTCCTGTACACTTACATCATCACAGCTCGAGTACAAATATCATCTAATTGAAATATATCCTCAAACTGCAATGAGCAGTGCCTACTATAATTAAAAATGTCTGTAAAAGTGTAACTTTATGTCACATATGTCACAGTTAATGTGCAAAATTTGGTGAATGTCAACACTCAGATGGGATGGGAATACTGATCTGATCCGATATGAATATTATGAATGGAATATTTTGAAAACCCAAAGACTATTTGATTGCTAAGACAATGCTGCTGGAAACCTGTTCAGTAATTTAAAACTCTAAAATCTGGAAAAGCTGAGATGGGGTGGATTTTATAGGTCTTCATAGTCCGCTCAAATGCACACTTCATGGGACTTTGTGTCTACACATTCAGATGTGCAATTTGTCCAGTTTCTGCTTTTCTTCTGCCTTTCTTCATTTGGAAAAGAAAACTGCAATCAGGAAAATTGTGTGCAACATATTTACACATGTACACCAGGGCCACTCACACATGACTTCCTAGGTGGAAGGCAAGGAGTACATGATCCTTGGGGTTTATATGCACACTCTTTTGAGGAGAATATCTGAACCAGACCGAACTGCACCTAGAGGAAAAGTGTTGAGTCAATGATAGCTTCATTGTTTCTTTTTATTCCGCTAGTTACTACCACTTAAAAGACAATCCAGTGGCTTGTCTCTTCATCCAACAAATGGAACAACAGATGTCTATGTGATTTATCTCCTTCTGATACATAACGTTGGTTAGCGTAAAGTTAACTCCTGTACAATTCTCAAATAGTAACAGATTGGATGGCTCCGCCCACCTCTGAAAATGAAAACTGGATGCAAGTGATGTAGCCATTGTTATTTGAAAAATAAATAAATAAATGAAAATTTACCCAGTAAATAGAAACTTAGCGATTTGTTTTTTTAAAAAATTTTTTATTGGTTTTTCAACATATAATATAAAACAATACAAAAGACAAACACTAACAAACAAACATATAAACATGTATAATTTCATAGATTTTTTCATGTACCCAATTTCAGCGACTTCCCCATGCCTCCCTTTTCTGCATCCCTGTTTTGAGCTTTTTTTTCAGCAACCCCTGGTCTAAATTACTTATTAATTCCTTTCTTTAACCCCTTTCTTTCCTCTTATCCAATCATTTATCGCTGCAAATCTGTTATGCTTTACCCATGGCATTTTAACACTCAATAATTTTACAAGAATTTTTAAGATAAAGTTTAAATTTCTTCCAATCTTCTTCCGCCGTCTCTTTCCCTTGGTCACGGATTCTGCTCGTCATCTCCGCTAGTCCCATATACTCGATCACCTTCGTCTGCCACTCTTCCAGTGTGGGTAGTTCTTGTGTCTTCCAATACTTTGCTAGTAGAACTCTTGCTGCTGTTGTAGCATACATAAAAAACATCCTATCTTTCTTTGACACCAATTGGCCTACCATGCCCAGGAGAAAAGCCTCTGGTTTTTTGTGAAAGGTACCCTTAAGCACCTTCTTAATTTCATTATATATCATTTCCCAGAAGGCCTTAATCCTTGGGCACGTCCACCAAAGGTGATAGAAAGTACCTTCAGTTTCATTACATTTCCAACATTTATTATTGGGCAAATGATAAATTTTTGCAAGCTTGACTGGGGTCATGTACCACCTATAAATCATTTTCATAATGTTCTCTCTTAAGGCATTACATGCCGTAAATTTTATACCGGTGGTCCATAACTGTTCCCAGTCAGCAAACATAATGTCATGACCAATGTCCTGTGCCCATTTAATCATAGCTGATTTAACCATTTCATCCTGTGTATTCCATTTCAGCAGCAAATTGTACATTCTAGACAGGTTCTTCGTATTGGGTTCTAACAATTCTGTTTCTAACTTTGACTTCTCCACCTGGAAGCCGATTTTCCTGTCCTGTTTGAAAACTTCATTTATCTGGTAATAATGTAGCCAATCTCTTACTTTAAACTTCAGTTTCTCATAACTCTGTAATTTCACACTTCCACCTTCTTGTTCTACAATTTCCCAATATTTTGGCCATTTAGATTCCATATTAAGTTTTTTAACTTCTTTGGCCGAAACTTAGCGATTTGAATCATCCTGGCTCTAGTGATTGCAAGCAACCTGGTAGTTCAATACCTGTGTTTGCTGTTGTGGCTCCTCACTTGCATTTAGCAGCTGTTGATTGCTTGGTTCACTGAAGCATATGATGCTGAACAAAACCATGGGTCAATAAAGTCATTTATAATGATCTGTCCACCAGCTAAAATGGGTGATGAATCAGTCTAAATTCCCTCTGGTGCCAGTCCTAACTGGAGAAGTCCATGGTTTTGTAGGAGGCAATCACATAATGGGCCAGCAAACCACACATTTCCATCATTAATTTTTATTACCCTTGTCAGCATTTTAAATCTGGCTTTCTCATCTGAAATAAAAAGACACAGAAGCAGCAAACACAAACATGGGATGATACTGGAAGAGATTGAAAATTTTAAAAGGTCTTAAAGAGCTGTTTCTTAGATTAGATTCTGATGGTGGTAATTGTTGGCAGCCAGTTCTCCTATACTGTGTCTGTTTTTTCCATGTTTACCTGGCTTTTCCACCAGAAGAGGGTATAGGTGTGTGTCTGTGTCTTCCTATATACATGAAAATGTAAAGGGGGGGATGAAGTAGGGGGGTATGGGAAATTATATGTCCCCCTTCATGCAACCTGCACAAAATCCTTCTTAGCCTGTGATTAGGGAGAGATGTTAATCCGACCACTAACATCACCACCAAGAAAAAAGGGAGATACCCAAAGCAGAAAGATATTTAAGAGTGGTTGAACAGCCACATATTAATAACAATAACAATATAACAATAACAACAATATTTTTTATTCATTTGTACCCTGACCATTTGACTGGGTTGCCCCAACCACTCTGGGCAGCTCCCAACAAATTAAAACACAATATGACATCAAACATGAATAAGTTCCCTGAACAGGGCTGCCTTCAGATGTCTTCTAAAATTCAGATAGTTGTTTGCTTTCTTGACATCCGATGGGAAGGCACTCCACAGGATGGGCCCCACTACCGATAAGTAGTTCTCTACCATTCCCATAGGTATCTGTGGACCACAGCATGAGAACAGCATGCTGGACCATCAGGGCTCTTCTGATAGTCTTGACATTACCGCAGCGTTTATATTTCCAATGGTGCTAATCTTGGAACTTCGTATTAGCTATATTGTGCTGAGTAAACTACTATCTTTGCTGGGGAAGCAACAATGGTGAGTTGTATTTGACTGCTAGTAATTGTGTATATGTTTGCATATATACATATAAAGTAGAAAGTGCAAATTATATACAAATTAGTGCCTCTTTTTTTGTTGTTGAAGTGGCCATTCTATATACCAATAGCATTCAAACAATGGTAGAAATACAGCATTTCTTTTTGGAGACTCAATTCATTAAATATGTCCTTTAAATAAATATCTGGATCCAATGAATATGCTATGAAAAGTCAAGTGTGTGCAGAAGTTATAGTAAGCAAAGCAGCTGTGAGCCAGAGCTCTTCAGGAAGAAACATAGGAAGCTGCCTTATACTAAGTCAACCTGTTGGTCCATCCTAGCTCAGTATTGTTGACACTAAATGGCAGTGACTGACTGGGGTTTCAGGCAGGAGATATCTGCAGATGCCAGGAGCTGAACTTGGGCTCTTTTGTATGCAAGGCAAGTGCTCTACCACAGAACTATAACCCTTTCCCATGTGTGTTTAGGACTCAGATGAAGCAGCATACAAAGCATTTCCCCAGAACCAGCAGCAGAAAGATATTTTATCTGCATGCAAACCTCTGCCATATCACAGGCATTGTGATTTCTGCCTTTAGAGATTGGTGTTTACATCCAGTTTGTTCTGATATAGGTAAGCCATCAGGGGAAAGACATGTCTCCGCACATTATTCATCACGTTGCATTAAACGTGCATGGTGTTTCAGGGGGGAAAGTGTGATTATATGCACCAGAATATAAAGTCTGTTCACCCAAGCAATGTTTTTAACAGCAGCAGGTTAGTACTTACTGCACAAATATTCAAAATGATGACCCTGTGAGAAAAATTTTCGTTGCAACAAAATCCCATTGAAAGCAATGAGATGACACTATAATGGGATTATTTTAAAACATATGATGAGAGACATGAGGCTTCAAGTTTCACCCCTAACATCTTCATTAGAGACCTAAAGTCTGAAAATGGAGACATGTAGGCAACTCATGTGCATGTTTTCTTGAAAATAAGCAAAACCCTCCTACTTTCTTCAAAGGAACTTGCATTCAAGTGACTACAGATACAACTGCAGGTCCACCTGCTGGATTGCAAATAATAATAATAATATAATATAATAATAATAATAATAATAATAATAATAATAATAATAATATTTTATGACTTATAACCCAGCTGGTTTCCCCAGCTACTCTGGATGGCTTCCAGTACATATAAAAATGTAATAAAAGTCAGACATTTAAAAACTACACAATACAGGGCTGCTTTCAGATGTATTCTAAAAGTTTTGTAGTTCTTTCTCTCCTTGACATCTGATGGGAAGGCGTTCCACAGGGAGGGCACCACTGCCAAGAAGGGCCTCTGCCTGGTTCCCTGTAACTTCAGTCCTTGTAGTGAGGGAACTGCCAGAGTACCTCAGTTTCTGGGCTAAACAATGGGGGTTTTTATGAATAGATTGAGGCTGTGTATTTATCAGCACACAAATCCCTGAAAGAATCCTGGAAACCGTAGTTTGCTAAAGGTAATGGGAACTTTAGGGACACGGGTGGCACTGTGGGTTAAACCATAGAGCCTATGACTTGCCGATCAGAAGGTCGGTGGTTCGAATCCCCGCAACTGGTTGAGCTCCCGTTGCTCAGTCCCAGCTCCTGCCAACCTAGCAGTTCGAAAGCACATCAAAGTGCAAGTAGATAAAAAGGTACCGCTCTGGCAGGAAGGTAAACAGCATTTCCGTGCGCTGCTCTGGTTTACCAGAAGTGTCTTAGTCATGCTGGCCACATGACCCGGAAGCTGTACGCTGGCTCCCTCGGCCAGTAAAGTGAGATGAGTGCCGCAACCCCAGAGTCAGCCACGACTGGACCTAATGGTCAGGGGTCCCTTTACCTAATGGGAACTTTAGTTATGAAGGGTAATTCTTTGGGGAAGCCATGTGCTTTAAATATATGGTGCGTATGCAGCCTTACTGATGTCTCGGGGGCGGCGGAGGTGGCTGCAGCCTTTATGCATTATTTGATCTAACTTCCACATAATTAATAGTTACCTCTGAACAAAATGTGATTCATCCATTTCAGATAATAATAGATCAAATAATAGATTCATTCCCTATTTATGTAACCTCTCTGTTTTGAAAGCCCTCTGTTTTCCTAAGCCACCACTGCCCATCTAAAGCCATGCTTCCCAAATCAGATTCCTCTTTTGTTTACTTTTATTTTTCAATGTGAAATTACAACATAAATTATAGATACAAAACCAAAAAAAGAAAAAGGAAAAAGAAAGAAAAATTATAACGTTCATGGTACATAGATTTTGACTTCCTTCCACTGTTTTGGGACTTCAAATTTTCAATCTTCTTAATTGCTGTGTTATATTTATATTACTTCTAGCTTTATACCTATTACAACCATTTATTCATTTACTTCCCAAATCAGATTCTAACAGATTAACCCACAGACAGTGCAGTTTTGAACATCCCATTCTGTTCAGCTCACAAGGGGCTTTGTAGGAAATTGGGGTAACTTTAAATGTTTCCTTTAAACCACTAGAATTGAAGTGCATAATGGAACTGAATAGAAAACGCGTAGAGGCAGAGTAGACTCTACAGCAAGTAAAAGAATATAGGAAAATATTGAATTCTGATTCCTAACAGCTAAGATGTGCATCATCATCACCATCATTTTATTTGTATGTTGCCTTTCCACAGTTAAAACAATGCTCAAGGCGGCTTACCATATGAGAAGCTTTACATAATTACAAATATAGCAAAGTAGTCATTAAAATAAGTAAAACACATTAAAACTACATAACCAAACCGAACAATTTCCACATAAAAATAAAGATACAAAAAGTTAATATCAGTAACAAGGGCAAAAACTCCCAGTGAAACTTTCCCAAAAATACCCCAGCCCTTGTTGGACAGCAGCCACAGCAGCCAGGTGGAGAGAGGCAGACATTAATTATTTGGGTCAATATTTTGTCCCCAAGACGTATGTGTTATCAGTTGCTCTGTTCCAGGTATTTTTTTTTTAAAAAAACAAGTCTTTCATCTTTTAAGAAAGAGCAGGAATAAGAAAAGGTTCATTTAGTGGCTCATAGTGGCTCGTCATATATGGCCTATGTGCTGCATTCAGCTTGATGGGCCACAGGTTGTGCAGGTCTGTCTTATCTACTTCTTAGAGGAAATCTAATTTATTTTCATTCATCTTACAGACAAGAGTTTATTCAGATTTTAGGTCTTTTAGAGGTGCTCGTCTTTGCTTTAGAGGTCAAATGAAATCTTCCTTTCCTATAGTGACGGGCACACGATTTAAAGATAAATTGTGCCCCTTAGATAGTTTATTTGACAAGTGACAACCAGGCTTTATTGCATTGTGTTAATGTTTGGCAGGTTGTTTAAATATGCTAGACAAGATGGTGGTATTTTTCCCACTAACACATGCTATTATATGCAGCTTTTCATTCAGTGAGAATTGTGGATTACCTGGGAGAATTCTGGGAGGCAACTGATAAAGGGGCTTATTTTTAAAGCATTTGTGCTCCCTTTTGCATTTTCATAACAATGGCTGAGCATCAAAATACGGTTTTCAAAGCCAGTCTGCTGATGCTGTGGGAGCACCGATTGGAATGTACCACATTACCAAGTTTGCTGTCACAATTCACAAGCAGCTCCTTATCTGTTTTAATTTAGGAGCTATAGTATAGGCATATCAATTATTTTTTACTCAAATTAGACCAGACATTTACCTTGACAGTTTGCTTCTGTTTGAAATGCTTCCTCCAAATTTTTCCTGAACATATCTGGCTTAACCTTTCCCTGTCACCAATATGCAGTTAATAACATATATTCTAAAAAAAAAGTTGATATTGCTCATTGTGAGCCCAAACTGAAAGTCCAGAAATTACAAGAAACACCTTCCCTATTAATCAGAAGTCAGTTGCAATTCATTCCATGCTTGAGCCTGATATGCTGTCAACCTCTAACAAAGAGGTGAATAACTTCTGTATTTGCAAGAACATGGTAGTCTTGGGAATGTTCTAGTCTCCACAAAGTCTCCACCCAGATATTGTCAGGCTTCAGGGGCTCTGCATCCTTCCCCCTTGGACATAGAAAAGCAATGCAAAGCTAAAGCAATCTCTTACCAGTAACAGAAATGTGTAATGAAAGCAGCAAAAGAACAAGCGGCCATTCTCGGAGTGCAGGTGCTCCCACTTTAGGTTCCACCCACTTCCCTCTAGTTGCTTCCATCCTCCTGTCTCCTAGCCACCTGATCTCACAACCTTTGAGTCTTTTGTGCAGCCACCTTATCTAATCTCCTAGCCTTGGGACTGAGAGACTGCGCATCTACCAGTGAGAGAGAGTCAGCTAGCTCATTCTCTTCCTGTTCACCTCCCAGTTCTGCCCAACTATTGTCTTGCGAACTGTGCCCCTCAGCAAACCGTTCTTCCAAATCAACACTACTCCACTGCTCCTGGAGTTTCAAGATCCTGGCCATGAGCAGGGGGAGGGGTAGGCTCCCACCATTCCTCATCAGAGTTGTACTCCTCAGTCTGGTCTCTGAAAGATATAGGGTCACCATGTGGCCTGGATTTGCTTGGATTTTTAGCCATGCTACCCAGCACATGTTTAGAACATGAGTTCTCCAGCTTCCTTAAACTGTAAATAAATACAGAAATGAGTTGCAGAACATTCAATATAGTGCTATAGTGAAACAAAGGTATTAGATCTCCTATTTTCCCTAGAATGTTGTTGCTTTGATAGAAAGAGTTTAAAGTGTTCCTTTAAAGCATTTTGTCCCTTTTCTCTAGAATCTGTGTGATTCAGGGTGCTTTGTCCTCCCCTAAACTATTCTGAGAAGCTGAATGCAATTTATATAAGAGTATTCTCTTTTAACTTTCTTTTTTAAGAACCATGGATGGAATTTTGCATGACTTCTCCTCCTCCTCCTCCTTCTTCCCCTTCTTCTTTGCAGCCTTTCAGACTATCTAATTTTGTAGCAAGTAGAAACACTCCGGTATGGATGGTTGTAGCTTCCAAACCAGGACCCCCCTCCAAAAACCCCCCAAACAACACTAGAATCTTTTACTGTTGCTGAGACAAAGTTATAGTTAGCTGCAACTACTGCAAGCAAAACAAAGCATGCCATGCTAACAGATATGAGGAGGTTGTCTTGACCTGCTGAAGGCATGATAATTGCTAAATTATAATAAAGTCACCATTTTTATTATTATTAATAATAATAATAATAAAAATAATTTATACCCCGCCCATCTGGCTGGGTTTCCTCAGCCACTCTGGGTAGCTCCCAACAGAATATTAAAAACACATTAAAACATCAAACATTAAAAACTTCCCTAAACAGGGCTGCCTTCAGATGTCTTCTAAAAGTCAGATAGCTGTTTATTTCCTCGACATCTGGTGGGAGGGTGTTCCACAGGGTGGCGCCACTACCAAGAAGGCCCTCTGCCTGGTTCCCTGTAACCTCACTTCTCGCATTGAGGGGACCACCAGAAGTCCCTCGGAGCTGGACCTCAGTGTCCGGGCTGAACAATGTGGGTGGAGACGCTTCTTCAGGTATAGTGGGCTGAGGCCATTTAGGGCTTTAAAGGTCAGCACCAACACTTTGAATTGTGCTTGGAAATGTACTGGGAGCCAATGTAGGTCTCTAAGGACCGGTGTTATATGGTCTCAGTGCCCCCTCCAACTTACATTTGGGCACAACCATTTATGTTTGCTATACTCAGTAAAATTATTATCACAAAGCTGTTGTACTTCTGTTTTTGTTCTCTAAATTTAAGATAATGTGTTAATTTAGGGAGCCATGAATTCCCAAAGTTTGTCCATTCATTTTTTGATAGAATCCCAATCTCCATATTCTGGCAAGGAGTATTTTTGCTGCAGCTAGCTTGTCGGAAGATACTATTGTATGTCCTGACAAACCAGTGAACTTTTTCACCTGAGACAAAAAGGAAAATACTGGCTGGAGAGGAATGTCATACTCTTAAGACCTTTTTAATTTGACTTTTAATTTTTCTCCATTACTTGTTTTTCCAACATCATCTTCCCACCACATGTGAAAGAAATCTCCTTTGGGCACTTCTGGCATGTGGTAGGATGGGTTTTATTGATTGTTTTGTATCTGTCATTAAATTCTTCCTGTTCATTCTGATGGTTACATAGTGACGAAATTGGCTTTTAATTTGTTTGTTCCTATTATGGAATGGGGAAAGGGTTTTAATTGCTGTCTTCTTCTTTGCAGGCAGAGCAAGTGCTCATTAATTTATTTTAAATTTTATGAGCAGAAATTTGTAAGTGTGCTCATTACAAAATAAAATAAAAGAGTGAGGAATTGCTCAAGCTACAAAGAGAGGGAGAGAGAGAGAGAAGTCTGATCCACACGCTGCTCTTATGATGTGCATAGGCTTCTACTGCTGCTATATTCTTAAAGAGCAATTATAAAAGAAGTTTATAACATGGAAAAATTTCATCTCCGCCAAGCTAAGCAGTTGGCTCCTTACCTCTCTCCCCTGACCTAGCCACTGTGATCCACACGACGGTCACCTTCAGGCTTGATTATTGTAACTCACTCTACGTGGGGCTGCCCTTGAGAGTGACCCAGAAACTCCAGCAGGTGCAGAATGCCGTGGCGAGACTCCTTACGGGGTCCTTGCTGTGGGATCACATTCACCCAGTGCTATACCAGCTGCACTGGCCCCCTGTGGAGTACACGATCAGGTTTAAGGTGCTGGTTTCAACCTTTAAAGCCCTATATGGCCTAGGACCCTCATACCTATGGGACCGCCTCTCCTGGTATGTCCCACAGAGGACCTTACGGTCTTCAAACAAAAACATCTTGGAGGTCCTGGGCCACAGGGAGGTTAGGCTGGCCTCAACCAGAGCCAGGGCTTTTTTGGCTGTGGCCCCAATCTGGTGGAACGCTCTGTCACAAGAGACTAGGGCCCTGAGGGACTTGACCTCTTTCCGCAGGGCCTGCAAGACAGAGCTGTTCCACCAGGCCTTTGGCCAAGGCACAATCTGACCCCCTCCTTTGGTAATCCTCACAGAACTCTAGCCCCATGGTTGCCATTAATTTGATTTTGAATTGATTTTAGAATGAATTGATTTTAGAATGTTGTGTTACTTTTATTGTTGTTAGCCGCTCTGAGCCCGGCTTTGGCTGGGGAGGGTGGGATATAAATAAAATTTTATTATTGTTGTTATTGTTATTGTTATTGTTAAACACTGGAAAGCAATGATTGGTGCAAAGTTATCTTGGGAGCTTCATAACTAAGTGGGGATTCAAATTCAGTTCTGCTCAGTCCCCATTATCCACTGCACCACACTAGCTCTCCTATATGGCTGTGTGTGTGCATTATCAAACAACTGAATGTGATCCTCTTGCTTTCCATTCACTGGAATCTTCTGGAAAGCAATTTGTGAAAAAATAGAAAATAAAATGCCAAGTTATAAAATGTGGTAGCTGAAACGATACATTCCCAAATGCCTCTTTTAAAAGTGTTAATACAGTCGTACCTTGGATCTTGAACGCCTTGTGACTTGAACATTTTGGCTTCTGAACGCCGCAAACCCGGAGCTTCCTGCAGCCAATTGGAAGCCGCGCCTTGATTTCTGAATGTTTTGGAAGTCGAACAGACTTCCAGAACGGATTGTGTTCAACTTCCAAGGTACCACTGTACTTCCAATATGACTTACAAAGATATATTTTTTTCTAAGCCAGTGATATCAAAACAAAGCATATGGTATAGTGATGTTCAGGCATTTTTAGAGCAAAATAAAATATTTAGCAAATAATAACCTGTAACATTCTTTCATGACTCTCAACTTCACAAGTATGTTTGTGTTACCTTCTGGTTCACATTCAATCTAGCCTACAGATCAGAAAATACAACTCCTCATTTCACACTTTTACATTTTTAGCAAGGTTACTAACGTAGGTAACACCAGCCTTTAAATCCTTAGCTCTGAAAAATCGTAGGCTAGTAATCCTGAAGATTGGCAGAAATTAGAGTCTAAAGAGGGATTAAATAAATAATAATTACTATAATGCAGGAAAAGAAAACCTGGAAATTGTTGATTAAATGAACAATTAAGATGAAGTAGCCCAGTCGCCCAGTTAACTCTGTGCACTTGGATTTTTTAGAAAGATCTCAGACCAAAAGTTCATGAGCAGTGCCATCCTGTACATGTCTACACAAGTTCCATTTAATTCATAGGATAAACTCTTAGATACGTGGATAGGGTATCATAGCCTAAAAGAATAATAAAGTTTACACATGCATGCTAATCACTATTATGTACAAAACTGATATATCAAATGCCATGAACAGCTTTCCACATATACAGTTTCCCATATCCACTTAGAAACTTATGCACAGAAGCAGGATTCTGGGTTGCTATTCCCAGAAGTGTGGAAAACTGTGTTTCTTTGGGTTGAAAATCCCCCCAGTAGCTATGGTATAGTCCAAGAGTAAGCTACATGATGTTCTCCAGATGTTGTTGGACTACAACTCCCAGCATGCTGATAGGTCTTAATGGGATTTGAAGCCCAACAATATATGGAGGGTACCACATTCTTCATCTACTTCTGCATAATGTATTTCTGCCAAAATAGGATAAAATCTTTTTTTTCTTTTATAAATTTTTATTCATATTTGCACATATATCCAGGAAAAACAAAATAGGATAAAATCTGGTAGTCACTGGTCAAATATCTTATAAAGATAATCATTCTTTTAATTATGGACCCAGTTGTCTTGCAGTAAGTGTTCCTTGCTCCACTGGAACTGAATGAGTTCCCCTATCCACATAGCTGAGATGCATACTGGAACCTGAATGGAGCCTTTAAAGCAAGTTCAAAAGGAAGTTCAAGATAAGTTCACTGCCCTTTAGTGAAACAATTGAGGGATTTCAAGGTGATGTCAGCAAAACTATTTATTTAAGGCTAGAAATATTTTATAGGTGACTTGGAGCATTATAAGCATGTAAAAAAAGCCCTGCTGGATCAGGGATAGCGTTCTGTTGTCACAGTGGTCAACCAGCTAGTTGTGAGAAGCCCTGAAACAGGGCCTGAGTGCAACAACGTCCCCCTTCTTGTCATTCCCAGCAGATGAATAGGTAAAAAGTAAAGATAAAAGACCTTGAGATGGTTAAGTCCAGTCAAAGGTGACTATCGGGTTGTGGCGCTCATCTCACTTCAGGCCAAGGGAGTTGGTTTTTGTCCACAGACAGCTTTCCAGGTCATGTGGCCAGCATGACTAAACAGCTTCTGGCGCAAGGGAACACTGTGACGAAAACCAGAGCACGCGGATACGCCATTTACCTTCACCTGGCAGCGGTACCTATTTATCTACTTGCACTACCATGCTTTCGTAATACAGTGGTACCTTTGCTTAAGAACTTAATTCGTTCTGGAGGCCCGTTCTTAACCTGAAGCTGTTCTTAACCTGAAGCACCACTTTAGCTAATGGGGCCTCCTGCTGCTGCGCCGCCACCGCACAATTTCTGTTCTCATCCTGAAGCAAAGTTCTTAACCCAAGGTACTATTTCTGGGTTAGCGGAGTCTGTAACCTGAAGCGTCTTTAACCTGAAGTGTCTGTAACCCGAGGTACCACTATACTGCCTTGTACACTGGAGGTAGAACATGGCTATCACATAACTGTGGCTAGTAGCCTTATCCTCCATGAATTTGTCTAATCATTATTTAAAGACATCCAAGATGCTCTCCATCACTATCTCTTGTGGGAGTGAATTTCACAGTTTAACTTTATGCTGTGTAAAGAAGCACTTTCTTTTTTCCCCTCGCCCGAATCTTACAGCATTCAGTTTCGTTGGATGGCCTCAAGCTCTAATATTATGAAAGAGGGTTAGTGAATCTCTAGTGGGGTGCTAGAATGTGTGAATCAAAGAAGTCAAAAGTGAAGTTGAAAAGTCCTCTGTAGTATTATGCAGCTAGGTGAAGGAAGGAAATGGGCAGAAATCAAAGATCCATTTTGGGAATTATTTCAATATAATCACTCTCATGAAGGGTGCAAAGAGGGGCTTACTGAACGCTGCTGCCCTTGTAACTGCTTTCAAAATCCTGTCTTTTGCTTTCAACTGCTTTCAAAATCCTGTCACAGGCTGTGCTGTTTTCAAAATATGCATTGTCACCATGTTCTGCAACTGAATATAGTCAGAAGTTTGTTGTCATCGATGCATCAAATTGCCAGCTTATCACCACATAGCTGAATTTGCTATTCTGCACTAAAGTGACAGGTTGAAGTTTACTCACTGGAAATGTGTTGCCTCGTATTCAGTTTGTTGGACATTTGTCCCAGCAAACTTTGGCTTACGGGTCTATTTCAGCAGCTTGCATTTATATAACAGAGCAATCCAAACTTCCTGCTGCAGCAGTGCTAGTGCTGCACAACATGTGAGCCACTAACTTGGCCACTCCTGGTGGCAACAATGCAGGGGAGGCAGGTGAATGAGGCCCAATATTGGCCAACACCAACTGTGAGAGCAGCTCAGGGTCCAGTGGATCCCAGGCCAGCTCAGCCGTGCTCATGAAATGCCTCATTTCAAGGGCTTCAGCCAGTAGGGAATGTTCCAATAGGTCTTTGATCTGCCTTCACATTCAGTGGCCTGCTGAAGGTTAGCTGAGCTGGTAGAAGCAAGAGGAAGGATCCCTCAATTCAACACACACACACACACACACACACACACACACACACACACAAATCAGCATAAGTAGGATTGGTCTTGCAGCCTAAGGGGGTTAAATAGTTCTGCTAGTATGCCTATTTTATTGTTGATGTAGCAAATACCTCCAATTTTCCAAGCTTTTCACACTCTTCTTTAATTATTTGTGTTCCCCACTTCATTGATTAGTAGGAAGTTCTGGGCAAAAACCTACAGAGACACTCTTTTGTGATAAACAAGTACTGGGGGCTTATGATGTCTTGCCTGGTATCTGTTTATAGACTCGTTGGCCAATGTGGAGCATGCAACAGTGAAGACACACACATCTTTCAGCTTCTTGCTGCAAAGCACGGTCTATTCATTCATTCACCAGCTATATTCCAGCTTCCTGACTTTTCTCCTCCAGCCCTGAACCACACCAGAGAGATGTGCCACCAGCCATCAATAACAACGAATTGGCCTGATCCAGGTGGAACGTTGCATTCAACATTAGTCATATTCAGAATAGTTGGTTGGCATTAATCTGTCTCGAGAGATGGAATGGAAGAATGAGCTTTCAGGGGTTAAGTCAAAAAATTGGAGAGTTACAGTGCCTGCTGTAGCTGTAGAGATCGATACAGGAGAGACATGTTTTGTTGCAGCAGGGTCAGGTTGAGGCATCTGGCTGGGCTGATGGAGCTGTACCATGGTGTTTCTTCTTTCTGCACTCCTCCAAGTGTTCATTCCTCCTCAGTTCACTGCTGTGGATACATCTACAGAGTAAGGGCTTAAAACTTGTATTATAAATGTAGGGGATCCTTCACAATAAACCCTTGAAATAGGTGGGTGTGACTAACTTAGGTCAGTTAATTTCAGGGGACCTATTCTAGCTGACTGAATTGGAGAAGTGCCTTTCATATTTTGATTCTTTTAACTAGATCCTGGTGAAGGGGCCTAAACTACACCATGGGTGGAGAGTTCTGTTCCATTTTTCTGAGCATTTTGCCCTAATTTTGCTTATCTGCACTATAGAATGCCGCAATACAGATATAAATAATCTTTGTAAACAATTATGTTTTAAGAATGTGTCTGCTGGAGAATGAGCTGTTTATTACTTCTATATAATGCTCTTTTTATCACCCAGCAGGAATTTATTTTGGGCGGCTAATTATGTGTCAAAAGTGCCATTAATATTCATCTGTTTTGTAAATAGAAAGGGAGTAAGAAAGGAATGTAACAACATAAAATATTTCAGGAATCAAATGCTTGTTCACTAATTTCTATTTAATTTGGCTCTTGCTTACAGGCATTTGATTGCTATTTAGAAAAGTTGTTTTCTAAAAACATGCCATTGTACTGTATATTTATTCCTATATTTTAAAAAAAAAATTTATATTTAGACCCTGTGATTGCCAACTTTATAGTCATTTGCTGCTATTGTATCTCTGATAGCATCTCAAACAGTAGCCAGGTGGTAATTTTTTCCTGTATGGCGTAGAGACAAAGTATCACTGGCTGGTTTCTGCACTTCTGATTGCTGTCAAAGGCAGAAGATTGGACCACACTGTCTTTTTTGCTGCAAATTCTATGGACAATAATGTAATTTATAAGCAGGCTTTTTGTTCCTCCACTTTCACTGGGAAACCCACTGTTTACTGCTTAATTGGAACAAATAGAAATCAAGTTTCCATGGGGAAACCGGTGGAACAACCCTCCCCCCTCAGACTTGTGCCTGCAAATCACAAACATGTTCTTAAAAATTACAGAAAAAACTTAAGTGTGGATGAATCCTCAGTTATTTCTAATACTTTGACAACTTCGCTAGGACTAAGTTCTGCAGTGTTGCTGTCTCTCCTCGCCACACACATATTAATTAGGGGAAAGAGACCCAGGAGGCAACCCCGCCCAGTTCTTAAACTATTCTTAAACTATTAGTAGGCCACCTGAGAATTCAGCTTTTCAGACAGAATCATTTTTATAAATAAATAAATAAAAGTTCTCAGAGGCCAACAGCCTCTGGTCTGGACTTCATTGATATTCAGTAAACAAAAATGAAGTCAATTCCTGTCAACATCCAATTTTTCACAAGGGACAGGGAAATGTGGTGCGGAGATTAATGATCATGATTAACTCTGAACAGGTTGTGGTTTTATGCCCCAGTGATTTTTCCATCGTTTATCCTGGGAAAGATGCTAAATTAGCCACATATGCCTTCAGCCGCCAGGTTGGATTGAACCTTAAACATTTAAGTTGTTTTTTTAAACTGAATATTTCGCAGACTATGGTAAACTAAGCCAACTCCATGAGGCACCCTGCAAAACAAAACAAAACAAAACAAAACAAAAATAAAACACACCCTGCTCTACGTTAACTATAATGAGTAGTCTCCAGCCTGAAACTATAGAGAAATAAATAAATAAAATGTATTTGGTTTAACATGCCCTTTGGGTATTCTTGATCGTTTATCTTTCTTGCATACTGAGATTTTAGAATGAAACTTGGTCCACACATTTGGGAGAGAATTCTGCATTTCAAGCTAGAACGCCATCTCAGTCTTCACCAAGTTGTTTTCAAGAGGACATGGAAAATGCAGCATACACTATATTATAATATTTTTTCTGTAAGAGGCTGAGAAGTCACAATAACATATCATGGATTGATTGATTATATTTTTATGCTGCTTTTAATCCACATGAATTTCAAAATGGCTTACAGACAATAAATAACAATAGTAGAACATCACATCACAAATACAACAAAATTATATACAATAATTAACAAATCATCAGTAAAACAACAACAACAACATAATGATAATAATAACAACAACAACTAATACTCCGTCAACTCTGAGCAGCTTCGAAGACATAAAAACACAATAAAACATCAAACATTAACAGTTTCCTCAAACTGGGCTGCCTTCAGATGTCTTCTAAAAGTTGTGTAGGTCTTTATCTTCTTGACATCTGATGGGAGGGTGGTCCACAGGGACTTGTAACAAAATGTTGTGATGATTCATCTTGTTCTTCCAATCACCCATGACTTCTTCCACAATTATCGATTCAATTCCATCCCCCCCCCCCCAAGTTTTCATCTCACCACTACTGTAGCAGTCAATAAGCATTCTGCCACTATAGAGCATGCTCAGTCCTCATAGGGCTATTCTCCCCTTCTGCAAACTTTGGGATTCACTCAATTCACTCTTGTGCATGGATAATATTGTTTTGGCTTGAACACTGAAAATATAAGAAGGATTGTAAGTAAATACAACTGCCAGCAGAGGATTAAAAAAAGAAGAAATAGAGGGAGAGATATGTACAGTAGTACCTCGGGTTACAAATGCTTTGGGTTACAAACGCTTCAGTGTACAGACTCCACTAACCCGGAAGTAGTACCTCGGGTTAAGAAATTTACCTCAGGATGAGAACAGAAATCGTGCAGCGGCAGTAGGAGGCCCCATTAGATAAAGTGGTACCTCAGATTAAGAACAGTTTCAGGTTAAGAACGGACCTCCGGAATGAATTAAGTTCTTAACCCAAGGTACCACTGTAGTTATTTCTTCATTTCATTGGCCCTGGCTTCATTTGCTGCTTGGGTTCCCTGATTTCCACCCCACTAGTCTCAATGGGCACCAACCACCAGTGCTATGTGTCAAATTCTGTGATAGATACACAGTGAGTACAAGCCCTGGAATTTTCACAGTCAGGTTAGCAGGCCAATCCATTGCACTGCCATTGTTATAATGCTTTATAGCAGGGACGTTCAACCCTCAAGAGGTTCTTAACCAGAGGTACCACTGTATGTGAATTTTGAACATCACTTATGTTTGTGGAAGGAAATAATTAAATTATTTTATAATGTAAGGGAAAGGCCTTCTGAGCATTGTAATTTGCTATTGTATGTGTATGGAATTCTGATGCATCCATCAACCTCCACGTTTGCTTCACGTTGTTGAGATATGGGTGACAACTCTTCCAATCTTCAAAATGTGGCTGCTGCGTAATGGTTGGTAATACCATGAGATACCAGTAAAAAAAACCCTGAGACATCTGAGAATAATGCATGTATGTCTAGTACTGTTGGCATCCATCTGCCTCGAGAGACAATAGAAGACTGTGCAATCGGGGGTAAAGTCAAGCTGTTGGAGATTTACAGCGCCTGCTGTGGCTGGAGAGACTGACAGGGGAGAGGCATGGGTTTTTTGTTTGTTGTTTGTTTGCAGCTGTGGCACATGAAGGCATCCAGATTCATTGTTACAGATGCACCATGGTGTTTCTTCTCTCTGTGTTCCTCCCAGCAGTCATTTCCCCTATGGTCACTGCTGTGGATAAACAACCTGTCTGTCGGTCTGTCTCCAAGCTCTGTGGTGCTGTAGTGGTTAAGAGTGGTGGACTCGCAATCTGGTGAACCGGGTTCGCGTCCCCACTCCTCCACATGCAGCTGCTGGGTGACCTAGGGCTTGTCACACTTCTCTGAAGTCTCTCAGCCTCACTCACCTCACAGAGTGTTTGTAGTGGGGGAGGAAGGGAAAGGAGATAGTTAGCCCCTTTGACACCCCTTAGAGTAGTGATAAAGTGGGATATCAAATCCAAACTCCTCCACTTCCTCCTCCTCCTCCTCTTCTTCTTCTTCTTCTTCTTCTTCTTCTTCTTCTTCTTCTTCTTCTTCTTCTTCTTTGTCTGCAAGGCATTTCCACCCAGCAGGTTAACATTGCCAACCTTCATGTCATATTTGCAGACATCTGTATAACACAGAGTTGGTCTGCCAACAGGCTTGGTTCCTGAAGCCAACTCCCCATAAAGCACATCCTTGGGAACCCTGCCACCTTCCATTCTGTGGACATGACCAAGCCATCATAGATCTCATTGAAACAGGAGTGCAAACATGCTGGGACTGTGGGCTTGGGAGAGCACATCTTTGTCCTGTCCTGGACATATGGAAGGTTTTGAGGCACTGCTCCTGGCAGGTTTAAGTTGCCCAGTAAAATAAGAGAAGATACCAATAAAATGAGTAAGACACCAATAAGAATATTGATGCATCTCAGAATGCTGCATATGTCTCTGGTATAATGAACATTTTAATATGAAAAGGCTGCTTTCTAGTTTGGGCAGATGTCCTTTTCAATAACAGCAGTTTGATTTGTTAGCATTAGCGGTAGGGTAGTTTTGTTCATAGGTACAATATTCACACTTGTCCTAGTTGAATGGAAGAAGAAGAAAAAGCTGCCCCATTTAGTATTCTTATAGATTCACAGGGTGATTAAAATGTCATGTCAGCAGCCAGGCCGCTATCAGGAGACGGATGCAAAGTGATCGCACCAGCAAATTTTCCTCCAGCAATTTTTTTCCACCATTGCAAAAAAATAATAATGTATATTCAAGGCATGCACGTTTAGATAGCAGTTTTGACAAATGATTGAGAAGCTGAATTAATAACATAAGCCAAACTCATTTTGGCTATTAAAAGAACCTTAAATTATTTACTTTTCTTCTTTTATATGCAAACTTTCATTACTTTGCACAGCCAGGCTATTTTGAAATCTGATGCAGCAACAGACATATGCAAGTACAACTGATTCAATTCTACATCCTCATCACAATGTTCTTTGAATTCAACTAAATTGACTGGATGTGTCTCTTGCAGGTTGGGATATGCATTCATATCACTTCCAGTGACACTAATGGTTGTGTGGGGAACTAGTTGTGCATGGCAATAATTTAACTGAGGCCAGAGGCACAAACTTACAAAGCAGATGGGGGAGGGCTGGCAGCATTTGTGTGACATCTCACATAAGAAACTTGGCATGTGTTACACCACACCAGTGTTAAATTCACTGCAGCCCACAAAAACAACAGCAGCAGCAGCAGCAACAACAACAACAACAGTGCCAAGGATCAGTGGCTAAAGAGCTCTCTGCTCCCAAGTCCCGTATCCAACCACCCCAGCTGCCAAGACTAGTATTTGCTCCCAAGGCCTGGGGCAGCAGGTCTGCTGAACTGTAGGACCAATCTGCTGAACTCTGAATGTTGTTCTGGTGGCAGTGGTGGGGCAGGATTTGGGACTTGGGAACAGAGAACTCACAACCTCAGCTCACAAAAACAGTCGCAGTAACAACAGCATTGGGGAACAGTGGCTAAAGAGTGCATCGTCTGGGCTCGGACTGTCTCTTTTTCCCCTTCATGCAGGCAGCACCATGCAAGGCCAAAAGAGGAGGCATTCTTGCAAACAGCAGTACAGTGGTACAGATGTTTCAGGTTACAGACTCCGCTAACCCAAAAATAGTTAAGAACTTTGCTTCAGGATGAGAACAGAAATCGCGCGGTGGCAGCGGGAGACCCCATTAGCTAAAGTGGTACCTCAGGTTAAGAACAGTTTCAGGTTAAGAACGGACCTCCGGAACAAATTAAGTTCTTAACCAGAGGTACCACCGTTAAGAGCATTGTGGTGATAACAGCAACATCCACTCCTCAGCCCAAGCTATCAAGGCCTTGCAGCAGCAGTGAAGAGTCAGGCTGCCTGGAGCAGCTTTCAGTCTACCCCGCTGCTAGAAGTTGGGGCTGGTGAGGAACAGGCAGGCAGGAGCTGCTGGAAGCTTTCCATTATTCCATACAGAAAGTAATGCATGAGCCTAGATCTTGGTTGGCACTTTAAAGTGGAGAGGGAGAATGAGCAGAAGGGAGAGAGGAATTTTGGGGCCATGGTGTCCTGCAGATCAGCTGATCGATGGGGCAGCGCAGCACCAAAAGACACATCCATTTAATGTTAGCCATGGAAGCATGTTGTACCTTCCCCTAGAGGCAGACAGCAACAACAGCAGCAGGAGCATCCCACCACCAACAGAATAGGATCTCAGAGGCTAAGCAGCAGTAACATTATCACCCTTTAGTGCATACATAACACTGGGCTCATCCAAACTTCTGCTTGTCCTGTGCCTAGAAAGCGTGGGTCTGAGTGGTTTCCCCATTGATCTGCTCCTTTCCCAGGAAAAACCTGCTCTTTTGCTCTAAATTGAAACAATTGGCAATCTACAGAAATTGCTGTTTGCTCCAATCGAGCAGTAAAGAGTGGTTTCCTCTCAGGGAAAGCAGTGGAACATGAGAAAATAGGGATAAACCCACTGTCTAAAATAGCTGCTCTTTGTGCCCTTTACCCATAGTGATGTGCACTCTTTATCCTACTTGTATTTCTACCCACTCTATGCACTTCACTCTGTAACTCACTGAAGGCCTTGATTTCTGGCCACTTCTGCTTGTCTCCACTAGATGTGCTTTCTTTAGCCTGTTGACAACCAGCTTTCCTGAGAGTGATTAGATGATGTTCTGGCAGCTGATTACAACTGTTGGAATGTAAAGGCTACCAGAAGATCATTAATTTAGCATTACATTAAGCATGCAAAACAAGTGAAGAAAGTCTAATCATTTATTATTGTTACATCAGTCTAAGTTTATAACCAGTTTCATGATTTACATCCCAATTAAACTCTGCAGTTCATTGCAAATCATCTTCCTGGGATTAATCATGCAAGTGTGGTTGTAATTTATGACTACAAAAGCAAAGGCACTGAGATTTCCAGTGTTGATTGGTATAGAGGTTTCAAATTAGTAACACCCCAAGTATTAAAGCTCTCTGGAAGGCTGTCAGAAAGGCTTGTGTGTAAGAGCGGTATCAGTTCTTCAGGGTACTTGAAGACCCCAGGGCTGCAGCATGGCTTATTTGTTGGCATTCCGGCTGTCAATCTGTGTCTCCCCAGCCCTCTTAAGTGACTGAGGCTATCCTACTTGACCTAGGAGCCTTTGAAAGAACTTTCAGAAGGGATTCAAGCAGTAGTAATATTTTCCTTTCCTTTCCTTTTTTACATAATATATTGGTTGGGAAATGAAGATGTTTTCACAAGCAACACAGTCCCTCTCCTTTTCCAAACAAAGATTTGGTTCCACCATGCATATTAACCATTTAGTGACTCTAGTGTGGTGGCTGGAAACATGAGAGAAAACCTTTTCTGTGGTGGCTCCTCACCCTTGGATTTGCAGTTTGCATCCAGACAGTGTTGTAAATGAACACATGAATTCCTTATCACAGGAATAACCATGCAGTTTTTGAGCAGCCATTTGGTGAAGCCTCCTCCCATTCACCTCCATAACAGTAAATATAATCATAATTTTAAATGGACAATAATGGAGGACTGGATTTCAACCTCTCAACTGTGCTTTCTGCAGGAGGAGGAAGAATTAAAAACAGGAGTCAATATTTCAGATAAGTTGTGGATTTCCTTCAGCATTTTCATCAGGTGTTTTTTCAGTTAATAGATTAGCCATTCAATAGTGTATTACCTTTCTAAACAGTGTGTGATCCCTTATTCATTCTTATATTTCTTCCTTTCTTTTCCTATTGAGTTTCTCATTTTCAATTTCAAGTTTGCCTGATCAATTAATTGTAGGGCTAACCTTAACAAAATGTGATCAAATTTGATCAACAAAAACAGAACACATTACTGATTAGCATGTTATGTTACGTGGCTTCCATTTAATAATAATAATATCTTTATTGTCATTGCCCCCTCTCAGGGACAACGAAATTACTTGACTGCTCCATAAAAACACTAATTAAAACAATACAGTATAGTACAGCAAGGAAGATTAGATGACTTTCAAAGTCCAGGCTTCCCATTCAGGGCTGAGATCGCTCTGGAGAAGAAGCTGTTCTTAAGACGGCTCGTTCTTGTCTTCATCGTCCTGTATCTCCGTCCCGACGGCAGGAGCTCGAAGAGACAGTGACCAGGATGCGATGGATCTTTTACTATGTCCAGTGCCTTCCTATGGCACCTTGTGGCATAAATCTGCTCTAAGGTGGAGAGTGGGCAGCCAACAATGCTCTCTGCTGCCTTAACAACTCTGCACAACCCCATCCTGTCCTGGGTAGTACAGCTTCCGTACCACACACATAAGCCATAAGTGAGCACGCTCTCAATGGCACAGTGATAGAAGGCAAGCAGCAGTTTCTGCGGAAGATGGTTTTTTCTTAGAATTCTCAAAAAGTACAGTCTCTGCTGCGCCTTCTTCACAAGCCCCCTTGTGTTGACACTCCAGGACAGATCCTCTTGTAATTCAATGCCCAAAAATCTGAACGTTGTTACCCTCTCCACACAGACCCCATCAATCAAAAGTGGCTGGATATTGCTCTTCTGTCTCCTGAAGTCCACCACAAGCTCCTTTGTCTTCCTTGTATTTATGAGCAAGTTGTTAGCTCTGCACCACTCTGTCAGCCGCTCCACCTCATCTCTATAGTCCGTTTCACCCTCCCTTTCAGGGATGAGCCCAATCACGGTTGTGTCATCTGCAAATTTGACAACCCTATTACTAGGGTGAGCAGCGACACAATCGTACGTGTAGAGAATATAAAGGAGCGGACTGAGTACGCATCCCTGTGGTGTTCCTATGTTAGTCTTAAGCATTTTAGAGGTATAAGGGCCCAACCGAACCCTCTGGGAGCGGTCTGACAAAAAGTCCAATATCCACCCACAAAGTGATAACGGAAGCCCCAGATCTTCCAGTTTAGACATCAGACGCTGTGGTAGAATGGTATTAAATGCCGAGCTGAAATCTAAAAAAAGCAGTCTGGCATAACCCCCCCGCTGCTCCAAATGTGCAAGGACGGCATGGAGGGCAATCGCCACAGCGTCCTCTGTCGATCTTTTCATTTTATAAGCAAATTGGAATGTGTCCAGTCCCTCTGGTAGGCAGGCAATGACATGATTTCGTACCAGCTTTTCAAAGCACTTCATGATTATAGGTGTGAGTGCTACTGGACGAAAGTCATTCAGATCTTCCGGGTTAGGTTTTTTTGCTATTGGAACGATAATAGAGGACTTTAGGCAGGATGGAACAATAGCCTGGGCTAGGGATCGATTTAAAATCCCAGTGAAAACTCCTGCTAGTTGATCTGCACAGTCTCTCAATACCCTTCCAGCTACCCCATCTGGCCCTGTGGCGTTCCTTGGGTTGATTCCCTTCAACACCTTCCTCATCTCCTCTTTTTCCACAGAGACTGCTACATTCCTTTGTACTGATGATGGTGATGGTAGTGATGATGGCAAAGCCTTCCCAGGGGGTGGTGGTGGTGGTGGTAAAGCCTCAGCAGGTGTTGCTGCAGATGTTACTTCGAAACGGGCAAAAAAGGCATTCAAATCCTCTGCGAGGGATGCCCCTCCCTCGTCTGCCAGGGAATCCTTGGATTTATACCCTGTTAATTCTTGTACACCTTGCCACACCTGCCTGGTCTTGTTACTTTGTAGATGATTCTCCAGCCGCTGTCTATACGCCTCCTTTGCTACACGGATACCTCTCTTTAGATCCGCTCTAGCTAAGCTGTACAGCGACTTATTTCCACTTCTGAAAGCAGTGTTTCTTGCCTTTAGCAACCCCTGGACCTCCCTTGTCATCCAGGGCTTCCTGTTTGGGTAGATCTTTATCCGGCGCCTCTGTGTTACATTGTCAGTGCAGAACCTGATATAGTCCAACACTTGCTTAGGTATTTGTGGTATGGAATAATAGCTTCAGCTGCTATTCCACTGAACAGACAAATGTGATGGGCTGAGAACCATCTAGCTTCAAGCTTGGAAAAGCCACAACATGATACCAAACCATATCCACATTGCCTAAATAAAACATCTGTTAAGGGGTGTAGCCTTTAACAGCTGCAATTTGCTGGTATTTCCCACGTAATTGTTTTGAATTTTTTGAAGAAATGGGATTGTTTTAATTGTTGGTGACAGTCTTTCAAGATATTTTATAGGAAGTGACTCATATATGGAATCAAATGAATAAGTACATTTTGGAACCTGGGTTAATTTGAAAAAGTCTTAACACAACATGGCAAATTGAAATATTTTTTCGTAATTGAATTTGTTTAAAAGGTGCTTCCTTGGGGTCATTTAGGACATTCTTCTGGTAAAATTATGCATTGAAGCAGAACTCTTCTGGTAAAATTATGCATTGAAGCAGAACTCTGAGTCCCTTTTGAAAAGGGACTTATATAATTGTTGCCCCTGTGGACTATTATTTTGTCAAAATGTTTCAGGCGGTGTGTTTGCAACAATCAGTGGCTCTTCAGGTAATAGTTTTAGATTTACCTCTCTTTTGTTCTCCTTTTGCTCTAATTAGAACAGATTCATCAAAATCTGGCAATGCAAACTTATGCTTATGGAAATCAAATAGTGTAAAATGTGCAGTGACAGACCTTCAGGTCTCAAATTCCACTGGCGCCCTTTGTGACACCAAAATTTGGTGCCCCCAGGCTCTTGTTTGCTCCATCCTAAATAACAGTTGTGGCATCCCTTTGGGAAGCTTAGGTGCTCCACACCCTGTGTGGCTAAATCGGTTGTTCTCCCCTAAATAAACTTCTGATACGAACCCCCTCGTTGCTGAACCCTTATACAAAATGAAATTTACATGTTATGTGAAATAACATCATCACATGCTAAAGTGTTGATTTGGGCAATTGATGACAACTTCAAGTGAAATAATCATGTGAAATGTAATGGATGGTGCTTAGACTATGGGGAATCTGAGAAAAATTGGCCTTTTTTAGAAGAAGGAGGCTCTTTGCTCTTTATGCAGTGATAAGAAGTTTATTCTCCTGTTAAGCTGCATAGATTATTCTGATCATTATAGAGTACTGATGACTTACTGGTCCTCAAGAGTAATGTGTGAGGCCTCGTGAGAAATAAAACTAATCAAAGTTTTGCTGTCCAAGGAATTTCTTAGCTATTTCTTCCAGGCAGGTACCTCCGAATGTTTCTTTCTTTTAAGGAGGAGGAATTTGATAGCCAATGCCAGCCCCTTGGCTGGTTGTAACTGAGAAGACAGACAAGCGGGGACACCACATCTGCCTGAATGGACCAGCCTTCACTGCTTATCCTATCCATTTCCATCATTACAGTAGTTGTGTGTGGGTATATGTATAGTTTTCACAGAAAAGGAGGATAAACATGAAAAGCATGATAGGTGAATATGAAGTCCCTCCTACACATGTATAGAATTTCCAAGTGGTGGTTCTGTGAATGGTAGCCCAGGATCAAGGTGCCACGTTAGTTAAAGTAACATTGTTCCTTGTGCAGTAGAGTTGTAGAATGACAATACAAGCTTTTGTTTTTCTTCCTGGCAAATTTGCATACATTTTCCCATTTGTCTGAAGTTTTCCTTCATCTCCAGCTGTTTATGAAAATCACGTATGAATTTGCATTTCCCCGCTTTTGATCTCCTTGCTTCTCTGCCCAATGCACCCCTCCTATAAATGTTTCTAATGTGCTACATTAAACTATCATTATTTGGCTAATGAAGTTGTGTTTGGAGTTGGTAATGATATTATTCAAGCATTTATTAAGGCTCCAGAAATGATCAAAGACCTATCATATTTAAAACTTTGATACATTATCTATTCTTTTGCAGGATGACATATGTAGTCTCTGTTATCTTAGGATCAAAGAATGCAAAACAAATACCATATAACTGAATTGATCACCCCTCCCCCATAATAAGTAGTTTAAAAATAAATTGATCATAGAAACTAGTTGCCATAGCAGCATAGGACCAAGTGTGTGTGACACTGTTTGCCATAGTCAACAATTCAGGTTTTGGTTAAGTATAAAAGAAGGGCATATTGCTATGTTGACAAAGGACTATGTTTTCAAGGGTATTTTATCATGGCCTAAATAGATTATTACTGAAGACCCGTTACTTCTTTTGATCTGATGAGGAAACTTAGTGAAATAAATTATAGCTAATCAGATGCCACTCTCGTCCTTACTCTAAGTGTAACACAGACAAAACAAAACAAAAATTTCCTTCTAGTAGCACCTTAAAGACCAACTAAGTTAGTTCTTGGTATGAGCTTTCGTGTGCATATCTGAAGAAGTGTGCATGCACACGAAAGCTCATACCAAGAACTAACTTAGTTGGTCTTTAAGGTGCTACTAGAAGGGAAAAAATTTTTTGTTTTGACTATGGCAGACCAACACGGCTACCTTTCTGTAACTGTAACACAGACAATTAGTTATAATTAAACACACGTGGCATATATTTGTAAGAATCACAACTGTACCCCTAAGACTCCCAGAATAGCAACAATTTTTGCCGTAGCCAAAGAGGGTATCACAGAATTTCAACTAAACCAAGCCCATTCAACAGTTGAATCCTGGCGACCAACCAATGTGTATATGGATGGTGGGCCAACCAGCCTTCAGTAACTACGGTAACTTCTCCCACTTAAGTTTGAGCTACATAAGAATAACCATTTGAAACAGCTTATGTAAGAACATTTAGCAATGATTAGAAATAATAGTGCAGGCAAAAGGTAATAATAGTGCATTGCTAAATGTAAGTATATTTCCACAATATATTTGGTGATATATTGTTTAGTGTTCTTTTATTCTGTGAAGGGCAAAACATAATATATCAAAGCATCTGCACATGCACCATGCACACAATAACATGTGTATGTGGGGATGCTCTTCAATGCTACTAAACAAAAAAGCTAAAAAAAACAACAACACACCAAACAGCTTCAGCTGTTCCCCCACCTCCCAATCAGCTGGCTAAAATGTTGAAACAGTATGCTCTTACAGCGTGCTCAGAGGCAACAGAAATAGGATCCTCCCCAAAATATTTATCTTCAAAATTGTTTAAGCAATAATATTTTATGACAATTGCTGTTAAGGACTGCAAACCACGATCCCCCTGTGGCGAAACCGGATGCAAGCATGCAGCTAATAGAATGGCATTTCAAATTTTCCATTTAACAATGCCAAGAAAGTTGCCATGGTAACATACCCCAATGAACAGAAAGACAACCTGAGATCTTCATCACCTCCCTAGCTTGAGAAAGAAAGAAAGAAAGAAAGAAAGAAAGAAAGAAAGAAAGAGTGGTGTTTGCACTATTTTATGGGATGAATTGATCTTAAAACAAAGAATGGATCATATACCTGCAACTTCACTACCGGAGATATATGTATGAGCCATCATTGGCCAACAACCATAGACGGAATGTCCACTTGCCTTTGAACACAGACAGAAAAATGTTTATGAATGAATGTATCAACTGTCCATTGTTGCTTTCCATTTGAGAGTCAGGATGGTTCATTAGATTGAGGTGAATTCTGCTGTAATTCAGTGGAATAACTTTAGGTATCTCTCAGTCCCCAGTTCTACATCTGTAATACGGTAATCCTTGAAGTTGTCTTAAAGTTGTGCTGCTTATTTAGAAAATTAAATTGCCTAATATAACAACAGGGATGCGGGTGGCGCTGTGGGTTAAACCACAGAGCCTAGGGCTTGCTGATCAGAAGGTCGCGGTTCAAATCCCTGTGACCGGGTGAGCTCCTGTTGCTTGGTCCCTGCTCCTGCCAACCTAGCAGTTCGAAAGCACAAAGTGCAAGTAGATAAATAGGTACCGCTCCAGCGGGAAGGTAAACGGCATTTCCGTGCACTGCTCTGGTTCACCAGAAGCGGCTTAGTCATGCTGGCCACATGACCTGTACGCCAGCTCCCTCGGCCAATAAAGCGAGATGAGCGTCGCAACCTCAGAGTCATCCGCGACTGAACCTAATGGTCAGGGGTCCCTTTACCTTTAATATAACAACAAGTGAGCCACAGTTGAATAGGAGTTGAGGAGGTTTGGGAATGCCATTACTTCTCCAGCACCTCTGATGTTTGCCACGAGGAGTCAGAAGTTACACCAGGAGCTGTGAGTTACAGAAGCAGCAGCGGCTAGCTTCATACAACTAGTTCTACCATTATTTATACCATGACTCACTTTCTAAAGTCACCTCTCACAAATAGGATGTGAGCACTATATTTCTATCCTGCTTAAGATCCCCAGCAACTTGTGTCCAGAGATATTCTGCTTATGATACCAGATGTAGTATACCCATAATCATCAGTAAGCATTGATGGCCTTACCCTCCATTGTCTACTAGGCTTTTGAAGGGATACAAGTTGGTGGCCATTGCTACATCTGGTGGCACTGAATTCCATAGTGCAGTATTAACTATTGTATGTTCCGAAGCTCCCTCCATTCATTGTTTCTGGATGACTCCTGGTTCTAGCATTATGACTGGGGAAGGAAAACTTCACTCTATCCACTTTCTATATACAGTGGTACCTCAGATTAAGTACTTAATTTGTTCCGGAAGTCTGTACTTAACCTGAATCTGTTCTTAACCTGAAGCACCACTTTAGCTAATGGGGCCTCCTGCTGCTGCCATGCCGCCGGAGCACAATTTCTGTTCTCATCCTGAAGCAAAGTTCTTAACCCGAGGTAATATTTCTGGGTTAGCGGAGTCTGTAACCTGAAGCGTATGTAAACCGAGGTACCACTGTACCACTGTAATGATATTTACTTCTATTATGCCACCCTTTACTTGCCTTTTCTATGGTGGTCATAATGAATCTGTCCTCTGACAAAGGAGAATTTGTTTTATTTATATAATAATGGCTATCATTATTATGGATACATTCTGATCTCCCTTGCTTATTCATCAATTAATTAAGCTTTGTTAGTGAGTTATTTTAAAAAAAGTATCAGAGCCGTTTAACAAGGTAAAGTACAGACAGAGGGAAACTGTCTAAAAAAGAAAAGAAAATATAAAACAATATTCAATACAAAACACTTAAAAAGCTCATCCAGGAACATAACAGTATAATAACTTAATAAGAATGGCAAGTCCTACCCAAGAAGGACAAGTTCTTAGATTAATGAGTTGAGTACCCCATAATGAAACAAAACATTTTGTTCCTTGAGACACTGAGAAACAGCCTTCTGTGATCTGAACTGCTAAGATAGAAATTGGTAAGTGAAACTCAGTGGAAGACTGGTCAACCGTTACCCCATGAAGAAAAACAACCTCTGAAATTGGCCTCAAAACAGGAAACCTGAGCAAACAATGTCAGTTCACACACCTCTGTACTGAGCTTTGGATTCTGAAATTGGTGCAAATTGAGGTGCTGTTCCACTCCAGTAAATTTGTTCGCTCGGCCAATCATACATTGAACAAAGCAGCCTTCCCCAATATTCTGTCTTTCATATGTTTTTAACTACAAATCTTACCATCTCTAACTAGTGGCTGTGCTGGCTGGGATTGATGGCTTTAAGGTCCAACTATCTATGGCAGGCATTGGCTGGGAAAGGATGGGATAGAACATAGGCTGCTACATTACACTGAGTCAAACTAATTGTCTGTCTATTGTGTAGTCTGACTGACAGCAGCTTTCAGATGTCTCAGGAATCAGTCTTTCCTATAATCTACGATCTAATCCTTCAAAACTGGAATGTGATGTAAATCATTTCCTAGCTTCATCTGAGCTGATTCATTGCTTGTTTCTCTTAGTAGATAAAACAGCTGAGTAGACCATGTGGGTGTGTTATTGGGGAAGAAATTAATTGTGTTTTAATGTAGGCCTACCTAATTCTCACTCCCTGAATCAGTATGCCACCTGAAATTAGCACTTTTCCAAATTTTGAGATGTAGTTCCCCAGCCAAACCATGCTTATAGAAATATTTGTGTTGGGAAAACATTAGCACAAATATGTAAAGAATAGTAAGAAAAGTACAAATAAATAAATAAATCATTATATTAGTGGAAGGGACTTACACAAAACTACTTAAATTTTCCTAAGAATGAGTATGAGCCAAAATGCGCCTGTAAATATTTTCACGTGGACTTTAAAACAACAACAAATAAATCACAAGCTGTTGCAAAAACATGGCATACTGAACTTCGAAAGAATGGGAAACTGGGAGAAAACCAAATCTGTCCAACCTGATATGTCTGGTATTCTTGGAGAGGCTGGAAGCAACAAGCAACTCCATTAGGAGTTCAATCCTTGTCAGATCAGTTGCCTTCCTAGGCACTGCTTTGTATCACATTTTACTTTTGTTTACCTCCCTTGGGTCTGTGTTTTGACACAGAGTCCCGCATCACTGGGATTTCCCATCTCAGTTTGTGCCCATAACTGTTACATTCAATTTTCTTAACACTTTAAAAAGTTTGCCTAATGATCCTTTAAAGCTGTCGGCGGCATGCCCACCAGAGAGGAAAGAGCGTGGTGATTTTGCCACACGGGAACCTTGCTTCAGAACTAATTCCAAGAATCGTGTTCCCTGTGTCACCTTAAGGTAAAGGTACCCCTGCCTGTACGGGCCAGTCTTGCCAGACTCTAGGGTTGTGCGCTCATCTCACTCTATAGGCCGGGAGCCAGCGCTGTCCGCAGACACTTCCGGGCCACGTGGCCAGCGTGACAAGCTGCATCTGGCGAGCCAGCGCAGCACACGGAACGCCGTTTACCTTCCCGCTGGTAAGCGGTCCCTATTTATCTACTTGCACCTGGAGGTGCTTTCGAACTGCTAGGTTGGCAGGCGCTGGGACCAAACGACGGGAGCGCACCCCGCCGCGAGGATTCGAACCGCCGACCATGCGATCGGCAAGTCCTAGGCGCTGAGGTTTTACCCACAGCGCCACCCGCGTACCTCTGTGTCACCTTAGGATAGCCTAATTATGTAATACATTCTGTGGATCTATTCTTGAAGGCGACAGGAGGGGCTGCACTTGAATATGGATCATGAAATTGTATTGATTTATCATGCCATTT